>NC_091983.1:23674088-23974088 GCF_044704955.1 Pristiophorus japonicus | reverse complement strand
ATAATAATCCAGAGGCCTGGACTAATCTGGAGACATGAATTCAAATTCCACCACGGCAATTGGGGAATTTAAATTCAATTCATTAAATAAATCTGGAATAAAAAGCTAATATCCGTAAAAACCCATTTCTCTAATGTTCTTTTGGGAAGGAAATCTGCTGTTCTTACCTGGTCAGGCCTATATGTGACTCCAGACCCACAGCAATGTGGCTGATTCTTAACTATCCTCTGAAACGGCCTCACAAGCCACTCAGTTGCACCAAACTGCTAATAAGAACAGCAGTTCAAGAAGGTGGCTCACCACCACCTTCCCAAGGGCAATTAGGGACGGGCAATAAATGCTGGCCTTGCCAGCGATGCCCATAACCCATGAACGAATAAATTTAAAAAAAGACTCCAGTCCTCTGGTGAATATCCGAGATTTGAAAAATAATTTCTAGGGCCTCAGCAATATTCTTCCTTTGGATCTAGGATGTATTGTAATGAAATGGTTAATCAGACTGATGTGGAGTGTGCTGATGTACTCTTGCTATTGATCTGCCCTGATATTGTTGTAACGTTAACTTTCAACCTTTGTTTATTAGGTAGGGAAGTATGATTCTTAAACCGTAATATAACTTAAAATAGTTACAAGTGTACACGAATTCTAAGAGGGTGATTCACTGAACTGAAACTGACCCGCACAGCATTGGCGGGATTTAACATGAAGTAACCACCTGCTTAATATGCGCAGTCAATTGGAAACGTGCCATTGCATACTGGCTCCTAAGTTCCAGGCAGATTGTAATCAATAATATGCCTGGAAAGACAGAGTCCATCATGCAAAAGGAAAACAGCTGGGTTAAAGTTTATCTGTTTGATTTAGATCTGGAGAATGAGGAAATCGGGTGGTGCTGAATGGTACAGATTCAAAGGCAGGCTTATAACTAACTCTTACACTTGGTGGAACAGCAATTGTATTGCTATGTATAAATGAGAGTCAACATGGATTTGTGAAAGGATTTCTGACTAACTTGATCGAGTTCTTCGGCAAAGTCAGAGAGAGGGTAGTGTGGTTGATGTTGTGTATATGGATTTTCAGAAGCATTTGAGAATGTACCACATCATATACTAGTTTGCAAAATTGAAGCCCATGGGAATAAAGGGGCATACAAAATTGGTTAAGGGATAGAAAGCAGAGAATACTTGTGAATGGTTGTTTTTCAGACTGAAGGGATGTGTACAGTGGTGCCCCCCAGGGGTTGGTATTAGGACTACTGCTCTTTTTTTATATATATATATATCATCATCATCATAGGCGGTCTCTCGAACGGGGAAGACTTGCTTCCACGAGAGTTCACAGATGTTTCAATGAAGGACCCGATGTTCCAGTCCTGAACTCCAGTTGAGGGGGTGGAAGATGCCTGTACGTGAGGTTTTTTTTTAACGTGTGGTGACCATTGCACACCAGCCACCACACGGGCTTGACAGAGCCTTTATCCAGTGGCAAGGATTAACCAGGACGACTGGAGATCTACTCTGCTGCACGGACCTAGTGTGCGCACATACTGCAGTGTGGGCAGGTCCGTGCTGCCCCTGGGCCCTAGGCTCTTCTGGACCCCGTACCCTCATTCGCCGCACCTCCGCCATGATGTGTATAAATATATATATCTAGGTTGACACTCCAGTGCAGCACTGAGGGAGTGCTGCACTAACGGAGGTGTTGTCTTTTGGATGAGACATTAATCCGAGGCCCTGTCAGCCCTCTAAAGTGGATGTAAAAGATCCTGTAGTATTATTGGAAGAAGAGCAGGTGATTTCTCCCTGGCCAATATTTATTCCTTAACAAACTTCATTAAAACAGATTATCTGATTATTATCACATTGCTCTTTGTGGGATGTGCGAAAATTGGCTACCGTGCTTCCTAAATTACAACAGTGACCACACTTCAAAAATGACCTCATTGACTAAAGTGCTTTGGGACATACTGAGATCGTGACAGGTGGTATATAAATACAAGTTCTTTTATTTCCTTGTTCTTTCTGTATATAGTTAGACAGTAAGTCTAGTAAGTTATGGGGGCGAGAATCACCACCCAGCATGGATGCTGTCCTTACATGAATGTCAATGTAGACAGACAAACGAACGTATACATACATTTTTTTTTTATTTTTCTCTCATAAGAACATAAGAACAAGGAACAGGAGTAGGCCATATGGCCCCTCGAGCCTGCTTCACTATTCAATAAGATCATGGCTGATCCGATCATGGACTCAGCTCCACTTCCCCGCCCGCTCCCCATGACCCCTTATCCCCTTATTGTTTAAGAAACTGTCTATTTCTGTCTTATGTCTCGAGCTATGTATCTCTCTCTCTCTCTCTGTAATCTTATTAATAAAACCTGGGACCTTTTGCTCTATGTAACTCAGTTGCACTTTGCATTTCCCAGCTGACTGCCAGGGGAGCTGTGTTAGTTGAAATTTATCAACAGTAAAACCAAAAGCTTCAGTTTTAGTTCAGTCTGAGGGCAAATGTTAAGCATATAGAAAGTGTCATTTAAAAAAAAATGGAGGCATGTGGAGTATTTATTTTAACTCTTCCCCTGCTAATCATGAGGGGTCAAAGATGATCCAAGTATGAGCTGTCATGGATCATGATACTGTAAAATAACACAATACTTCAAATCATATTTACCAATATATAGCTGGATGAAATAGGGCAAGAATGGGAATTGTTAGGATAGTGTATAACATGGTATGACTGGCCAGCTGATTGTACAATTATGTCTGGTGCTCCATGTTGACTCAAATAGTCACTTTCCGTCTCATTCAATATACTACTCTTGGTCACATTAATCTCTGTGTCCTATGCTTCATCGGAGCGGGATAATGCAGGGTTAAAGGGTTACGATGAGCCCAAATGCTGGGGTCAAGCTGGGCACGAAGCCTAGCCTAAAATAGAAACAAAGAAAAGTAATATTCGCTTTTACAGCATGAGTTAGTGAATCGATCTCCCAATAGAGCTGGACCCACCTCCCTTCAAAGACAAGGGGCCTGAAATTCACACCCCGCTGGAAATGGTGTGCACTTACCATGTTTCAGCTATTCTCACGATTGCGGTGGATGCAGTGGCCTCTTGCGCGAAATTCAGCTCTTTTTCTTTTTTTTCCAGCGGGGCGGAAGTCGGTCATAATGGGGGAAGAAGTGGGGCGGGCGCGGAGTGTCCGTCAAACTGGGGGCGGAAGTGGGGGGGGGCGGGTCTCCGCTGCTGTCAGTCATCAGTCATCAGTGTGGCGCTGATGACATCATCACGCTGGCACGTCACCACTTAAAGGGGAGAGCCACCCGAGGTCTGCGATTATTTTAGTTAGGTCTCACTGGGTCACCAGGGAGGGTTTTGGCCAGGCCAGCGGCCTGGCACCCAAGAGGGAGCGCGAGACTGCCTGTTGGCGGCCCGGCCAAACCCGGTGGCATAATTGTCGGGCTGACCTGGCAGTCGGCTGACAATAAAAAATAAGATGGCCAGCGTAGCAATGTGCCCTCCCCTTTAATGGTGGCCGCAATGCCATTTTACGCACACTGCAAACACAGCGCACTGACAGAAAAAACTGTCGGGGGCACCGAGCAGCTGGCGAAAGATTTTTCAAGGTAAATTTTGCCTCGGGGCAGGACATTGGCGGTGCGCGCTTTGATGACGCACTTAGGAGTGTTCAGCAACAGCGGATCAGAAGTGGGGACCGCTGGAAAAACCACCACGGTGAATTTCACAAGCAGCGGCCATTCAACACCTCCGCGTGGCCGCCGCTTTCTGGCGGTAACAAGCCTCAATGGGAGGCTGAATTTCGGCCCAAAGGACGTGACAGTGAGTCGTTGAATTGATGAATGCCATCGACAGATAGGCAGCTGCTGACTGGTACAGAAACCTAGTTGCAGTCTGATCAATGTGCCGACATATAAAATGGTACTCCGCTTGAATTTTGCTTTAAATAACTTCATTTTGCACATTGTTTGCATAGTGGAATGAAAATATCAGTGATTCTGCCATCAACAATGTGAAATTAGGAATTAATGCTCCTTTATTCATCTGAAGAGTGATGTTGCTTTAGCACTGCAGCTGATGTTTTAATATTGGCTCCTCCCTCACACAAAGGGTCATGAAAATCTGGAACGCTCTCCCCCAAAAAGCTGTTGAGGCCGGGGGTCAATTGACAATTTCAAAACTGAGATTGATAGTTTATTTTTGTTGGGTAAGAGTATTAAGGGATACGGAACCAAGGCGGGTAGATGGAGCTAAGGTATATATGGGTCAATATTCCCCAATGCCGTTTGTTGGCATAGTTGAAGAGTTACTCCCATTTTTTGGGGCCCGATTACGCCCCGAAAAAACTTGCAACTTTCCCCCTTTTAATTTTTGAATTGAATTAAAGTGCAGCCTGTTCTTTAACTTTGGGGGTGGAGCCTAAGGTCTGCACCAAAAAATGGAGGTGCCCCCCCCCCCTTCTGCGCATGCAGGGGGAAAAAAATGATGTTTTCTACGTGACTGGTATAGGCGCACATGCTCAGTGCACTTCCCGGTCTGCATACAGCCATTTTTAAAGAGCCTGTTGTGTGTGAGAACTTTTCTTCTGAGTGGAAAAAAATCAGAGCTACAATATGCAATGCGGCTCAAGGACCAAGAATTTCTCACAGAACAAAGTGGATGCACTAGTTACTGTTATTGAGGCCAGATGACACGAGCTAGATACTAGCAGAGGTCAAATGAAAGTTAAACCAAAAGAAATGAAGAAACGCTGGAACCAACTTTCATAAAATTACTGTGCAATGGTCACCACCCCGAGGTACGGAGGCTAGAGCAAAAAGAAGTGACAGGACTTTGGTCAAATAGTTAGTGTAAGTAATATTTTCATTTATTCACTGGAATTGCAATGGTAAATGTGACCATCTGTATGTCCCACCCAGCAGAAAGACACCCTCTCTAAAAAGTTATAGTTTCATCTTTGCAGAGGAAGGTGGCACACAATAAAAGAGAGAGAACTCGAACAGGAGGAGGCCTGGCAAATCTGCACCCACTGAAACCCTAGGAAAACAGGGTCGCTGCTTTGATGGGCCCTGCCTGGAGAAAAGCAACCACCACTGCACAAGCTGGGCTCACACTCGAGGGAGAGGGTAAGTCCTACAAATTCCACACTCTGGCTTTGCTAAATGTTAAGTACTGCGCGGGCTAGCCATGCTTCGGTTCATGGGGATGTCTCCGTCAGCTACGCCTCGGTTGATCGCTATCATTCATCGTGGTCCTTCAAATGAGCCTGCTGCCTGCGCTGTGTGAGCCTACTCATGCCACCCACCCTGTCCCTCCTCTGCTGCTAACCATTTGTCTGTTCTGTTATATTTTGCAGAACTTGAGGGCAACCCTGACAAGGCTGAAGCTGATGCAGAAGAAGATTCAGACGCGGACGAGCCTGAAGAGGAGAACATCTTCCAATCCCACCTTACAGACCAAGAGCATGAGGGTGAGGTGATGGATGAAGTCCCCACTGTTGTACTCACTCTGGAGGAGACGCTGGTGCCACCCATTGAGGTTCCAGCCCCTTCCCTGAGTAGTGGTTTGATTGTTGGTGGGACATTCCATGGTTTCCCACAGTTCGAGGCTGGGGATTCCAGTGGGATGCAGCAAGCCACATCCAGGGTGAGGAGGAGAAGGAGAGCTCGACAGTGCTCTCTTGAGAGGCAGGATGTAACAAATGTGGTTCAGATGATGGCAATAAGTGAGGAGAGCATTGACCTTACTCGATCACTCCTGGACACCATCAGTGGGGTGGGTGATGAGGTATCGGGACTGTCGGGAGAAGTAACAACACTCTCTCGAGAAATGGGAACACTGTCCGGGCACATGACGGAGGGACTGTCGCAGGTAGCTGATACACTATCGGTGAACATTAGGGAGGGAATGTTGCAGGTAGTTGATACACTGTCGGTGAACATGAGGGAGGGAATGTCGCAGGCAGCTGATACACTGTCAGAGCACATGAGGGAGGGAATGTTGCAGGTAGTTGAGACACTGTCAGGGCACACGAGGGAGGGAATGTCGCAGGTAGCTGATACACTATCGGTGAACATTAGGGAGGGAATGTTGCAGGTAGTTGATACACTGTCGGTGAACATGAGGGAGGGAATGTTGCAGGCAGCTGATACACTGTCAGGGCACATGAGGGAGGGAATGTTGCAGGTAGTTGAGACACTGTCAGGGCACATGAGGGAGGGAATGTTGCAGGTAGTTGAGACACTGTCAGGGCACATGAGGGAGGGAATGTTGCAGGTAGTTGAGACACTGTCGGGCACATGAGGGAGGGAATGTCGCAGGTAGCTGATACACTATCGGTGAACATTAGAGAGGGAATGTTGCAGGTAGTTGATACACTGACGGTGAACATGAGGAAGGGAATGTCGCAGGCAGCTGATACACTGTCGGTGAACATGAGCAAGGGAATGTCGCAGGTAGCTGATACACTGTCGGGGCACACGAGGGAGGGAATGTTACAGGTAGTTGAGACACTGTCAGGGCACACGAGGGAGCGTATGTCGGAGGTAGTTGCTGCAATAAGGGAACATGCCCAGAATCCATGACGATTGATGGAATCAACTGCCACTCCCACTCCAATCCCCAGACCAGCCTCTGGTACTGTGCCGCCGGTTCCTCCACAGGCTGAGGAAGAGGCTGAAGAGGCCTTAATCGTCCTTCCACATTACCGTCTGCCCACGTCCCCAGCAAGAAGTGCACATACCCGAGATGTTCGAAAGAATAAGCTTGGTACCAACCTGCGCCACCGCCTGCGGGCAGGTGTGGAGTCACCAAGACCAAGCGCAGCAAGTGGTCTTAGAATAAGGTGGAGGAGAGATGGGTGCAGCCTTTCTTTGCTGCTGCTGTTGTTGTTATTATTGTTACTGTTGTTTTTATGTTATTATTATTTAACTGTTCTCAAATAAAAAGTTTTTTTATAAGTGATGTAAATTTACAAGTTTAAAAGTTTATATGTGATCTTAACTGAATGTTTGATACAAGAATATTTTTATTAAAGTTAAGTACAAACAAGTGTTAACATTTTGAATAAACCTCATTATATATTTTAAATTATAACTGAATCATTTAAATAATTTGTTCCATTAACACAACATAACATTACGGAACAGGTTCAAACAGTAAACATGGTCCATGTGGAATAGTTGCCGCTGAGCCTTCATGCAGAAAAACATTCACTGATGAACTGCTGGCATAAGGCTCGAGCAATCCTTAACGGGGCTCGAGCAATCGTTAAAGGGGCACCCTAACCCTAACCCATCCTCATCTGCCGTCGTGCTCCAGGTTGAGGTAGTTGCATGGCTTCCTCGTCCTCCTCCTCGTCATCTGCCTCTTCCTCCTCATCAGCCTCAGGTGGATCTTCTATTACCAACTGCTGTTGCCTCATGATGGCTAAGTTATGCAGCATGCAACACACAACAGTGAACCGACAGACAGTCTCAGGGGAATATTGCAAGTAGCCTCCGGAATGGTCCAGGCATCGGAAACGCTGCTTCAAGATGCCAATGGTCTTCTCTATTATGCTGTGCATCGTAATGTGTGACATGTTGTATTCCTGCTCAGCTTCCATCCGTGTTACACGTGAGGGGGGTATCATAAGCCAAGTGGTGAAGCTGTACCCTTTGTTCCCCAGCAGCCAGCTCTGCCCTTGTGGCTGCTGCTGAAACATGGCAGATATAGCGCTCTCACGTAAAATGATAGCATCATGGGTGCTCCCAGGGTATCTCGCATCAACTGACATGATGCGATGCATGTCGTCACATACGAGCTGCACGTTCACGGAGTGGAAGCCTTTTCTGTCCCTGTACATCTCGAAATCCTCCAAAGGTGCTCGTAAGGCGATGTGGGTAGGATCAATGCAGCCCTGTACCTTTGAGAAGCCAGCAATCCTGGAGAAGCCCACAGCCCTTTCACGCATTGCTTGGGTGGTCATGGGGAACTTTATGTAGTCATTCCTCTGGGCATATAGTGCAGCAGTCACCTGCCGAATGCAGATATGTGTTGCATGTTGGGAAGTGGTGCACACATCCCCAGTTGTGGCCTGGAATGATCCAGATGCATAGAATGAAAGCGCAGCTCTAACCTTTACTTCAACTGACAAAGCAGTCCTCCTGATGCTTCTAGGGTGCAGGTCTGCTTTTATTAACTCACAGATCTCGGTTACAACTTCTTTGTGGAAGCACAGCCTTCTCACACAGTCTGCCTCACTCAGGTGCAAGTATGAATGCCTGTCGCGATATACCCAATGTGGGTAAGACCTCCTGCCCATCATCCTACGTGCTCTGAGGTCCCTCAGGTGATGCTGTCTAATCAATCGTCTCCTCCGCAGCACCATCATGCAGAAAGCTTGCACGAGGTATGGCATTGTCAATATTGCCCCCATAATGAAATTGTAGCTTTGCAACAACCTCAAAGCACTCACACCTCTTCTTCCCTCTCTCTCTCTCCCCAAGGTGGAAGCCCTAGTATGGACAACATCCTGGTCTGCGCATGCACAATAGGCTTGCTTACTACTGGAAGCTAGGCATTCAATGAAGACATTTGGGGCAACAAACACGCATTGCTATTATTACTGGATGCAATATTTATTAGTTTTACACTGTGTCTGAGTAAGGAAATGTTTGTGCCATCTCCACTGCTCACCGGGCTCGAGGCACACAGGTTTGGAGCGCTGGCCGGCAGCATCGCTCCCTCGGACGGGCTCAGGATTCGGTTTCCACCCTCCCCCCCCCCGGGCTTCTTTTGAAGTCGAGCCCTGAGGTCCTGTGTCTGGGCAAGGGAACAATTCTGTCGGCTGGCACTCCAACCCTCGAGCCTGGTGAGGAGAGGTTCGGTGGTGGGGTGATACTTTCAAAAATATTCAAAAATTCAAGAATTCCATTACACTTCCCAATAGATATCATTTCTTTCAAAAAATGAAGATTTCTGATGTCTAAATAATGCCTTCTTCACTCCCTCCAAAACTTTGGCTAAAAACAATGGCGTTTTTCGGCGCCGATTTTGTAATGTGAGCTGATTTTTGTTAAGTGCCCAGAATGTTTTTTTAGGAGTGGTCACATACCCTGTCGTAGAAAAACATTTAAGTTGGCCAAACTTGCTTAAATGTCAAAAACTGACACAGACATCAGTACAGCCTAAAAAAAAAATCGTAGCTAAGTGAATTACGCTGGCGCAGAAATTTTGGGTAAACTTGGAGATTTTAATTTACTCCAAAAGAAACAGTACACGCCAAAAAAAACGGCGCAGATAATTGGGGAAAATTGAGCCCATAGATCTGCCGTGATCTAATTGAATGGTGGAACAGGCTCGAGGGGCTGAATGGCGTACTCCTGTTCCTGTGGTCTTAACTGTGAAAGGCGAGCTTAACATTGGCTTAAATCTGAAAAGTGCTTTAAAAAGATGCATTTATGTAGTGCCTTTCACGACCTCGGGACATCCCAAACGCTTTGCATACAATGAAATATTTTTGAAGTCTAGTCACTGTTGTAATGTAGGAAACACAGCAGCCAATCTGCGCACAGCAAGGTCCCACAAACAGCAATATGATAATCGCCAGACAATCTATTTTAAGTGATTTTGCTTTAGGGATAAATATTAGGTAGGACACCGGGTCGATCTCCCTTGCTCTTCTTCCAATAGTACCGTGGGATCGTTTAAGTCCACCTGTAAGGGCAGACGGAGCCTCCGTTTAACATCTCGTCTGAAAGATGGCTCCTCTGACAGTGCAGCACTCCCATAGTACTGCACTGGAGTGTCAGCCTGGATTATGTGCTCAAGTCTCTGGAGTGGAGAGCCTGTCCCTTTATGATAAGGAAAATATGTTATCTTTTGCTGTTTGCAGCAGCAATCTGTAGCCGGGTTATGCTTCACGCACAGCTTCCTCCAAAATGGCAGAATTTTCTTAGTCGAATAGGATTTTGTTATCAATCAATCAAAGGGGAAAAAAATGCTACTGGGATGATATGATTGGATCAATAAGGCTCCAATTGACCACAATCACCGCCCACCCATTCCCTGTGGTCATCTGTCTCATTCTAAAGGGAAGTGCAAACTTCTCGAAAAAGAAACCCACAGAACATGATCCACCGTCAATCAAAACACGCAAACTTTAGGCTCAGCACTCTTGAGGGCAGGTTAAACAAATTGCTGCTTAACTTCTTCTGAATGGAGTAAAATGAAATAAACAGTGGGTCAAATCTTGCTGGAAAAATAATGGTGTATTAATGATGCACACATTTATTAATGCACAAATCGGCCGGTAACTTCAGGGGATTAAGAACTACGCCTTGATTTGCAAATCTCCAGAACCTGCTGGTCAATTTGCAATGTACAACCAGCATCTCGCCCGCAATTTGCCCGTGATAAGAACTTGTTCCTTAAACTCGCCGCTGAAAGTTAAGTCTAGTAATAAAGAGCGTAAGGTCCTTTTTAGTAAAGTGTTAATAGTGCAAGGCCAATCAACCTCTCTGGCTCAGAAAGGGAACAATTTAAACTGTTTAATCTCATTCCTGCAAGTAGTAAATTGTTGTTAGAGATTGTAAATAACCCAGCAACTTGTAGCGAGGAAGAGATACCTCATGTAGAGTTGCAAAATTCGTGGGAAAATCCCCCCAGTGTTTGGACTCATTGGAAAGGAAATTTAATTTGGAACTATCTATCAGAAAGTTTGAGATCCTAAAGTGCACATGGAAGAAACTACGGGTTTTAATGGAATTTGGGATTTTACAAGGCAGACTGGGTCCATGTGGGAAGGGCTAAGAACTAAAGGAGAACTATCCTTCAAAGAAACCAGTTTGAGTATTGAAACTATCTGGGGTATTGAAGCTAAAACAAATTGTCTGGGGAAATTATGTAAACTCGAAAACCTTTCTCCCCAGGAGACATTAACATAGCAACAATCAACCCAGAGATAGCCAGCCACCACCGTGAGCAGAAAATCCATTCCAGCACATGCATAATGACAATGGCATATCCAGCCCACATGAAAAACCAAAACCTAGGCAGCCATTGCAAATACCAAAACTAATTTTTCCATCAAGAAACAGATTCAGAAGATCGACACATCTGAGACAGGTTAACATTTAATGAGCCTGTCAAAATATGACAAAGGGATATCAAGCCCGCCAAAAATTAAACAAAGAATCGGGGCTGATTTGGTGCGAAGATTAGAGCAGCTCCAAAAGTATAACTGATGCCCTGTTTTAACGAAGGTATGCTTAGCAGAACACTGCTTTTGCTTGAGAACATAGTATCAGCATCATAGAGCATCAAGCAAGGAGGAGAGAGAGACCACCGCAGCAGTTGTAACAAGCCTCTCCAGCCTCAACGACACTACTGGGGCCACATTACCCTGCTACCAAAAAGGAAGGAAGAACATCACCATCGCGACAGCCAATGTGGTACCATTGAAAACACCGTGATCGAACAACTCCGAAACAAAACTCCTCAAAGAAGAAACCGAAGATTCGAAAGTTTCCACTCTACAATCTAGGCCTGACTACCAACAGGTGAAAACATTACCTAAAGAGACTTTGAAACCTATTTCTAACGAAAGAAAGTGGGTACTTACCCCATAAGTCCAAAACGCGCCCTACTGCATCAGCGGACATCACCCAACTGAAGATTGCGCAGTAAGAAGTCTTCTACGACGTTCGGGGTACGGCAAGCAGAACCTACAGAATCCAGCGAACCCCGAAATCCGCGAACCACTGCCAACTACCAGTGAAGGATCGGTGAGCATAGTCCCTGTTTGCCCTGGAGTTTAACCTAGTCAGAGTTAGGCATTGGGAGGTGGGAGGTGTATTATTTCTGTAACCCCTTTGAATGTGTGATATAGTGTTCTGTATTCAAGTGATTTTAAGTTTGACATGGTATTTTCTTGTCCTTAATAAAATTGAAGTTCTTTGCACCAAACCAGTTGTCGCTTGTACTTTGTCACATCCCCCAAATAAATCCAAAGTCTAGAGCCCAGGGAGTGGAAGCGATTCGAACTGCTCAGAAGATCAGAAGTGAACCTGACCCCACACACTACCCCCTACACTCATGAGTTGAGAATTGCTACAGGTTGCTGGTCAATTTGCACGGCGTGGCCGGTCGCCTTGCAAAAATGGCAGCTCGCCCTTAACTTCCCTGTGAGTTTCAAGAAATTGCTGCAGTTGTGCATTAACTAGCAATGAAACTTGTCGTGGAAAGTTAGAGCTGGTACCTAACAGCACAACTACCTTTATAATAACGAGATTTATGTTCCTGCAATACCACTCAAACTCTCCAACCCAGAAAGGGAACAATTAAAACTGTGGACTCTTATTGCTACAGGTGATATATTTAAAATGTTTACATTTTCTTACTTATCCTTTCTGAATTTTTTTTTCTCTCTTAATCTTTCTTTCCCTCTCTTTATTTCTCTTTCTGCACCAGATTTGACACTAATTGACCCGATTTCCTTCTCTGCCGTTCCGCTTTTCTTTCTGAATCTTTAAATCTCAATGTTTGAGGAGATGGACTGTTGGTCCCGTTGTTCACTAAGGTCACTGATGGCCGTTTCCCTCAGTGTGTCGTTATCAGCTCATATCCCCAGCAAGCTACGGCGTAAAAAAGATTGAGAGGTATAGGATGCAGGAGAAGGCCTAACTAATGCCGTGAGATTCCCCTCTCCAGGAAGCTCCAGCCCATTCCTCTGATGGCATGTAGTAATATTGGCACCACACAAGTAGCATACAATGACCATTTCCAGACAAGACAGGGTCGAACCACCTCCCCATGATCTTCAATTGCATTACCATCGTCCGCTTGATTAGCAGCCTATCCACCACCTTAAACAGTCACTCCTTCCACCAGTGCATCGTGGCTGCAGTGTGTACCAGCTACAAGATGCACTGCAGCAGCTCGCCAAGGCTTCTTCGTCAGCTTCTCCTGAACCCGCGAAGCCTACACCTAGAAGGACAAGCGCAGCAGGCATGTGGGAACACCATCACCTCCCAAGTTCTCCTCCAAGTCACACACCACCCTGGAAATACATCGTCGTTCCTTCATCATCACTGGGAAAAAATCCTGGAGCCCCCTTCCTAACAGCACTGTGGGAGGACCTTCACCTCACCGACTGCAGTGGTTCAAGAAGACGGCTCACCACCACCTTTACAAGGGCAAGTAGGAAAGGGTGGCAAATGCTGGCCTTCCCAGTGACGCAAACATCCCGTAAATTAATAACTTTTAAAAAAGAATTAAAAAGTTGCACTTCTGCTTTGCAGCATTTTATTTTATTCTGCGGGCTCGTGGGGAAGAAAGGCCATTTCCTCTCAACTTGCAAATTGTATTCCTTTTAAGCCACAGAAGCCGATGGGGGATGAGCTGCCTTTTGCACAGGAAGTGGAGCAGAACGGTGGGATGCTCGATCTGCCCCTTGATCTTTCTTTTCATGAACACACTGGCAAATAGCTGACAATAACGCCAAAGGGAAACTGATCTGTTCAACATTTGATCTGATGGATCACAGCATTATTCTCGCTGTTAACTCTTTTTTAAATTGCCGTAACAAATACAGTGCAAAACTCTCATTGTGCACCAGGGGATTCACCGAATTTTATGTTATTCTCATTTTTTTTTTGGCCCCTATTTGTTTTCAATCTTCTTCTCATGAAAGCGTGCTGTTTAAATCTCTACTTAATTTGCATACGAAAGGAACATACACATGGAGATTAAATTTTTGTTTCACAGCAGTGTCTTGCAATGCAGCCCCCATCATTCTCAGGCAAGATTGTGCAATTAAAATCGAAGATACATGTCGTAATGAATATTTGAGATATGGCGATGAGAAGAGTACTTTATGAAATCTTGGCTTTCCAACTCATTAACTACTTAATCTAACTATGCACTTCATCTTGTGAACCAGACAGCATTATACAATCCCATGGCCATGAATAAACAAAATCGGCATTCTCTACCGCAGTATTTTTACTCACACTGAGATACACCTCAGGAATATTCCAGAAAGTTGGCATAAAAGTGGTTGCATTTTTCAAGCTTGAAAGAACTTTTATAATTGGATGATAGCAGAACTGAGAGGATATACTTAACAGGGAAGACTGAATAGGTTCTTTTGTAGAAAAGAGAAGGCTGAGGGGATGACCTGATAGACAGATGTCTTTAAGATTATGAAAGGGTTTGATAGGGTAGACGTAGATTTCACTTGTGGCGGAGACCAAAATTAGGGGCCATCAATCGATAAAACAGTCACCAATAAATCCAATAGGGAATTGTGGAGAAATTTCTTTACCCAAAGAGTGGTTAGAATATGGAACTTGCTACCACATGGAGTCGTTGAGTTGAACAGTATTAGAGGTATTTAAGGGGAAGCTGGATAAGTACATGAGGGAGAAAGGAATAGAAGGATATGCTGATAGGGTGAGATAAAGAGGGGTGAGAGGAGGCTTGTGTGGAGCATAAATATCAGCAATAGACCAGTTGGGCCTGTTTCTGTGCTGTACACTTGATGTAATTCTCTATGTAAATGAAAAGGAGATTTTTCCCTTCTTAATCAGAACACAAAAAAATGAAAGGATTTTTGCGTTATGTACTGCAGCTTCAAAATACAAAGTGATCTTTTTCTACCTGCAGTAGTCAATATTGCGTCTGTCGACAGCATTTGAAAGGACTAAAGGGCCCAAGCCATTGATTTCCATTACTTCCAGGCAGC
The DNA here is from genome assembly GCF_044704955.1 of Pristiophorus japonicus. NCBI lineage: Eukaryota > Metazoa > Chordata > Chondrichthyes > Pristiophoridae > Pristiophorus > Pristiophorus japonicus. The sequence goes on along the minus strand of NC_091983.1, from coordinate 23,959,342 downwards.
CAGTAAAACTGTTGAAAGGCTCAGCAATCTGCAAAACAAGGATTAACACTTCAAAATAAGTTGTCTAACATTTGCTGCTCAGTTACGTCAAATTTTCTTGGAAATGCCATGAATTTCGAATTCCCCGTGAACTAGTATCTCTTACAGGCACACAGGCTATTGATTAAATGAGCACTGTGAGTGACAATAAGCAGTTGCAAAGCCAGTTATGGACATTTTGGCCCAAATGCAATGCAGGTGTCGCAGGCGGGAAAGCTTCATTTTACTTCCCGATCCTGTGTCCCTGGGTCTACGGCAGGCTTGCAATGGTCGAGTTTCCGCTAGTTATAGTCATGCAATCCGGGCAGAATGGGCCGAACCAGCATAAAAGATCGGGGATCGTTCAACTTGAGTTACGGCCACATTCTCAGATTGGAACTGCGAAATTCCGACCACTGCGCTGGTACAGGAAGACACGTCAAATTGCGATCATTTTCTTCGGCACAAAGGCATTAGCTGGCACGTTTTTGCAGATCCAAAATATTTAATTTACTAAGAAACTGATCAGTGTACACCAATGAAACTAGTAAATAGTTCAGTAGAATTTGTTTAAGTCATTTTCAGTGATTTTAAATCAGGTTGCATTCAGATGGAGGACTGAACAGCCTTATTAAAAATGCTTATTTTGATGATAAACCCATTTTCAGCTGTATTAATAGAACTGCATCAGGTTGGCGCTCTTAAATACATCAGGGAATACCTTTTACTGGGAAAAAAAGAAAAAGAAACTGTAATGTATGTACATAAGGTCTGCCCACCACCAGAGGGCACTACTGTCAGATGTCCGATGGTCATAGGTACACTCGTGCTGGGCCCGGTATATAGGCTGAACTTCACCTTTGTATTGTCACTTCTGGAAGCCATTAAAGACTGACCAGTTTACACCTGGTCACTGGCTCACAGTACGGAGTTCATTGTAACATTTCATACACAACAGAAACCATTACATTCTATTATGCTGCCCAATTGCGCTGCTTCATTGAAGAATTTACGTTTGTCATTATGCAAATGAATTTTGCGAAAACATGAAAGTCTAACCTAACCAGCGCAATTTCAAGCACATTTTGGATGCAATTTCCCAATTGTGCTCAAAGCGGAAACTCCAACCCGCAGTTTCAAACTCAGGCCTTCACAGCTTTGTGATTCTCTCAAGTTGCGGAATGTAGAGTCAGCACAGCAGTAACGAAAGGTCACAATTTGTATTCAGTCATTATTATCAATTTTAAATTTATTCCCTCTTCCTCTCTCCCTGTCTCTAAGTCCACCCGAATCAAGCATTCTTTCAATGAGAGGGGACATAGAAATTAGGGTCTGTCCTGACTTTGTTGGTCTTTGCACATAGTCATTAAGGGGCATGGGGCAGCATCCAACACCCTGATTTCCCTGTCCTCCGACATAAAGGCACCTGAAGTCATCCCTGTCCCTGCTCAGAAACTCTCAGTGAGAAGCAATTATAGGCACGAATTCAGGTTCTATCACTCAATAACACAGCATACTGGATGCAAAGCCTCACTGCACCATCTGCAGAATCGCTGCAACTTAAAAGATAACTAAAGCTATTTTTAAAATAAATAGATTTGTTCATCAAGGTGATGGATTTCAGGGTTGAAAACAGAATGCTCTTCCATTATGGATATTCTTAGCTCAAAGTTCAGTACTTTTATATCTCTAAATTGTATTTTTCATGCTTGCCTGCAAAAACAAATTTTAGCAATTTGGTGGGAATTTGGGCAGGGAAGGAAATGATGCAGCATGACTTCCTGATCACCACACGACATGGTTGTGGCAGAAATTTTGTGTATTAAATGATTATTATTTGCAACAGGCATAATGGTTACTGCTCAGATCCACGAACAGAGCAGAAATGTTCTGCTAAGCAGAGGATATTGAGTATGGAGGAAGATATGTGTCTGAAGCAAAATGGTGCATCAGTAAGAGAAAGAAACTCGCTGGGTTTCTCCATTCCACAAAGATGATTTATGCAACATTTCCGATGCAAAAACAGCAGCGATATTGTTGCAACGTGTAAAATAATAGCAATAATAATGATAATCAGCACTATCATAATAGTTGCAATATTATTCTTTCAGTTAATCCTACTTTTGGCTATAACTTGCATTTATATAGCGTCTTTAATGTAGTAAGTCGCGATTAGGCATTTCGCAGGAGTGATTATCAAACAACATTTTTGCCACATGAGGAGATATTAGGACAGGCGACCAAAAGTTTGGACAAAGAGGTAGGTTTTAAGCAGCGTCTTAAAGGAGGAGAAAGAGGTAGAGTGGCGGAGAGGTTTAGGGAGGGAGTTAAACCATAAAAACATAAGAAATAGGAGCAGGGGTAGGCTAAACGGCCCCTCGAGCATGCTCCACCTTTCATGGCTGATCTGATCTTGGCCTCAACTCCCACTTTCCTGCCTGGTCCCCATAACCCTTGACTCCCCGATATATTCAATGACCAAGCCGCCACAGCTCTCTGGGGGTAGCGAATTCCAAAGGTTCACAACCCTCTGAGAGAAGAAATTCCTCCTCGTCTCCTTCTTAAGTGAAATTTAGTGGAATCCGTCTGGAATTCCAGAGCTTAGGGCCGAGGCAGCTGAAGGCTCTGCCGCCGATGGTGGAATGATAACAATCGGGGACAATAGGCCAGAATTGGAGGAGCACATAGATCTTGGCAGGTTGTAGGGCTGGAGGAGGTTACAAAGATAGGGAGGGGCGAGGCCACAGAGGGATTTTAAGACGAGGATGAGAATTTTTAAATTGATGCATTGCCTGACCGGGAGCCAATGTAGGTCAGTAAGCACAGGGGTGATGGGTGAACAGGACTTGGTGTGAGTTAGAATGCAGGCAGCAGAGTTTTGGATGAGCTCAAATTTACGGAGGGTGGAAGATGGGCGGCCGACCAGAAGAGTGTTAGAATAGACCTGCTTGTTAAGGTGCTCTCACGTTTTCCCCATTAGCTTTAAACTTTAATTATCCAATGCAAATACATTATGGCTGACACTAGTTAATAGGAGTACGGCTAATAAAGACATTACTTTAAAGGGGACATTTTTCTCGAGCTAATTGATTTCCAATGTATCTAAATTTTGATTATAGAGATGACCTGATAAATGGAAATCTTTTTATTTCCACTGCAGCATCCTAAGTAGTAGGTTTCAACTTTATTAAAAACTCATCCTTTGCCCTGACAGTTTACGAGATTTAGTAGCCATGCCTAACAAGCTTTCGACCAATTTAATATTCACAGTTCTGCCAACCCTTCCTTCCAAGATTAGCGCCTCATAATGAAGACATGACTAATGCCATTTAGGATGCTCTTAATTTTTTTAGCACAAAACATGACTAGATTTCACATCGTCTGATCAGCACAATGCCCTTGAAATGTCTGGGTGTTCTATCGGGGGAGGGTGGGGGAGGTCGTGGGGGGGGGGGGCGGTGGGGGGCTGGGGGGGAAGCTTTCTTGCAAAGAAAAGCTGTTAGTTCAGACTTAGTCTGAATTGTGAAGTAAATGATTCAATACTGTAAAATTTTAGACAAAATGATAGGAAGGGAACGACTTCAAGGAAGGTTTTGTGTAACTGTTAAAATACAGCTGCAGCGTTTTTACCAAATGTCAAGAGCCAGTTAAAATCCATCAGTGACTGATGAAACTTCAGCATCTTTTTTCTTTAGAAATGAAGAACTAATAGGCCAATTAGCAGTGCTAACAATGGGTAAGTTTTTCCAGTCTTGTCTCAACTTTGGCATTGCCTCAGCAGCAGGATCTAAAATTACTTGCCCCATGTTCTGCTCTCAGGAGTCCTAGCCCTTGAGAAATAGCTGAACTAACGAAAAATGTGAGGAGAAAATAAGCGATTGCTGCATTGAATGTCAGCCGTGGCTCAGTGTGTAGCACTCTCGCCTCTGTAGTCCGAAGGTTGTGAGTTTAAGTCCCACTCCAGAGACTTGAGCACAAAAATCCAGGCCGACACTTCAGTGCAATACTGACGGAGCGCTGCACTGTTGGAGGTGCTGTCTGTTGGTTGAGATGCCAAACAGAGCCTGCTCTCTCAGTTGAATGTAAAAAATCCCATGGCACAATTTCGATAAAGAGCAGGGGAGTTATCTCCAGTGTTCTGGCCAATACTTATCCCTCAATCAACGTAACAAAAACAGATTATTTGGTCATTATCACATTGCTGTTCGTGGGAGCTTGCTGTGTGCAAATTGGCTGCCGCGTTTCCCATATTGCAACAGCAACTAAGCTTCAAAAGTACTTAAATGGCTGTAAAGGGCTTTGAGATCTCTTGAAGTCGTGAAAGGCGTGATATAAATACTAGTCTTTTTTTCTTTTGTATGTTGATGCTTTGTTACAGTAACTAATGATGAGGTCATGGAACATTCCACAGCTGCAGAATTACGCTGAAGGTGCATATGTTAACATTTAAGTTGCAGGGCACATTTTTTTTGTGGATGGCATGGCAGCTGGAATAAAATGGGTGGAAGTTATGTTACAGCTGTACACACCACTAGTTCATAGAAACATAGAAAATAGGTGCAGGAGCAGGCCATTCAGCCCTTCCAGCCTGCACCGCCATCCAACGAGTTCATGGCTGAACATGAAACTTCAGTACCCCCTTCCTGCTTTCACGCCATACCCCTTGATCCCCCGAGTAGTAAGGACTTCATCTAACTCCCTTTTGAATATATTTAGTGAATTGGCCTCAACTGTGGTAGAGAATTCCACAGGTTCACTACTCTCTGGGTGAAGAAGTTTCTCCTTATCTCGGTCCTAAATGGCTTACCCCTTATCCTTAGACTGTGACCCCTGGTTCTGGACTTCCCCAACATTGGGAACATTCTTCTTGCATCCAACCTGTCCAAACCCGTCAGAATTTTAAACGTTTCTATGAGGTCCCCTCTCACTCTTCTGAACTCCAGTGACTACAAGCCCAGTTGATCCAGTCTTTCTTGATAGGTCAGTCCCACCATCCCGGGAATCAGTCTGGTGAATCTTCGCTGCACTCCCTCAATAGCAAGAATGTCCTTCCTCAAGTTAGGAGACCAAAACTGCACACAATACTCCAGGTGTGACCTGTACAACTGTAGCAACACCTCCCTGCCCCTGTACTCAAATCCCCTCGCTATGAAGGCCAACATGCCATTTGCTTTCTTAACCGCCTGCTGTACCTGCATGCCAACCTTCAATGACTGATGTACCATGACACCCAGGTCTCGTTGCACCTTCCCTTTTCCTAATCTGTCACCATTCAGATAATAGTCTGTCTCTCTGTTTTTACCACCAAAGTGGATAACCTCACATTTATCCACATTATACTTCATCTGCCACGCATTTGCCCACTCACCTAACCTATCCAAGTCACTCTGCAGCCTCATAGCATCCTCCTCGCAGCTCACACTGCCACCCAACTTAGTGTCATCCGCAAATTTGGAGATACTACATTTAATCCCCTCATCTAAATCATTAATGTACAATGTAAACAGCTGGGGCCCCAGCACAGAACCCTGCGGTACCCCACTAGTCACTGCCTGCCATTCCGAAAAGTACCCATTTACTCCTACTCTTTGCTTCCTGTCTGACAACCAGTTCTCAATCCACGTCAGCACACTACCCCCAATCCCATGTGCTTTAACTTTGCACATTAATCTCCTATGTGGGACCTTGTCGAAAGCCTTCTGAAAGTCCAAATACACCACATCAACTGGTACTCCCTTGTCCACTTTATTGGAAACATCCTCAAAAAATTCCAGAAGATTTGTCAAGCATGATCTCCCTTTCACAAATCCATGCTGACTTGGACCTATCATGTCACCATTTTCCAAATGCGCTGCTATGACTTCCTTAATAATTGATTCCATCATTTTACCCACTACTGAGTCAGGCTGACCGGTCTATAATTCCCTGCTTTCTCTCTCCCTCCTTTTTTAAAAAGTGGGGTTACATTGGCTACCCTCCACTCAATAGGAACTGCTCCAGAGTCAATGGAATGTTGGAAAATGACTGTCAATGCATCCGCTATTTCCAAGGCCACCTCCTTAAGTACTCTGGGATGTAGTCCATCAGGCCCTGGGGAATTATCGGCCTTCAATCCCATCAATTTCCCCAACACAATTTCCCGACTAATAAAGATTTCCCTCAGTTCCTCCTCCTTACTGGACCCTCCGACCCCTTTTATATCCGGAAGGTTGTTTGTGTCCTCCTTAGTGAATACTGAACCAAAGTACTTGTTCAATTGGTCTGCCATTTCTTTGTTCCCCGTTATGACTTCCCCTGATTCTGACTGCAGGGGACCTACGTTTGTCCTAACTAACCTTTTTCTCTTTACATACCTATAGAAACTTTTGCAATCCGCCTTAATGTTCCCTGCAAGCTTCTTCTCGTACTCCATTTTCCCTGCCCTAATCAAACCCTTTGTCCTCCTCTGCTGAGTTCTAAATTTCTCCCAGTCCCCGGGTTCGCTGCTATTTCTGGCCAATTTGTATGCCATTTCCTTGGCTTTAATACTATCCCTGATTTCCCTAGATAGCCACGGTTGAGCCACCTTCCCTTTTTTATTTTTACGCCAGACAGGAATGTACAATTGTTGTAATTCATCCATGTGATCTCAAAATGTCTGCCATTGCCCATCCACAGTCAACCCCTTAAGTATCATTAGCCAATCTATCTTAGCCAATTCATGCCTCATACCTTCAAAGTTACCCTTCTTTAAGTTCTGGACCATGGTCTCTGAATTAACTGTTTCATTCTCCATCCTAATGCAGAATTCCACCATATTATGGTCACTCTTCCCCAAGGGGCCTCGCACAATGAGATTGCTAATTAATCCTCTCTCATTACACAACACCCAGTCTAAGATGGCCTCCCCCCTAGTTGGTTCCTCGACATATTGGTCTAGAAAACCATCCCTTATGCACTCCAGGAAATCCTCCTCCACCGTATTGCTTCCAGTTTGGCTAGCCCAATCTATGTGCATATCAAAGTCACCCATTATAACTGCTGCACCTTTATTGCATGCACTCCTAATTTCCTGTTTGATGCCCTCCCAACATCACTACTACTGTTTGGAGGTCTGTACACAACTCCCACGAACGATTTTTGCCCTTTAGTGTTCTGCAGCTCTACCCATATAGATTCCACATCATCCAAGCTAATGTCTTTCCTAACTATTGCGTTGATCTCCTCTTTATCCAGCAATGCTACCTCACCTCCTTTTCCTTTTATTCTCTCCTTCCTGAATGTTGAATACCCCTGGATGTTGAGTTCCCAGCCCTGATCATCTTGGAGCCACGTCTCCGTAATCCCAATCACATCATATTTGCTAACATCTATTTGCACAGTTAATTCATCCACCTTATTGCGGATACTCCTTGCATTAAGACACAAAGCCTTCAGGCTTGCTTTTTTAACACCCTTTGTCCTTTTAGAATTTTGCTGTACAGTGGCCCTTTTTGTTCTTTGCCTTGGGTTTCTCTGCCCTCCACTTTTCCTCATCTCCTTTCTGTCTTTTGCTTTTGCCTCATTTTTGTCTCCCTCTGTCTCCCTGCATAGGTTCCCATCCCCCTGCAATATTAGTTTAACTCCTCCCCAACAGCACTCGCAAACACTCCCCCTAGGACATTGGTTCCGGTCCTGCCCAGGTGCAGACCGTCCGGTTTGTACTGGTCCCACCTCCCCCAGAACCGGTTCCAATGCCCCAAGAATTTGAATCCCTCCCTGCTGCACCACTGCTCAAGCCATGTATTCATCTGCGCCATCCTGCGATTCCTACTCTGACTAGCACGTGGCACTGGTAGCAATCCCGAGATTACTACTTTTGAGGTCCTACTTTTTAATTTAGCTCCTAGCTCCTTAAATTCTTTTCGTAGGACCTCATCCCTTTTTTTACCTATGTCGTTGGTACCAATGTGCACCACGACAACTGGCTGTTCTCCCTCCCATTTCAGAATGTCCTGCACCCGCTCCGAGACATCCTTGATCCTTGCACCAGGGAGGCAACATGCCATCCTGGAGTCTCGACCCCATTTTGAATACTGCGATTGGTTCTGAGCACCACACCTCAGGAAGGATATATTTTCCTTGGAGGGGTTGCAGCACAGATTCACCAGAATAATACCAGGGCTAGAAGGTTAAATTATGAGGACAGGTTGCATAGACGAGGCTTGTATTTCCCTTAATATAAAACACTAAGGGATGATCTAATTGAGGTGTTCAACACGATTGAAGGACTTGATAGGGTAGATAGAGAGAAATTATTTCCTCTGGCGGGGGAATTCACAACAAGGGGGCAAACCTTAAAATTAGAGCTAAGTCATTCAAGGGTGATGTCAGGAAGCACTTCTTCATACAGAGGGTAGTGGAAATCTGGAACTCTCTTCCCCAAAAGGCTGTTGAGGCCGGGGATCAATTGGAAATTTCAAAATTGAGATTGATAGATTTTTTTTAGGCAAGAGTATGAATGGTTACGGAAACAAGGTGGGTAGATGGAGTTAAGATGCAGCTCAGCCATGATATGATTGCATGGCGGAACAGGCTTAAGTGGCTGAATGGCCTCCTCCTGTTCCTATATTCCGAGGAACAGACAAGGCATCCAAGCATAGGTGCTCGATGCGGTCATCAGGTATCATTTCAGTGTTTCTTACATTTATATAGGGCCTTTTACGTCCTCAGGACATCCCAAAGCACTTTACAGCCAGTGAAGACATTTTGAAGTGGAGTCACTGTTACAAAGCGGGAGCCAATTTTCCCACGGCTGGCACCCACAGACAGCAATGAGATAGTGAGCAGATCATTTGTTTTAGTGATGTTGTTTGAGGCATATTAGCGGACCAATTGAACAAGTACTTTGGTTCGGTATTCACTAAGGAGGACACTAACAACCTTCCGGATATAAGAGGGGTCAGAGGGTCCAGTAAGGAGGAGAAACTGAGGGAAATCCTTACTAGTCGGGAAATTGTGTTGGGAAAATTAATGGGATTGAAGGCCGATAATTCCCCAGGGCCTGATACATCCCAGAGTACTTAAGGAGGTGGCCTTGGAAATAGCGGATGCATTGACAGTCATTTTCCAACATTTCATTGACTCTGGGTCAGTTCCTATGGAGTGAGGGTAGCCAATGTAACCCCACTTTTTAAAAAGGAGGGAGAGAGAAAACAGGGAATTATAGACAGGTAAGCCTGACATCGGTAGTGGGTAAGCTGATGGAATCAATTATTAAGGATGTCATAGCAGCGCATTTGGAAAGAGGTGACATGATAGGTCCAAGTCAGCATAGATTTGTAAAAGGGAAATCATGCTTGACAAATCTTCTGGAATTTTTTGAGGATGTTTCTTGTAGAATGGACAAGGGAGAACCAGTTGATGTGGTATATTTGGACTTTCAGAAGGCTTTCGACAAGGTCCCACACAAGAGATTAATGTGCAAAGTTAAAGCATATGGGATTGGGGGTAGTGTGCTGACATGGATTGAGAACTGGTTGTCAGACAGGAAGCAAAGAGTAGGAGTAAATGGGTACTTTTCAGAATGGCAGGCAGTGACTAGTGGGGTACCGCAAGGTTCTGTGCTGGGGCCCCAGCTGTTTACATTGTACATTAATGATTTAGACGAGGGGATTAAATGTAGTATCTCCAAATTTGCGGATGACACTAAGTTAGGTGGCAGTGTGAGCTGCGAGGAGAATGCTATGAGGCTGCAGAGCGACTTGGATAGGTTAGGTGAGAGGGCAAATGCATGGCAGATGAAGTATAATGTGGATAAATGTGAGGTTATCCACTTTGGTGGTAAAAACAGAGAGACAGACTATTATCTGAATGGTGACAGATTAGGAAAAGTGGAGGTGCAACGAGACCTGGGTGTCATGATACATCAGTCATTGAAGGTTGGCATGCAGGTACAGCAGGCGGTTAAGAAAGCAAATGGCGTGTTGGCCTTCGTAGCGAGGGGATTTGAGTACAGGGGCAGGGAGGTGTTGCTACAGTTGTACAGGGCCTTGGTGAGGCCACACCTGGAGTATTGTGTACAGTTTTGGTCTCCTAACCTGAGGAAGGACATTCTTGCTATTGAGGGAGTGCAGCGAAGGTTCACCAGACTGATTCCCGGGATGGCGGGACTGACCTATCAAGAAAGACTGGATCAACTGGGCTTGTATTCACTGGAGTTCAGAAGAATGAGAGGGGACCTCATAGAAACGTTTAAAATTCTGATGGGTTTAGACAGGTTAGATGCAGAAAGAATGTTCCTAATGTTGGGGAAGTCCAGAACCAGGGGTCACAGTCTAAGGATAAGGGGTAAGCCATTTAGGACCGAGATAAGGAGGAACTTCTTCACCAGAGAGTGGTGAACCTGCGGAATTCTCTACCACAGAAAGTTGTTGAGGCCAATTCACTAAATATATTCAAAAAAGAGTAAGATTTAATCCTTACTACTAGGGGGATCAAGGGGTAAGGTGAGAAGACAGGAATGGGGTACTGAAGTTGCATGTTCAGCCATGAACTCATTGAATGGCGGTGCAGGCTAGAAGGGCCAAATGGCCTACTCCTGCACCTATGTTCTATGTTTCTATGTTTCTTTGAAATAGCAACAGGGCATCTTTTACATAGAAAATCGTCCTCTGAATTCCATTCACTGATGTCAGGTGGCAGACAATTTCCCCTGTAAGCCACAACGCCCCCTGCGCGATCCGCCTCCCCCCATTCAAACTTCCGCGCTGCAACGCCATCCGCAATACAAAAGCCAGCGAGCGGCCTGCGGGGACCCTGCAATTACAACCTTACAACTAATGTTCCCCCATTCTTACAGTCGACCCAAGTATTTCATAGCCTCAAATTTAATTCTGTATCAAATCACTGCTATTTATTAACCACTGGCTAGGCCTCAGCTGGAGTATTATGTCTAATTCTGGGCATCACACTTTAGGAAAGATGCCAAGGACATTGAGAGGGAGCAATGGTGATTTACTGGAATGCAAAAAGGGATGAGGTTGTTCAGTTATGCAAAGAGACTCGAGAAACTGGGATCGTTGATTGTTCTCTGTTAATGTATGTACCTGTGAGTATGCTCACAAGGTTGTAGAGCTGTTGAGTTGGGAGTGACTTAGCCAGACATATGATGTTCACAATATTCAATAAAACCCCAGACAGTTGGGTTCGGGGGATCCATGATGAGGCAGGTGGATGAACTGGTAATGTCTAGTGTGATTGTTAAACCTTTGCGAATAAACCAACTAGTTCTTAATGGCAATGTGTTGCTATGAATTCTTAAGCAAAGAACCCAAGAAGCAAATACATTGCCTTCACCTTAGAGCCGAGAAGTTTAGGAGGAGATTTAATGGAAGTGTTCAAAGTTATGAAGGGTTTTGTTTGAGTAGATAGAGAGAAACTGTTTCCACCAGCAGGTAACCAATAGACACAGATTTATAATAATCAGCAAAAGAACCAGGGAGGAGATGAGAAGAAATAGCATTTTGTTGTGATCTGGAATGCACTGCTTGAGTGGGCGGTGGAAGCAGATTCAATAGTAACTTTCAAAAGGGTGTTGGACAGATACTTGAAAAGGTAAAATTTGCAAAGCTGTGGAGGAAGAGCAGGGATGTGGAACTAATTGGATGTCTCTTTGAAAGAGCCGGCAGTGATTACGGGCCAAATGGCCTCCTTCAGTGCGGCAGGATTCTACGATTGTAAATTAGAAGCGCGCCTCAAGGAAACAAGAAATAACAATGACATCTCCATGAAGACCTGTTGCCATACCTGATTTGGCCTATAGGTGGTTGGTAATCCGCCAAAAAAGAGCGGTCCGGTGCTTTGATTGACGAGACGAGACCAGATATTGCTGGGTGTGCTGGTCACCGTGGTAACCCCCAATACCGTGACCACAGCATCGCAAGGTACCAGCTCTTGCCTGCGTGAAAAGTTATAACATAAATTGTGATACATTTCAATATTTAAAATGCACCTGTCAATAAAATTAAGTTCAAAGTCAACCGACAGCTTTACTGTACTTTAAAAGGTGTGAGATATTACGTTTGCACACCAGAGATCCGAGTGTTAAAAATGTTGACTTTATTCACAAAATGATGAACTTATTCATTTCAAAAGTCATGGCTGCAGTCAATATAGATCGTTCTTTCAGATAAGTCAATGGACTGGATTTTCGGTTGGAGGCTTCTTAGGGCGCTAACGGTGGCGTGGCGGTAAATTTTACACCCTATAAAAGTTTGCGCCTCTGTCCGGGAAGTTCACCACAATCTCAGCTGCAATGATCGGTGGGGGCGCTAAATCAGGCGTTATGCACCTGTGCTCGGATGCCCCAACCAAAAACCGCTGTGCAAAAAATCGCAACTTTACTACCACGTGCGCAGAGGCCCGCTATAGTTCCCGAGACCAGCCGAATGTTTAGGGTGCGGCAATATACTTTTGCGCATGCGCAGATCCACCTGTGCACTTTGAACAGAGCGAGAAAATGGAGGAGCAGAAAGGATGCCAGAGAGCATGCCACTTCTCAGCCACAGCCGCTGAGGCACTAATACAGGCCACAGAGCGGAGGTGGCCTGCACTGCATCTTACTGTAGTAAGGAGGCCTGTGCTGAGGGTCTTCAGAGGGATTTGGAGGGAGATTTCAGTGACATACACAGTGCCTCGAACTGCTACCCAATGTCACAAGAAGTTTAACGACCTCACGAGGGTCGTCGGGGTGAGCGCCCTTTACATTAATGCACCCCTGCCATGGTTGCAAGATCACTGTCTCACGCAATGTAAAGTCTTTCATGAAGCTGCCCGTTCTCTATGTGTTCCAGGCCATGGTGTGGGTTGTTGAAGTCACCTGAAAGCTGGAGGCTCAGTTCACCAGCTGTTATGTATCGATGTGTGTATCATCCTGCGTCCTGGGGGGGGGGGGGGGAAGTGAGATGTTATGTATTGATGTGTGTATCGTCCTGGTACCTTAAATGTATAATAAGCACAATGGTACACCACAGAGAGCGCAGTGGTGTGAGACCTGAAAGTACCTGCAAGAGGCAGTATAAAAGGCTGACCACCACACCTGAGAGTCACTCTGGAGCTGTTCAATAAAGGACTAAGGTCACAGCAGTTAGATCAACACCAGACCATGTGGAGTTAGTGATTTGTGTGCTACATACATCACACCAGCCATGCCCTCTGCATTCAGGCAGTGCGGACACTCTAGTCCCCTATTCATTCTCACCCCTCCTCGCACTACCTTTTGAATCTTGATATGCATTTGGCAAACGTCAACTTGAGCTGCAATCCTCAGTGGCTCTCACTTCCTCTTCTTATCTATCTAATCGGAAACAAAGAATCTCCTGCTTCTCTTCCCGCTGCCGCATTGTTACCTCTGGTGGTCCCCTCCTATTTCTCATCTACATGCTGCCCCTTGGCGACATCATCCGGAAGCACAGTATCAGTTTCCACATGTGCGCTGATGACACCCAGCTCTACCTCACTACCACTTCTCTCAACCCTGCCATTGTTTCTAAATTGTCAGACTGCTTATCCGACATCTAGTTCTGAATGAGCAGAAACTTTCTCCTATTGAATATTGGGAAGACCGAAGCCATTGTTTTCGGTCCCCGCCACAAACTCTGATCCCCTAGCCACTGACTCCATCCCTCGCCCCAACTCCTCTGTCTGAGGCTGAACCAGACTGTTCGCAACCTTGGTGTCATATTTCACCCTGAAATGAGCTTTCGACCACATATCCGCAGCATAACTATTCCCACCTCCCTAACATCGCCCATCACCGCCCTTGCCTCAGCTCATCCGCTGCTGAAGCCCTCATCCATGTCTTTGTTACCTCTAGACTTCACTATTCCAACGCACTCCTGGCTGGCCTCCCACATTCTACCCTACCTAAACTAGAGGTGATCCAAAGCTCGACTGCCCGTGTCCTAACTTGCACCAAGTCCTGCTCACCCATCACCCCTGTGCTCGCTAACCCATATTGGCTTCCGGCTAAGCAACGCCTCGATTTCAAAATTCTCATCCTTATTTTCAAATCCTCTATGGCCTCACCCCTCCCTATCTCTAAATCTCCTCCAGCCTCACAACCCCCTGAGATATCTGCGTTTCTCTAAGTCTGCCCTCCTAAGCATCTCTGATTATAATCGCTCAACTATTGGTGGCCATGCCTTCTGTTGCCTATGCCCCAAGCTCTGGAACTCCCTGCCTAAACATCTCCGCCTCTCTACCTCTCTTTCCTCCTTCAAGACGCTCCTTAAACATTACACATGGTAATATTACACATTAAATGGTACGACACTGAAAAGTGTAGAGGAACAAAGGAATCTTGCCGTGCAGGTCCACAGATCCCTGAAGGTAGCAGGCCAGGTAGATAAGGTGGTTAAGAAAGCATATGGAATACTTGCCTTTATTAGTTGAGGCATGGAATACAAGAGCAAGGACGTTATGTTATAACTATATAAAACACTGGTTAGGCCACAGTGGAGTACTGTGTGCAGTTCTGGTCACCATATTACAGGAAATATGTGATTGCACTGGAAAGGGTGCAGAGGAGACTTACAAGAATGTTGCCTGGACTGGAGAATTTTGGCTATGAGGAAAGATTGGAGATGCTGGGTCTGTTTTCTTTGGAAGAGAGGAGGTCAAGGGGAGACCTGATTGAGGTATATAACATTATGAGGGGCCTGGATAGAATGGATAGGAAGGACCTGTTTCCCTTGGCAGAGGGGTTAACAACCAGGGGGCACAGATTTAAAGTAATTGAGGGGAGGTTTAGAAGTGATATGAGGGGAACTTTCTTCACCCAGAGGGTGTGGGGGTCTGGAACCAACTGCCTGAAAGGGTGGTGGAGGCTGGAACCCTCACCACATTTAAAAGATACTTGGATGTGCACTTAAAGTACCGTATATTACAGGACTACGGACCAAGAATTGTAAAGTGGGATTAGGCTGGCTAGCTCTTGGTCGGCCGGCACGGACACAATGGGCTGAAATGGCCTCCTTCCGTGCTGTAAATTTCTATGATTCTATGATTCTTAAAACATACCTCTTTGACCAAGCTTTTGGTCACCTGCGTTAATTTCTACTTAGGCGGCTCGGTGTCAAATTGTTTATCTCATAATACTCCTGTGAGGCGCCTTGGGACGTTTCACTACACTTAAGGCGTTATATAAATACAAGTTGTTGTTGCAATCCAGATCACAGAAACAATGATAATATTGTGGAACAAGCATGGATTTACAAATTCAACAAATACAATCTGCATTTTGAGACACTTCATATTTTTATAATTGGTACTTGTTAGATTAACATGAATTTATGTTCTGCGCTTCTATTATTTTATTTTATTTTTAAAGTGCAAACTGCAACTTCATGGCCATTAGTAATTTTCAAAAGGGAATTGGATAAATATTTGAGGAGGAAAAAAATTGCAGGGCTCAGGGGAAAGATCGGGGGCGGTGGCGGGGGAGTGGGACTAATTGGATAGCTCTTTCAAAGAGCCAGCACGGGCACGATGGGATGAATGGTCAGCTTGTGTGCTGTGCGATTCTGTGGTCCTATGTAACACGCACATGTTGTACAGGTTCTTGTGATATACTGTGCGGCAATCATAGGGTGGCACGGAGCTCAGACATGCTATGTCAGGCAGCGGTAGGGCTGGTGATTCGTGATCATGATTCCCGCTCGGTGACTCGCGATCTCAGCCAACTTTGGGAAGGCCACAAGCAGCAACACACGGCTTCCTCGCAAAGAGGCAGACTGACCGAAGAGCATCGCTTCAGGCTGCTCTCGTGCGCTGCATAGTGACTTAGTTATCGCACCGCGTTGGATCAAGTATCTGCCCATGGCCCCCCCAGTTGAACAGGGAGGTCACGTAGAGGGCCGCAATCCTGAGCAGGAGCGCTACCCTCGGGTCTGCCCCCCAAGTGGTCGCCCCTTGGGGTGTCCTTGCATGGTGACCTCGCGGATTTAGTCCATGTTGGGGAGATTTTCCAAGCAGACTGCTCGCTGTGGATATGGACACCAAGAAGGCAGCACAGCACCCCTGCGGGAGAGCAAGAGAGGGAAAGGAACCAGAACTAATTCCCGAGCTACAACAACAATGATCCCCAGGGCACCACTTCGCAGTTAACTTGAATGGGTTTCGATTCTGCCTACAGTGGCGAACAGAAATGAGCAGCTTCTCACCTGATATGAATAACATACATCCTCCCATCATCGACTCTCACTGTGGTGTTAATATTGTTGACTTCTCCAGGAGACGCACATAAAAACTGGAACTGTTGAAAGAATAATTTTCCACTTTTAATGAAGCAATGCTACAAGATAAGGGAAGTTCGCAAGAAACGGCGGTTATTTATCATGAACAGAAAATGTTAACATTTCTAACACACATTTGGGACCTGCAAGACATACTATGGAGGAATTTTAATCCCCAAAAATGGGTGGGTTTGGGTCGGGTTTGGGGGGGAAGTGGGGGGAGAGAGGGGCGGGAGGAAGAGGGAGGTGCAGGTAGCCGGGATAGTGAGCGGGGGGAGGGAGGGAGGGAGAGAGCGGGGAGAGGGAGAGGGAGGGGTGGGTAGCTGGGGGGGGAGGGGGCAGAGGGCGAGAGGGAGGGGCGGGCGAAGAGGGAGAGGAGGGGCAGGAAAGGGAGGGAGTGAGAGGGAGGGAGAGGGAAGAGGTGGGGGGGAGGGAAGGAGGGAGAGGGAGATAGGGGGGAGGGAGGGGAAGGGAGAGGGAGAGGGAGGGAGAGGGAGGGCGAGGGAGGGAGGAGGGAGGGGGAGGGGAAGAGAGAGGGAGGGAGGGGGGAAGGGAGAGGGAGGGAGGGGGGGAAGGGAGAGGGAGGGAGGGGGGGAGAGGGAGGGAGGTGGAGAGGGAAGGAGGGAGAGGGAGGGAGGGAGGAGAGGGAGGGGGAGAGGGAGGGCGGGAGGGAGGAGAGGGAGAGGAAGGGAGGGAGAGGGAGGGAGGGAGGAGGGAGGGGAAGGGAGAGGGAGGGAGGGGGGAAGGGAGAGGGAGAGGGAGGGAGGGAGAGGGAGGGAGGGAGGGGGAGGGAGGGATGGAGAGGGAGGGACAAGTAGTCAATCTGATCCTAGGAAGCAAGTTAACACTTCAAATTTGACAAAGAGGCTGGAAGCCTCCGGTTTTATACTGATTTTCCGGTGTAACCGCAGCCGGCCAGTATTCCCGGGCCGTGGGATTCCTGGCGGCAGCAGTGAGGTGAAGGCAACCTTGGGATGCAGTGGTTTTAGGCCGGGAGGAGCAAGTGGCTTCCTTCCGGCCCCCTAAGCTCCCCAACTATCAAACCATCAGCACCGCCTGCCCCCGCCCCCCCTCACCCCCCACCCCCACCATACAACTGCCATCACCGGGATCGGTCCCCACGGGCTCGAGGGCTACACCTACCTGTGACTGAGGCCTCTTCCCCAACGTTCCCTGACCGACTGAAAGCCAGCCTGCCAACATGGTCGAGTGCGGGCAGGAACCTGTCAGTGACGTCACACACACGCTGTGCAATTAAACCTCCACAGCTTCCGGGGAAACCCAGCCTTCCGGATTTCCCACGGGCGGCTGGGGCCACCCCCCCCCCGCTCCCAGCACGTCAGGACATTAAAATTCCTTCTATGTACGCGACAGAGTGCACAAATACCAAGAGAGAGAACATGGTATTCTATTGTCCTATTACACAGAATTATATAGAATGTACAGCCCAGAAACAGGCCATTCGTCCTAACTGGTCTATGCCAGTGTTTATGTTCCACACCAGCCTCCTCCCACCCCTCTTCATCTGACCCTATCAACATACCCTTCTATTAATTTCTCCCTCATGTACTTATCTCAATTCTTTATAATATAGTCAGAATTTTATGAATTAATTTCATGATTAAACATAGAACCAATGAATATTGATTGAGCATTGCTAGCTAATTTATAGTAATGTCAGCTGTGGCTCAGTGGGTAGCACGCTTGCGTCTGAGCTCCGCGGAAGGCTGCGGGTTTAAGTCCCACTCCAGAGACTTGAGCACAAAAATCTCGGCTGACACTCCAGTGAGATGAGATGTTAAATTGAGGCCAGTCTCCTCTCTCAGGTGGACATAAAATATCCCATGGCACTATTTTGAAGAAGAGGAGGGGAGTTCTCCCCTGTGTCCTGGCCAATATTTATACCTCAATCAACATCACTAAAAAAAACAGATTATCTGGTCTTTATCACATTGTTGTTTGTAGGAACTTGCTGAGCGCAAATTTGCTGCGTACATTACAACAGTGACTACACTTCAAAAGGTACTTCATTGGAGGTTGTGAATGGTGCTATATAAATGGAAGTCTTTCTTTCTATATATTTATAACTATCATAGCTTGGGCCCAGCTTTTGGAGAAACACTTATCCCGTTGGTGTCAATGTATGTTAGTTAATACTAAGTAAGTGTAGACACAGAAGTTTAAAAAGATGGGATGAATTATATGTATGGGAAAAGGTTAATAAAACTGGAGGTAGATTCAGCACAGACAAGAGGTGATGCATTGAGTATTAATTTCATAAAAATGCCAAGATTTTTAAGTGTTCCGGTTGTTATGGTGGAGAGCATTTTACTTCATCGTAAAGCCCTCATGGGTAGAGGATAACTTTTCATTTATAAAAGCCAGGATGCCATACAGAACAAAATGTAGTCTATGGTCTAAATAATCAGCATTGCTCAATCAATATTCATTGGATCTATATTAAGTTATAAATAGATGATAAAGAATCAGTACAAATAAAGGTGACACATGTTTTCTTTCCTCCCTTCCTCCCTTCCCTGACTTTGCACTTACTTAAAAACCTGTTACATCGCTAACACTTTCCAGTTCTGACGAAAGGTCATCAACCTGAAACACTAACTCTGATTCTCTCTCCACAGATGCTGCCTGACCTGCTGAGCATTTCCAGCATTTTCTGTTTTTATTTCAGATTTCCAACATCCGTAGTATTTTACTTTTGTACAAAGGTGACATAGGTACTGATTATATATTTGCCGACCAATGAATGTGCCTGAATCATTTCCACCCCTGCTTCAGCCTATCTGCTGCTGAAATCCTCATCCGTGCCTTTTTACCTCCAGCCTTGACTATTCCAATGCTCTCCTGGCCGACATCCCGGGAACCCTCTGTAAACTACAGCTCATCCAAAGTGCTGCCGCCTGTATCCTAACTCACACCAAGTTCTGTTCACCCAATACCCCTTGTGCTCACTGGCCGACAATGTCTCCCGGTCCGGCAATGCCTCAAATTTAAAACTCTCGTCCTTGTTTTCAAATCCCTGTATTACCTTGGCCCTCCCTATCTCTGTAAACTCCTCCAGCCCTACAACCCTTCTATGGCCCCAAGTTTCCACACGCTACAAAACGGGCGCCCCTCCGAGCTGGGCGTCCGTTTTCTGCGCCGAAAAAAAACCGCGCGATTCTGGAGCGCCCTGCAGCTCCATGTCTGCTTGGCGCGGCGCCCAGGGGGCGGAGTCTATCACTCGCGCCGATTTTGTAAGTGGGAGGGGGCGGGTACCATTTAAATTAGTTTTTTTCCTGCCGGCAACCCTGCGCGTGCGCGTTGGAGCGTTCGCGCACGCGCAGTGTGAAGGAAACATTGGCACTCGGCCATTTTTGTAGTTCTTTGTAGCTGTTTAATTTTTGAACATTTTTTAATAAAAGCACATTGCCATCAGCACATCAGCACTGAGAAGGCTGCAGGAAGCCTCAGAAAGTTGAGGCAGCCGTTTCCCGATGGCCTCCCCCCACTGCCGTCGGGAATGGCTGTTGAACTTGTGAGGCTTCCTGCAGCCTTCTCACTGTCTCCTTCCCCCCCCCCCCCCCCCCCGCCGCCGTCTGGAACGGCTTCCTCCCCCCCCGCTGCGTTCGTTCGGTCGGTCGGTCGGGCCCGCACTCTCTCCCTCTCCCCCCGCCCACCCCGCGGGAACGGCTGCCTCAACTTGTGAGGCTTCCTGCAGCATTCTCCCTGGCTGAAGCACTTTCACACAGGTAGGAAGATGGTTTATTTAATCTTTTCTTTGCTTCTAAATTTTTATTCAGGTTGGATTTATTTGTATAATATTTGTATAAGTATAAATAAGGATTTATTATAGAATTTAATGACTTCCCTTCCCCTCCCCCCCCACCTCGTTCTGGACGCCTAATGTGTAACCTGCGCCTGATTTTTTAATGTGTAGAACAGGTTTTTTCAGTTCTAGAAAAATCTTCACTTGCTCCATTCTAAGTTAGTTTGGAGTACGTTTTCACTGTGGAAACTTTGAAATCAGGCGTCAGTGGCCTTTTGAAGAAAAAATTCTGTTCCAAAGTGAAACTGTTCTAACTGACTAGAACTGCAGAAAAAAAAATGTGGAGAATTGCGATTTCTAAGATAGTCCGTTCTCCACCAGTTGCTCCTAAAAATCAGGCGCAAATCATGTGGAAACTTGGGGCCTAGATCTCTGTGCTCATCCAATTCTTGCCTCTCGCACATCCCCAATTTTGATATCCCACCATTGCGGTCGTGCCTTAAGCTGCCTAGGCCCAGAGTTCTGGAATTCCCTCACTGAGCCTCTCCTCCTCTCTACAGCCCTCTCCTCTTTTAAGACGCTCCTTAAAACCAACCTCTGTGACCAAGCTTTTGGTCACCTTGTCCTAATATCTCTTTATGTGGCTCGGTGTCAACATTTTTTCCCTAATGTTCCTGTGAAGCGCCTTGGTATGCTTTACTACATTAAAGCTGCTATATTAATGTAAGTTGTTGCTGTGAGAAGAAAACTTGAGCCTCTTTGGTCTGAAGAAACAAGAAATAACTTGCATTTATGTAGCGCCTTTCACAACCTCAGCCAATGAAGTATTTTTTGAAGTGTAGGACATTTTTTGTAATGTAGAAAAGCAGCAGCTAATTTGCACACAGCTAGGTCCAATGAACAGCAATGTAATCAATGGCCAGATAATCTGATTTAGTGATGTAGGTTACGGGATAAATTTTGGCCAGGACACTGGTCAGAGCTCCCCTGCTTTTTTACGGAATAGTGTCACGGGAGGGCAGACGGGACCTCACCGTCTCAGAATTTAAAAAGTACAAAGCATATATATTTTTTTAAACTTTAATCAAATTGACCACTAACATTTAATGCAAAAATAATGGATAGCCTACATTTGAAATGCAGGTCAGTAATACACTCCAAATCACCATCTCTTGGAATCCATTATTAAGGAAGTGGTATCAGAGCACTTAGATAATCATAACATGATTAGGCAGAGTCAACATGGTTTTATGAAAGGGAAATCATGTTTGACAAATTTATTGGAGTTTTTAAGGATGTAATTAGCAGGGTAGATAAAGGGGAACCAGTAGATGTAATATATTTGGATTCCCAAAAAACATTCAATAAGATGCCACACAAGATAAGGGCTCATGGGATTGGAGGTAATGTATTAGCATGGATAGAGGATTGGTTAACGGACAGAAAACAGAGAGTAGGGATAAATGGGTCTTTTTCAGGTTGGCAAACGGTAACTAGTGGCGTGTCACAGTGATCAGTGCTAGGGCCTCAACTATTTACAATCTATATCAATGACCTAGATGAAGGGACCGAGTGTAATGTATCTAAGCTTGCTGACGATACAAAGCTAGGTGGGACTAAGCTGTGAGGAGAACACAAAGCATCTGCAAAGGGATATAGATAGACTTAGTGAATGGGCAGTAAGGTGGCAGATGGAGTACAATGTGGGGAAATGTGAGGTTATTCACTTTGGTAGAAAGAGTAAAAAAACTGAATATTTTTAAAATTATGAGAAACTTTTAAATGTTGGTGTTCAGAGAGGTTTGGGTGTCCTTGTGCCAGAAACACAGAAAGCTAGCATGCAGGTACAGCAAGCAATAAGGAAAGCAAATGGCATGTTGTCCTTTATTGCAAGGGAGTTGGAGTATAAGAGCAAGGAAGTCTTGCTACAATTGTACAGGGCCTTGATGAGACCACACCTGGAGTACTGTGCACAGTTTTGGTCTCCTTATCTAAGAAAGGATATACTTGCCTTGGAGGCGGTGCAACAAAGGTTCACTAGATTGATTCCTGGGATGAGAGGGCTGTCTTATGATGAGAGATTGTGTTGAATGGGCAGTACCGTAAATGATACGTGAAAAAGTGGAAATCAAGCTAGACAGGCTGCAACGTGAAGGCATCATCGCGCCGGTGGAATTCAACAACTAGGCCAGTCCGATTGTTCCAGTACTTAAGGAGGATGGTACGGTTAGAATTTGCGGGGACTATAAAGTAACGATTAACCATTTTTCACTACAGGACCAGTAACCGCAACCCAAGGCAGACGACCTATTAGCGACCCTGGCTGGAGGGAAGACATTCACCAAGCTGGACCTGACCTCGGCCTAAATGATGCAGGAACTGGAGGAGTCTTCGAAAGACCTCACCTGCATCAACACGCACAAAGGTCTGTTTATCTACAGCTGGTGCCTGTTCAGGATTCGGTCGGCCGCAGCGATCTTCCAGCGGAACATGGAGAGCCTGCTAAAGTCGGTTCCTTGCACTGTGGTCTTCCAGGATGATATATTGGTTGCAGGTCAGGACACCATGGAGCAATTGAAGAATCCGGAGGAGGTTCTTAGTCGGTTGGATCGCGTGGGACCCAGGTTGAAACGCTCGAAGTGTGTTTTCCTGGCACAGGGCATCGAATTCTTAGGAAGGAGAATCGCAGCAGACGGCATCAGACCCACCGCGCCAAGGCGAAGGTCATCTAGAACATGCCGCGACCACAGAACATGATGGAGATGCGGTCATTCCTGGGACTCCTTAACTGCTTCGGTAATTTCCTACCTGGGTTAAGCACCCTGCTAGAACCCCTGCATGTGCTACTGCGCAAGGGAGACCACTGGGTATGGGAGATTTCACAAGAGACTGCCTTTAAGAAAGCCAGAAATTTATTGTATTCCAACAAACTGCTTGCCCTGTATAACCCATGTAAATGATTGGTGTTAGCTTGCGATGCATCGTCATACGGGGTCGGGTGAGTGTTACAACAGGCTAATGAATAGGGAATTTTGCAACCACTTGTGTATACATCCAGGAGTTTGTCCAAGGCCGAAAGGGCCTACAGCACGGTTGAAAAAGAGGCTCTGGCGTGCGTTTACGGGGTATAAAATGCACCAGTACTTATTTGGCCTCAAGTTCGAGCTTGAAACTGACCACAAGCCGCTCATATCGTTATTCTCGGAGAGCAAAGGGATTAATAATATTGCCTCTGCCCGCATCCAAAGATGGGCGCTCACATTGTCGGCATACAACTATGTAATCTGCCACAGACCAGGCACAGAGAACTGCGCAGATGCTCTCAGTCGGCTACAATTGCCCACCACCGGGGTGGAAATGGCACAGCCAGCGGACTTGCTCATGGTCATGGAGACATTTGAGAATGAGAAATCCTCCATTACGGCCCACCAGATCAGGACCTGGACCAGCCAGGATCCTTTACTGTCCCTGGTAAAAAAACTGTGTCCTTCATAGGAGCTGGTCCAGTGTCCCAGTGGAGATACAGGAAACGGTTAAACCGTTCCACAGACGCAAAGATGAGTTGTCCCTGCAGATGGACTGTCTTTTGTGGGGCAATCGTGTAGTCTTGACCAAGAAAGGTAGAGACACATTCATTTGCGAACTGCACAGCACCCACCCAGGCATCATAATGATGAAAGCCATAGCCAGATCCCACGTGTGGTGGCCTGGCATCGACTCAGATTTAGAGTCATGTGTGCGCCAGTGCAACACTTGCTCTCAGTTGAGCAATGCACCCAGAGAGGCACTGCTAAGTTAGTGGTCCTGACCATCCAAACCGTGGTCGAGAATCCATATAGACTATGCGGGCCCATTCCTAGGCAAAATGTTTTTGGTTGTCGTGGATGCTGACTCAAAGTGGATTGAATGTGCAATAATGTCTGTAAGCACATCCACGGCCACCATTAAAAGTCTATGAGCTATGTTTGCCACGCATGGCCTGCCTGATGTCCTAGTCAGCGACAATGGGCCGTGCTTCACCAGTGCTGAATTCAAAGAATTCATGACCCGCAACATGATCAAATGTGTCACATCTGCCCCGTTCAAGACCGCATCCAACGGCTAGGAAGAACGGGCAGTTCAGACCATCAAGCAAAGCTTGAAACGCATGTCAGAAGGCTCCCTGCAGACTCAGTTGTCCCGAGTACTGCTCAGCTATCGCTCCAGACCCCACTCACTCACCGAGATTCCCCTAGCTGAGCTGCTCATGAAAAGGGCACTTAAAACAAGGCTCTCTCTGGTCCACTCTGATCTACATGATTATGTGGCGAGCAAGCGGCATCAACAAAGTGTGTACCATGACCACGCAAATTTGTCTTGCGATATTGAGATCAATGATCCTGTGTTTGTGCTCAATTATGGATATGGTCCCAAATGACTCGCTGTCACGGCCACAGCCAAAGAGGGGAGTAGGGTATTTCAGGTAAAACTGACCAATGGACAAATGCACAAAAAACACTGGGACCAAATCAAATTGCGTTTCACCAACAGCTACGAACAACCTGAAAAGGACACCAGCAACTTTGACCTTCTAACACACACACACAAGTGGCAACTGACATTACAATTGACCAGGAAACCGAACTAATCATCTCCAGCAGCCGGGCAAGGGCGGTTGCCCAACAGCTCAATGAAGAACTGACCAACCCAACCACCCCAGCATTTGTATCAAGACGATCGACAAGGGAACGAAAAGCCCCAGATCATCTCACCTTGTAAATAAGTGTATTGTTGACTTCACGGGGGAGTGATGTTATGTATTTAACCCTGTGTAACCTGCATCACACCTGACCACCAGAGGGCCTACCTGTTGGAGTCCCAAGGGATCCCAGCATCCCTTGGGAGCACAGTATATAAGCAGGCCACGCACGAAGTACCTACACTCTGGTACCTTAATAAGGGAGCTAAGGTCACACTTGCTCATTACACACAGTACTCGGTCTGACCATTTATTGTGAGCGTATCACTTAACGCTAGCCATTACCGCTAACCCTTAATGCTACACTAACCCTAAAGGCAGATAAATCCCCTGGACCTGATGGCTTGCATCCTAGGGTCTCAAGAGAAATAGCAGCAGGGATTATGGATGCATTGGTTGTAATTTACCAAAATTCCCTGGATTCTGGGAAGGTCCCACAGATTGGAAAACTGCAAATGTAACGCCCCTATTTAAAAAAGGAAGCAGACAAAAAGCAGGAAACTATAGACCAATTAGCCTAACATCTGTGGTTGGGAAAAATGTTGGAGTCCAATATTAAAGAAGCAGTAGCAGGACATTTGGAAAAGCATAATTCGTGCAGGCAGAGTCAGCATGGATTTATGAAGGGGAAATCATGTTTGACAAATTTGCTGGAGTTCTTTGAGGATGTAACAACAGGGTGGATGAAGGGGAACCAGTGGATGTGGACTTCAAGAAGGTATTTGACAAGGTGCCACATAAAAGGTGCCACAAGATAAAAATTCACGGGGTTGGGGGTAATATATTAGCATGGATAGAGGATTGGCTAATTAACAGAGAACAGAGAGTCGGGATAAATGATTCATTATCGGGTTGGCAACCAGTAACTAGTGGGGTGCCACAGGGATCAGTGCTGGGTCCCCAACTATTTACAATCTATATTAATGACTTGGAAGAAGGGACTGAGTGTAACGTAGCCAAGTTTGCTGATGATACAAAGATGGGAGGAAAAACAATGTGTGAGGAGGACACAAAAAATCTGCAAAAGGACATAGTCAGGCTAAATGAGTGAGCAAACATTTGGCAGATGGAGTATAATGTCCGAAAGTGTGAGGTCATGCACTTTGGCAGAAAAAATCAAAGAGCACATTGTTATTTAAATGGAGAAAGATTGCAAAGTGCCGCAGTACAGCGGGACCTGGGGGTACTTGTGCATGAAACACAAAAGGATAGTATGCAGGTACAGCAAGTGATCAGAAAGGCCAATGGTATCTTGATCTTTATTTCAAAGGGATGGAGTATAAAAGCAGGGAAGTCTTGCTACAGCTATATAAGCTATTGGTGAAGCCACACCTGGAATACTGTGTACAGTTTTGGTTTTCATATTTATGAAAGGATATACTTGCTTTGGAGGCAGTTCAGAGAAGGTTCACTAGGTTGATTTCAGGGATGAGGGGGTTGACTTATGAGGAAAGGTTGAGTAGGTTGGGCCTCTACTCATTGGAATTCAGAAGAATGAGAGATGATCTTCTCAAAACGTATAAGATTATGAGGGGGCTTGACAAGGTGGATGCAGAGAGGATGTTTCCACTGATGGGGGAGACTAGAACTAAGGGCCTGATCTTAGAATAAGGGGCCGCCCATTTAAAACAGAGATGAAGAGAAATTTCTTCTCTCAGAAGGTTGTAAATCTGTGGAATTCGCTGCCTCAGAAAGCTGTGGAAGCTGGGATATTGACTAAATTTAAGACAGAAATAGACAGTTTCGTAAACGATAAGGGGTTATGGGGAGCGGGTGGGAAGTGGAGCTGAGTCCATGATCAGATCAGCCATGATCTTATTGAATGGTGGAGCAGGCTCGAGGGGCCATATGGCCTACTCCTGTTCCTATTTATTATGTTCTTATGTTCTTATTTCTAACCAGTAACTCTAACTCCAACCACAAACATTAAAGCTAACCACAGACTCCAAACCTCTAACTTTAGCTCTAACCCTAACTACTATCTCTTATCTACTAACTCTAACCCTAACCCTCAACACTAGCCACTAACCCCATTCCTAACCACTAACCCATTCACTAATCCGAGCTCCAACCCTAACCACTAACACTAAACCTAACCACAAACTCCTAACTAGTAACACTAGCCCTAACCCATAACCCTAACCCTATCCTAACTGAACCACCAACCCTAATCCTATCCACTAACATTAAACCTGACTACAAACTCGTGAGCACCAACCCCAACCATTTCAGTTGTATATTTGTCTCTTTTGCACATGGCCTCACAAGCTTCTCCCAAGCTTGTTGAAGGCGTTCCAAGATATAAGCTGGTGACATAAGGCCAGATATAACTTGTTCATCTGCTTTATTTCACAATAAGTGAACACACAGAGCAATAGTCATGATCAGACTCACATCAGTGCCACTTACCTTTGCTTAATAACATTTAAAAAAGATACTACAAGGCCAAAATTGAGCCCCGCCCCAAACGGGGTGTACCTAGCATTTTTTTTAAAGTATTTCTCCACCCCAATCTAGGACTTCAAATGTTTTTTCAGTGCGGGTCAGAAGTGCGGGCGGGTTAGAGCAGCCGTCGCTGCAAGTCATCAGTGCCACGCTGACGTGTCACAAAGTTCCTCCCCTTCAGTTAAAGGGGAGGGCCACTGCGACCTCTGCAGCCACTTTAGTGGCAAACACTGGGCCACCAGGGAGGGTTTTGGCCGGGCCAGCAGCCTGGCGTCCAAGAGAGGATGCCAGGCTGCCTGTTGGCGGCCCAGCCGAACCCGTGGGCAGCCGGCTGACAATACAAAATAAAATGGAGTCGCCGGCAGCACGACCACCCCTTTAAGGGCAGACGCGCTACCCAGCCACAGACAGCTCTCCGCTGGCGAAAGCCGTCAGTGGCACCGACTGGTGGCAGGTGCCGCCCCCGTGAGTCAATTTCCCGCAGGGGTCAGAAAGCAGTTCGCCGCCGGTCGGTAAGGAGTCGGCACGTGCCTGACACGACAGGAAAACAGGCGGTGCGGTAACCCCTTCCAGCCGCTTCCGGCCCGGGGGCAATTTCCGTCGGGTCAGCCCACCCGTCTGCCCCCAGTCGGAAAGGCCTCTCCACTCCATTCCTGCCTCATAGAGGCGGCTATGGAGTTTATGGGCAATGTCGGCCCTTATATTTTCCTACATCACTGTGCTGCCTTGCTTAATTTGAACAAAATAACTCCTAACTAGCCTCCTGAATTGTCTTTCTGAGCCTGTTCAAAGCTTGCTCTCACAGATTTCTGTTTGAAAAAGCCTGACCGACTTTGTCGCCTTTGATGGGCCAGACTGACCACCTGAGTCTCCGCTTCGATTTTTAAATCTCCTGTGTTCAAAGCCCGAATGAAAGGCCTGTGGAGAAGCTTGTGATACAGCCCATGACCTGCTCCCAGGAGCAGAGATTTCCCAACACAATGGCTATGAGGTGTTTATTTTCCATTGTTGAAGTCAAGCTAAAGAGTGCTTACTGTTTATCCTATGAGAGACAATGAGTAAACTACCGTCTTTCATCCCAGTATTTTTTTCAAAAACGTGCCGTGACGACAATTTGCTTCAATACCCTGACAACAATAACAACTTACATTTATCTAATGCCCTTAATGTGGTAAAACTCACAGGCGTGTAATCAGACAAAATTTGACACCGAGCCACATCCCTGGCCATAAAGGAGGAGAGAGAGAAAGAGAGGTGGCGAGGTTTATGGAGGGTGTAAAGTCCTGACCCTGCAGTACAGACTTACACGAGGCACATGCTGAAGTCAAGGTCACTCTGGACCTGCGCCTTTATTTCACAGCTCTCGAGTGCCTCACTTGCCTGTCTCCTGCAAGTCTCCTGCATTGGGGATGGGCAATAGGTCAGAAGTGGAGGAACGCAGAGATCTCAGAGGGTTGTGGGGCTGGAGGTAGTTACAGAGATAGGGAGGGGCAAGGCCATGGAGGGATTTGAACACAAGGATGATTTTTTTTTAAATTGTGGTGTTGCCCGACTATGAGCCAATGTAGGTCAGCGAGCACAGTTAAAGGTAACTCTTTTTTTACCTCCCTCCCAAATCCTTTCTGTGGAACAATGCTCCAAGAAATAAATCCTGAAATGTGACGGATAGTAGTGAGAATACTAAGCATTTCTATCCACCGACCATTCAGCGGTTGTGAAGGTAATTATGATGACCCAACTGCCTTGCCAGCTTACACGAGCTTACTCCTCATAGACTCGGTATTGAATCTCCTGCCTTCTTGTTTGGCATTTCAAAGTATTACACCGGGCAATGGATTGTCCTTATTAGGGGCGCTGGGTGATTACCTCATGTTCCCTTGCAAAGTTGTTAAAAGATTACGAAGTTTATAAAACTCAGATCTGTTACACAATTGAGAGTAGTGCTGAGCTACAACTCCCGGAGAGAGTTTTTAAATACTGGAATGACGTTGTTGATCAGGCTTACAGTGAACGTTTTAGAAAATATACGGAACTCAGCACTGAATAAAAGTCTCTGGTGTAATGAAAGATGATGTGTTTCACTCAGCCTCTCTCTTGATGGACTCATTAAAAGCCTGATACTTTCAGTTCAATTCCTTCAAGAATGCTAACTCACAACCATTAGAAGCCCTCCACTTCAGAAGGATTGACCGAGTGATATCATTGGGGAGTGCAGGCGCTTTCTATGCAAACAAAATGCTCGCAGTTAAAAAGGGAAGCTACATGCTAGTTTTATCACATCTATTTTTATGCGATTCTAAAGACAAAACAGTGAAATGATATCCCAATTGGATGTTATTTGTTACATCGAGTGTTTGCTGGTAAAGTGGGTCACTACTTGTCAAATCCAACTTTTGTTTCAAAGAGTAAAACTTTTCCCAGGACCACATTGTGGAGAAAAACTACTGTGAAGCATTTATTCCATTGTCGAACTTGACTCCTTCCTAGGGGAGAAGAAGGAATGTGATGTTGTGGAGGTAGACAGATAGAGAAAGAGAGAGAACGGAGGGAGAGAGAGAGATGGGGAGAGGGTGAAGGAAGGAGAGAGGGGAGGGAGAGGAGGGAGGAGAGAGGCGAGGGAGAGGGAAGGGAGAGGGAGAGAGAGAGGGAAGGGAGGGAGAGAGAGGGAAGGGAGGGAGAGAGGGAGAGGGAGGGAGGGAGAGAGAGAGGGGAGGGAGGGAAAGGGGAGGGAGGGAAAGAGAGGGGAGGGAGAGGAGAGGGAGGGAGAGAGAGGGGAAGGAGAGAGGGAGGCGAGGGAGAGAGAGAGAGATGGGAAGGAGAGAAACGGGGGGAAAAGGAGAGGAGAGAAGCAGGTAGGGGAAGGAGAGAGGGGAGGTAGGGGAGGGAGAGAGAAAGATGGGAGGGAGGGAGAGGGGGGAGGGAGGGAGCGAGGGAGAGAGAGAGGGGAGGGAGAGAGAGGAAGAGAGGGAACAGAGGGAGAGGGAGGGAGGGCATAGCGAGAGAGGGGTTGGGCGAGAGAGAGGGGAGGGCAAGAGAGAGGGGAGGGCGAGATAGACGGGAGGGCGAGAGGGAAGGAGAGAGTGAGAGGGTGAGAGAGGGAGAGGGTGAGGGAGGGACAAAGTGAGGCAGGGGAGAGAAAGAGGGGGAGGGGGTGAGAGAGGGAAATAGAGAGAGGGGGAGATAGAGAGGGGAGGGAGGGAGAGTGAGGGGAGGGAGATAGAGAGAGGGAGGGAGAAAGAGGGGCGAGAAGGGTGGGAGGGAGAGTAGGAGGAAGAGAGAGGGCAGGGAGAGGGGGGAGGAAGAGGGGGGAGGGAGAGAAAGGGAGTGAGAGAGGATGAGGAAGGGACAGGGTGAGGGAGGGGAGAGAGAGGGGGAGAGGGGAGAGGAGAGAGGGAGAGAGTAGAGGGGAAGGAGGGAGAGGGAGGGAGAGAGAGGGGAGGGAGAGGGGAGGGATGGAGAGAGATGAGTGGGAGATGATTTCCAACGAATTAGCCGGATGGAGGTAGTGCAATTGTTTGGAAATTTAGTTTAAAGTGCAAATCTCAATTGCAGACCGATAGGGAGATTTGCAGTTATTTAGAACTCCCTTAGTGAGAACTGAATAGAAATAATTTTATTAGCACAATTGTTCATGACAAACAGATCCCCTTCTAATTTATTTTCATTTTTATTTGACTGTAGGACCTCACTGAATCCCACCATGCGAACCAATATACGTATGAGTGTCCTAAGCACAGGTGCAAGGTTGTCAGAAAAACACAAATGAGAGCAGGGGCTTTTATTGAATATAGATTGGAATAGCTACAACAGCAATTCTGCAGAGCGTGAAATAAAACGTGAAACAGAGCGGATATCACTCACCACCAAACGTGGTATCCCGTTTACCCATCATGCGCGCTGACCTACATTGACTCCCGGTCCCACAATGGCTCGATTTTAAAATTCTCAGCCTTGACCTAAAATTCCACCATGGTCTCACCCCTCCTTATCTTTGTAACCCCCTTCAGCCCTACAATCCTCCGAGATCTCTGTACTCATCCAATTCTGGCCTCTCGCACATCACTGATTTTAATCGCTCCACCACTGGTGGCCGTGCCTTCAGCTGCCTCGGCCCTAAGTTCTGGAATTCCCTCCTTAAAACTCTCCTTCTCTCTACTACTCTCCTCCCTTTAAGACGCTCCTTAAACACTACATAAAAATATAAGAAATAGGAGCAGGAGTAGGCCATTTGTCCCCTCGAGCCTGCTCCGCCGTTCAATAAGATCACGGCTGATCTGATCTTGGCATCAACTCCACTTCCCAGCCCGCTCCCCATAACCCTTGACTCCATTATTGTTGAAAAATCTGTCTATCTCTGCCTTAAATATATTCAATGACCCAGCCTCCACAGCTATCTGGGTAGAGAATTCCAAAGATTCATGACCCTCTAAGAGAAGAAATTCCTCCTCATCTCCGTTTTAAATGGGCGACCCCTTATTCTGAAATGATGCCCCCTAGTTCTACATATCCCCATGAGGGGAAACATCCTCTCTGCATCTACTCTGTCAAGCCCCTTCAGAATCTTGCATGTTTCAATAAGATCACCTCTCATTCTTCTAAATGCCAATGAGAATAGGCCCAACCTACTCAACCTTTCTTTATAAGACAACTCATTCATCTCAGGAATCAACCTAGTGAACTTTCTCTGAACTGCCTCCAATGCAAGTACATCCCTCCTTAAATAAGGAGACCAAAACTGTACGCAGTATTCCAGGTGTGGTCTCACCAATACCCTGTACAGTTGTAGCAGGACTTCTCTGCTTTTATACTCCATCCCCCTTGCAATAAAGGCCAACATTCCATTTACCTTCCTCATTACTTGCTGTGCTTGCATGCTAACCTTTTGTGTTTCATGCACAAGAACCTCACATCTCGCTGTACCACAGCATTTTGTAATCTTTCCATTTAAAGAATAATTTGCTTTTTTATTTTTCCTACCAAAGTGGATAACCTCACAATTTCCCACATTATACTCCATCTGCAAAATTTTTGCCCACTCACTTAGTCTATTTATATTCCTTTATGGATTCTTTGTATTCTCCTCACAATGCGCTTCCCCATCTATCTTAATATCATCAGCAAATTTGGCTACATTACACTTGGTTCCTTCATCCCAGTCATTAATATAGATTGTAAATCGTTAAGGCACCAGCGCTGATCATCGTGGCACCCCTCTAGTTACTGTTTGCCAACCTGAAAAGGACCCATTTATCCCGACTCTCTGTTTTCTGTTGGCCAATCCTCTATCCATGCTAATATATTACCCCCAACCCTGTCAGCTCTTATCTTGTGCAGTAACCTTTAATGTGGCATCTTATCGAATGCCTTCTGGAAATCCAAATACACCACATCCACTGATTCCCCCTTTATCCACCCTGCTCATTACATCCTCAAAGAACTCCAACAAATTTGTCAAACATGTCTTCCTTTTCATGAGACCATGCTGACTCTGCTTGACTGTTTTATGATTTTTGAAATGTCCTGCTGCTGCTTCCTTAATAATGGACTCTAGTATTTTCCCAATGATAGGCTTACTGGTCTATAGTTTCCTGCTTTCTGTCTCCCTCCTTTGTTGAACAGGGGCATTACATTTCCAATTTTCCAATCGCTGGGACCTCTCCAGAATCCAGGGAATTTTGGTAGATTACAACCAATGCATCCACTATCTCTGCAGCTACTTCTTTTACAACCCTAGGATGCAGGCCATCAGGTCCACCTTTAGTCCCATTAGTTTGTCTAGTACTTTTTCTCTACTGAAAGTGATTGGTTTTACGCCTACCTGTAGCCCTTTGATTAATTATTATTGGGATACTTTTAGTGTCTTCTACCGTGAAGACCGATACAAAATATTTGTTCTACATCTCTGCCATTTCTCTATTTCCCATTATTAATTCCCCAGTCTCATCCTCTAAGGGACCAACATTTACTTCAGCCACTGTCTTCCTTTTGATATACCTGTATAAACTCTTACTATCTGTTTTTATATTTCTTGCTAGTTTAGTCTCAAAATCTATCTTCTCTCTCTTTATTATTTTTTAATTACCTCTTGGTCACCTGTCCTAATATCTCATGTAGCTCACTGTCACATTTTGTTTGATCATCATCATCATCATAGGCAGTCCCTCGGAATCGAGGAAGACTTGCTTCCACTCCTGAGGTGAGTTCTTAGGTGGCTGAACACTCCAATACGAGAGCCACAGTCCCTGTCACAGGTGGGACAGATAGTCGTTGAGGGAAAGGGAGGGTGGGACTGGTTTGCCGCACCCTCCTTCCGCTGCCTGCGCTTGATTTCTGCATGCTCTCGGCTTTGAGACTCGAGGTGCTCAACGCCCTCTCGGATGCACTTCCTCCAATTAGGGAGGTCTTAGGCCAGGGACTCCCAGGTGTCAGTGGGGATGTTGCAGTTTATCAGGGAGGCTTTGAGGGTGTCCTTGTAGCGTTTCCACTGCCCACCTTTGGCTCGTTTGCCATGAAGGAGCTCCAAATAGAGCACTTGCTTTGGGAATCTCATGTCTGGCATGCAGACTATGTGGCCTGCTCTGCGGAGCTGATCGAGTGTGGTCAGTGCTTCAATGCTGGGGATGTTAGCCTAAGTGAGGACGCTGATGTTAGTGCGCCTGTCCTCCCAGGGGATTTGGAGGATCTTGCGGAGACATTGTTGGTGATATTTCTCCAGCAACTTGAGGTGTCTACGGTACATGGTCCATGTCTCTGAGCCATACGGGAGGGCAGGTATTACTACAGCCCTGTAGACCATGAGCTTGGTGCCAGTTTTGAGGGCCTGGTCTTCAAACACTCTTTTCCTCAGGTGGCCGAAGGCTGCATTGGCGCACTGGAGGCGGTGTTGGATCTCGTCGTCGATGCTTGTTCTTGTTGATAGGAGGCTCCCGAGATATGGGAAGTGGTCCACGGTGTCCAGGGCCGCGCTGTGGATCTTGATGACTGGGGGGCAGTGCTGTGCGGTGAGGACAGGCTGGTGGAGGACCTTTGTCTTATGGATGTTTAGTGTGAGGCCCATGCTTTCGTACGCCTCAGTAAATATGTCGACTATGTCCTGGAGTGCGGCCTCTGTATGTGCGCAGACGCAGGCGTCGTCCGTGTACTGTAGCTCGACGACAGAGGTTGGGGTGGTCTTGGATCTGGCCTGGAGACGGCGCAGATTGAACAGGTTCCCACTGGTTCTGTAGTTTAGTTCCACTCCAGTGGGGTGCTTGTTGACTGTGAGGTGGGGCATGGCGATGAGAAAAATTGAGAAGAGGGTTGGGGCGATGACGCAGCCCTGTTTGACCCTGGTCCAGACGTGAATTGGGTCTGTAATGGATCCGTTGGTAAGGATCATGGCCTGCATGTTGTCGTGGAGCAGGCGGAGGATGGTGACAAACTTTTGGAGCATCTGAAACGGAGGAAGACCCTCTCGGTTGACAGTGTCAAAGGCTTTTGTAAGGTCGAAGAAGGCCATGTATAAGGGCTGGCGCTGAACTCTGCATTTTTCCTGTAGTTGTCGCGCTGCAAAAATCATGTCCGTTGTGCCCCGTAGGGGACGAAATCCGCACTGTGACTCCAGGAGGAGCTCCTCGGCCACGGGAAGAAGACGGTTGGGGAGGACTCTAGCAACGACTTTCCCAGTGGCTGATAACAGGAAGATTCCTCTGTAGTTGCCGCAGTCAGACTTGTCCCCTTTTTTGAAGATGGTCACGATTACCACATCTCTAAGATCCCGTGGCATGCTCTCTTCCCTCCAGATGAGAGAGATGAGGTCATGTATTCGCGCCAGCAGTGCCTCTCTGCCATACTTCAATCCCTCAGCAGAGATTCCATCCGCACCCGTAGCCTTGTTGTTTTTTAACTGTCTTATGGCTTTTTCTACCTCGTGCAGTGTTGGGGTCTCACTGAGGTGGTGGCAGGTAGCATGCTGCGGGATGGAGTCGAGAACACTCGAGTCAAAGGCAGAGTCTCGATTGAGGAGATCTTCGAAGTGCTCCTTCTAGTGGGCCCTGACTGCCTCGGTGTCCTTGATGAGTGTTTCCCCGTTCTTGGCCAGCAGTGGGGTGGGACCTTGGGTGTTTGGCCCATAGGCCTTGACTGCGATGAAGAATCCTCACACATCATGGTTGTCGGCCAGCTGCTGTAGCTCCTGTGCTTTCTTCATCCACTACCTGTTCTTTAGGTGCTGGGTTTTTTGTTGGACCTCAGCCTTGAGCCGTCTGTAATGCTGCTTTGCTGTTCCCGCATTAGATTGTTGTTTAAGGCTCAGAAATGCCCTGCGCTTGCGATCTATTAGCTCTTGGATCTCCTGATCATTCTCATCAAACCAGTCCTGGTGTTTCCTGGTTGAGTAACCGAGTGTCTCTTTGCAGGCACTGGTTATGGAGGCCTGGAGGGCAGACCAAGCGCTGTGGGCATTTTGCGTCTCAGGGCCATCAAAGCATGCCAGGCTAGCTGTGAGGCATTGGGTGTATTGGGCTCTCTTACCTGGGTCCTTAAGTGCTCTGGAATTGACTTTTTTATGGCACTGCTTCTGCTGCCCACTCTGCTTTGGGGCTATGTTGATGTCGATGATGGATCGGATTCGGTGGTGGTCCATCCAGCAGTCGTCAGCTCCTGTCATGGCACAGGTGATGCGCCTATCCTTGCGATCCCTGGCTCAGACGATGACATAGTCGAGCAGGTGCCAATGATTGGAGCGAGGATGTTGCCACGATGCCTTGTATTTGTCTCTCTGGCGGAACAAGGTGTTGGTGATGACAAGTTCATGCTCTAGGCATTTTGTCAGGAGTCGGGTACCACTGGAGTTGGCTTTCCCTGCCCGCTCTCTGCCAATCACGCCCCCCCCAGAGGTCTGTGTCCTTGCCGACCCTGGCGTTGAAATCACCGAGGAGGATCAGTTTGTCGCCCGCGGGAACGCAGTACAGGGATTTTTCGAGGTTGGCGTAAAAACCCTCTTTGGCCTCATCAGTTGCATTAATTGTCGGGGCGTATGCACTGATGACTGTGGCGCACTGGTTCCGGGATAGGGTGAGTCGAAGAGTCATGAGGCATTTGTTAGTCCCGCAGGGGGAGTCTTTGAGGTGGCCAACCAGCTCGTTTTTGATGGCGAAGCTGCCTCCTTGGAGGCGGAGTTCATCTTCTGGTTTCCCTTTCCAGACGAAGGTATAATCGCCCCTATGAAGCGTCTTGGGACTTTTACTACATTAAAGGTACTGTATAAATGCAAGTTGTTGTTGTATTTATAAACCCCAACAACTTATCTTGATCCATTTCCCTGTGATGTTTAGAACTCAGCAAAAGGCAGTAGCTTAACCCGAACTGATTTACCCTGTAACTAGACCAGGGTCAGAAAGGCCAATTCCAAAGCCTTGCCTCATATCTCAGCAACCCCCCCCCCCATCCCAGAACCCTAGCCACCCCCTCCCCCCACCACCTCTAACATTGACTAACTCAATGCAGATCTTCAAACGAGACCCACAGACGTTGTTTAACCATTCCATCAAATCAAAAATCTGACTGTCGTTTTATTTTTCAAAATCTTAAGTGCCCATTCGCAACAGACACTGGACTTTACACAACCTGTACAGGAAAGCCTTCCACGTGGGCATACATGAATAGAATTAATTACAGACAGGAAGCTTGAGGTGTACTTGAGGCAGAACTCAAAGAAGCGACAGAAAGGATCACAATCAATCACTTTACACTGTACCTGCAAGAAGCTTCGCTCAATAAAGAGCTTAATGAAGAAAAGTTCAGCTGCTCCATAGCTCTGTTGTACGTAGATGAGTGTTCCATGTGAGTTGTAAGTTTGGAATCGAATCGAGATATTGTTCCTGGGCAGCATCTGGAAACCCAAAAATTCCAAGTGCGAATTCCCGTAATATTGAGCATAACTGAAATGGTATCCTGTGAAGAGTGGGAGGGAGGGAGAGAGAGAGAGAGAGAGAGAGAGAATCAGAGACACAAATTATTCTTGTTTTCATGAGAAACAAAAGAACATACCGAATCTCTCATTGTAAATGGGCTCCAGATGTTTTGAGTAAGGCATCCTATTTCACTGCTACTTGTTTTGGGCTCTGTAAGAAATCGTGGATTGGAAGAAATAATAGTCTGTTATGGGTTCCCTCGCTCAGCAGTTTGCCGAAGTTGAGGACACAGAAGGATTCCAATCATGTCAGGAAAAGAGTTGTACAGAGAGCTGAGTTGCGAGATCAGAAAAGAAAAACAAGTCACAACTAAAGTAATAAGGAAGGTAGCAAGGAGCCGTAGAATAAACTGTCCATGGAAGGGCAACAAGGCATTTAGAATGGAGATAACGAAGACGATTACCTCATGAGGATGAGAGGGGGCTGTCATAGATACAACCCTGTAACTGGCCCATGGATTGGGAAAAATAATTGACGGGAGGTATCCACCGGCCCATCAAAATTAAATATAAAAGCAGGCGGCCGCGAGAGAGGAACAGGCAGACTGAGCAGAGAGTTTCCTCGGAGGTGGATATTATACTGGCTTCAGCCTAACACCTTGTTCAAGCTCAAACCTCTGAGGTGGACCCCTCATGCTGGCTTCGGCCTAACACCTCCCCCAGCTCAGAAGCCGTTCCAAGACTACCATTCTGCCTCAATGTCCGCCCGCCCATCTGTCCTGGGGCCATAGATCGTTCTCATCTGACACGGGTTGTATGTTCTACTATATCTATCTTAATCGCGTGTTGTATCTGATTATGCTTATAACGGCCGCTCCTTAGTAAAACGCCTTATAATTCCTAAGACCCTTTGGGCAATCTTGTGTGACCTGTGATCCTAATCTTGCAGCTCCAAAGTTTATTATACAAGAAAAATATGACCAGAAAATAGGAATTGCAGGAGGTCCATCTAGTTCGCCTTTTACCATCCCAGTAGTTGCATGATGCAATGATAATTGAGTTGTTGACTAATTATAGCAATTCATCTCTACCCATTCAAGCACAACAGACCCAGACATGAGGTGAGAAAAACCTCCAGTGGTGGAAAGCTTTGGGAACCTGTTCCTCCCAAGCCTGCTACGCTTGCCACATGTCATGTCTCCAATTACTCATATACTAAGGCCGAAATTCACCGTCCCCAAAGAGATGGCTGCAACTGGGTTTGGGCGGCCGATCAAACAAATTGATTGGCTGCCGCGGTCGGCTACTTTCCTCTCCCCGAGCCATATTCAGCTTGGGGGAGGGGGTTTCAGCGGTCTCACTTCCGGCGGAAACGGTGCGGTGAAGCCGGAGTAAAGGAGACGTTTTGTGCGGCGAGGGGAGCAGTGGGCGGGCCACTGGAAAATGGACACCACCTGGATTTTCACCTATAAAAAGGTAGGAGTTCTTCAGGCAGCGTCCTGCCTGGTATTTAAGACTTGAGTCGGTGCTCGAACGCGACACCGCTGGAGTGTTGCCGCGATTGGGGCCCTTTGGTAAGAAATTAGTTTCATAAAGTTTTGATTTGAATTTAAAGTGAAATAAGTTGTAGTAATTGATGTGGCTTCATTAAACCTGCTGAGTGCTGCTCAGAGGTTTTGACAGACTTTTGTAGAACTTTCACTTCTGACTGTTTAGTGGAGGCCCGTGGGCCTCATTATGGGCTGCAGAGACCTGCTTGGCAGGGTTCACCCTGAAGATGGGAGGAGTGTTGGGAGGACAACACCTCGTACACCTGGTCAGAAGCAGGGCGTCACGCAGGGGGAGGCGTCGCCATCAGCACTGTGCAGAGAGGCAGCGCGCAAGGGAGGCAGCAGCCATGGCTGCACAACCGAGAGAAGGGTATGTAGATGTGCGGAGACCTGCAGCGAGAGAGGGTGGCCAAGAGGGAGACGGCATCAGGAGGAGGGTGAGGGAGGGATGCTGCCCCCATCCGCCACCCCTCCAAATACTGGGAGAAGAGCCTCCACAGGAGCCCAAGAATGAGGAGGTCGAGGGAGATGGCCAGCAGGCAGCTGCCAGGGGAGGTGGCCAATGCAAATGTGGGGGAAGGAGGCTGTTATGTCTATAATGTACTTATGAATGATTCCACGAGGCAATGTGTTGTACTCAAACTGTAGTGACCTTGGTCCTTTATTTCGAACTCCAGAGTGCTGTACAAGCATGATGTGCAGCCTTTTATACAGGGCCCTGCCACCAGGGCAGGAAACCCCTGGTCTCTACCAGTTGCACCCTTTAGTGGTACCAACATGTATGTACGCAGTGTAAACCTTATTGATAGTACATCAGGTAAACCAGTCTCCATCTTATGCAATCACACAGTGACTACACAGAGAGTACATCCATAATCTGCATAAACAACAGAGGCTATACCCTCAAAGAGTCTACAGACCTCAGTTCTCCTTCCTCCAGCTCACTGATGAGCAATGCCGGCGAAGGCTATGATTTTGTTTGGACGGAAGTACTGAGGGAGCTCTGCATTGTCCTGTGAGAAGATCTGCAGTCTCATCAAACATGCCTCAGGATTGCCCTCACCGTGAATTTTTATGCCACGGGATCTTTCCAATCTGCCACTGCAGACGTTGGCAGCATCTCCCAATTCTCGGCACATCGGTGCATCTGGCAGGTCACAGATGCACTGTACAGGAGAAGGGTCCAGTACATCTCCTTCCCGATGACAAGGGACAAACAGGTGGACTGGCAGGCCAGATTTGCCTGAACAGCAGGCTCCCTGGTGCAGGGTGCCATTGACTGCACACACGTTGGGCTGAGAGCACCACATCATCACCCAGAGATCTTTGTTAACCGCAAAGGCTTCCACTTGCTAATGTGCAGCTCGTGTGTGACCACGAGTGTCAGATCCTGGCAGTTGATGCGGAGGTACTCAGGCAGCAGCCATGATTCGTTCATTCTGTGCCAGACCAGTGTGCCCGTTGTCTTCACCGGCCTGAATCAGGATGCGGTTGGCTGCTTGGGGACAAGGGATATCTCCTGTCTACTTGGCTGCTCGCTCCACTACGGGACCCCAGGAAAGTGCCAGAGCATGCATACAATGACGCTCATTGTGCCACCCAGGTGCATCATCGAGCAGTGCATAGGCATCCTTAAGCAGAGGTTCCAGGTTCCAGTGCCTGGACCACACTGGTGACACCTTGCAGTACTCGCCTCAGTGGGTCTCCATAATCATCGTGGTCTGCTGCATGCTGGCCATCATCAGGGGACAGCCGCTGGACGTCGATCCAGCAGTACCACCTGAGGAGGAGGAGAAAGAGGAGGAGGAGCAAGAGGCACAGCAGGAGCAGGAGGAGGAGGAGCCCTGTCACCCCAGAACTAGGAGGCATCATCCCCATCTCAACCCTGGAAGGGAGATGCAGCTGTGTCTCATAGCTGCTCGCTTCAGATAATCCCATCCATACATGACCCTTCAACTCCCATTTTCAATGGCCATCGCATTGAGTGCTTTAACGCAGAATTGCCCACTCCCAGGTGAAACATCTGGCCAGATATATGTACCAAAAATAAAGATTTATCCAATTATCCAAATCACAGCAAAAACAGACCATAAAGAACAATACAATAATACTGTTATCATTTTTTACCCCTGTGCATCTCACTATAACACCTGTTACGTGTGACGACCCGAACACTATGCCTAACTGTCATCCCTGTGCCTGTATCATAGGTCCGGGAAGACTGCTGTGGTTGCTGTTTGGGACCTAAAGATATCCTTCTAGGATGCCCTGGAACACCTCTGGGCCTGGAAGGGCCGGGTGCAGAATGGCCAGTACCCTCCTGGGAGGGTGCGTCCTCAAATATATGGAGGTGACCGACACCTCCCTTGCAATCTCTATCCATGCATTATGTACTGGCAGTCTGCCAGATCTCTCCATGTCAGGAAACAGTATTCTTCTTCTGCCCTCCACACCGTTCATCAGTGTCTCCAGCTCCATATCAGTGAACCTGTTGGCTCTCCTTGCACCTCTTTCACCAGCCATCCTTCTAGACTGGGTCCAAACTTCTTCCCCCCTCAGGGCCTTGCTGCAAACCATGGTCTTCAAAAAGGCCAGGGTGCAGCTGGCTCATTAGAAACCCTTACCTGCATGCTGAATTTCTCAGTGGTGATAACGCTCAAATTAAGACAGCCAAGCCGCTGAAAAATTCACTTTGGAAAGGTTCATTAGCGCTGGAACCCATTTGTTCACTTTTGGAGCTGAATATGGGGTGGGCCAGCCACGAAAAAATTTTGGCGCTAATGGCCACAAAATGGCCACCTGTTAAATACGGAGACCAAAACTGTATGCAGTATCTAGGTGTGGCCTCACCAATACCCTATACAGTTGTAGCAGGACTTCTCTATCCCCCTTGCAATAAAGGCCAACATTCCATTTGCCTTCCTGATTACTTGCTGTACCTGTATACTAACCTTTTGTGTTTCATACACAAGGACCTCTCGGTCCCTCTGTAATGCAGCACTTTGCAATTTTTCTCCATTTAAATTATAATTTGCTTTTCTATTTTTTCTGCCAAGGTGACTAACCTCACATTTTCCCACATTATACTGCATCTGCCAAATTTTTGCCCACTCACTTAGCCTGTCTATATCCCTTTGCAGATTCTTTGTGTCCTCCTCACAATTTGCTTTCCCACCCATCTTTGTATCATCAACAAACTTGGCTACATTACACTCTGTCCCTTCATCCAAGTC
The DNA here is from genome assembly GCF_044704955.1 of Pristiophorus japonicus. NCBI lineage: Eukaryota > Metazoa > Chordata > Chondrichthyes > Pristiophoridae > Pristiophorus > Pristiophorus japonicus. The sequence goes on along the minus strand of NC_091983.1, from coordinate 23,917,447 downwards.
ATTAAATATAGATTGTAAATAGTTGAGGACCCAGCACCGATCCCTGCGGCACCCCACTAGTTACTGTTTGCCAACCGGAAAATGACCCATTTATCCCGACTCTCTGTTTTCTATTCGTTAGCCAATCTTCTCTCCATGCTAATATATTATCCCCAACCCCATGAATTTTATCTTGTGCAGTAACCTTTTATGTGGCACCTTATCGAATGCGTTCTGGAAATCCAAATACACCACATCCACTGGTTTCCCCTAATCCATCTTACTTCAAAGAACTCCAGCAAACTTGTCAAACATGATTTACCCTTTCATAAAACCTTGCTGACTCTGCTTGATTGAATTATGCTTTTCCAAATGTACCGCTACTGTTTCCTTAATAATGGACATCCCATGGCATCTCACAGGACCGTTAAAAGGAAAATTTTACACTGAGCCACATAAGGAGATATTAGGGATGATGTCCAAAAGCTTGATCAAAGAGAGGTAGAGAGGTGGAGAAGTTTAGGGAGGAAATTTCAGAGCTTAATGACAAGGCAGCTGGAGCCACAGCAGCCAATGATGGAGTGATTAAAATCAGTGATGCACAAGAGGCCAGAATTAGAGGAATTCCAATATCCCGGATGGTAGTGGGGCTGGAGGAGATTACAGAGATAGGGAGGGGGCAAGACCATGGAGGGATTTAAAAACAAGGATGGGAATTTAAAAATCGAGGCATTGCTTAATCGGGAGTCAATTTAAGTCAGCGAGCACAGGGTGATGGGTGAACAGGCCTTGGTGCGAGTTCATCATCATAGGCAGTCCCTCGGAATCGAGGAAGACTTGCTTCCACTCTTAACATGAGTTCTTAGGTGGCTGTACAGTCCAGTATGAGAACCACAGTCTCTGCCACAGGTGGGGCAGATAGTTGCTGAGGGAAGGGGTGGGTGGGACTGAGTTGCCACAAGCTCTTTCTGCTACCTGCGCATGATTTCTGCACACTCTCGGCGATGAGACACGAGGTGCTCAGCGCCCTCCTGGATGCGCTTTCTTCTATTAAGGAGGTCTTTGGCCAGGGTCTCCCAGGTGTTAGTGGGGATGTTACTTTATCAAGCAAGGCTTTGAGCGTGTCCTTGTAACATTTCCGTTGACCATCTTTGGCTCATTTGCCGTGAAGGAGATCCAAGTAGAGTGCTTGCTTTGGGAGTCTCGTGTCTGGCATGTGAACAACATGGCCTGCCCAGCAGAGCTGATCAAGTGTGGTCAGTGCTTCGATGCTGGGGATGTTAGCCTGGTCGAGGACGCTAATGTTGGTGCGTCTGTCTTCCCAGGGGATTTGTAGGATCTTGCGGAGACATCGTTGGTGGTATTTCTCCAGCGACTTGAGGTGTCTACTGTACATGGTCCATGTTTCTGAGCCATACAGGAGGACAGGTATCACTACAGCCCTGTAGACCATGAGCTTGGTGGCAGTTTTGAGGGCCTGGTCTTCAAACATTGTTTTTCTCAGGCGGTCGAATGCTGCACTGACTTGGGGACAGTGCTGGAAACATACAAACATAGAAACATAGTAAATAGATGCAGAAGTAGGCCATTCGGCCCTTCGAGCTTGCACCACCATTCAATATGATCACGACTGATCAGGAAACTTCATTACCCTATTCCTGCTTTCTCTCCATACCCTTGATCCCTTTAGCCGTAAGGGCCACATCTAACTCCCTTTTCAATATATCTAATGAACTAGCCTCAACAACTTTCTGTGGTAGAGAATTCCACAGGTTCATAATTCTCTGAGTGAAGAAGTTTCTCCTCATCTCGGTCCTAAATGGCTTACCCCTTATCCTTAGACTGTGACCGCTGGTTCTGGACTTCCCCAACATCAGGAACATTCTTCCTGCATCTAACCTGTCCAATCCCGTCAGAATTTTATATGTTTCTATGAGATCCCCTCTCATTTTTCTAAATTCCAGTGAATATAAGCCTAGTCGATCCTGTCTAGGATCCTGTTAGTCCTGCCATCCCGGGAATCAGTCTGGTGAACCTTTGCTGCACTCCCTCAATAGCAAGAATGTCCTTCCTCAGATTAGGAGACCAAAACTGAACACAATATTCACCAAGGCCCTGTACAACTGCAGGAAGACCTCCCTGCTCCTATACTCAAAACCCCTAGCTATGAAGGCCAACATGCCATTTGCCTTCTTCACCGCCTGCTGTACCTGTATGCCAACTTTCAATGACTGATGTACCATGACACCCAGGTCTCATTGCACCTCCCCTTTTCCTAATCTGTCACCATTCAGATAATATTCTGCCTTTGTGTTTTTGCCACCAAAGTGGATAACCTCACATTTATCTACATTATATCGCATCTGCCATGTATTTGCCCACTCACTTAACCTGTCCAGTCATCCTGCAGCCTCTTAGCATCCTCCTCACAGCTCACACTGCCACCTAGCTTAGTGTCATCTGCAAACTTGGAGATATTACATTCAATTCCCTCGTCCAAATCATTAATGTATATTGTAAATAGCTGGGATCCCAGCACTGAACCTTGCGGTACCCCACTAGTCATTGTCTGCCATTCTGAAAAGGACCTGTTTATTCCTACTCTTTGCTTCCTGTCTGCCAACCAGTTCTCTATCCACGTCAGTACATTACCATCAATACCATGTACTTTAATTTTGCACACCAATCTCTTGCGTGGGACCTTGCCAAAAGCCTTTTGAAAGTCCAAATACACCACATCCACTGGTTCTCCCTTGTCTTCTCTACTAGTTACATCCTCGCTGTGCGATAAGGACAGGTGACCACCTCCTTCAGTGATGACAGGAGCTCTCCTTCTCCTCCTCCAGCACGTGGTGCGAGTTAGGACATAGGCAGCAGAGCTTTGGATGACCTTAATTTTACAGAGCGTAGAACGTGATGGACGGCCAGGAATGCATTGGGATAGTCAAGTCCAGAGGTAATAAAGGCATGGATGAGAGTTTCAGTAGCAGATGAGCTGAGGCAGGTTGGAGTCGTGCGATATTGGGCATCATCTCACCCGTTAATATCCCCTGCCTGTTCCACCTCCATAAAGTGGACCGAGGGGTCTCCCATCTGAGTGAGCTTACCCAGGTGGCTTATCATAGCCCTAAGCTGTTGGGTAGTGTGAGGAGCCACGAACTGACTTTCCAGGGGCCCCTGATCCCCACCACCGACGGGCAGGCCAAACTTTTGTTGCCTAACTGGGCACATCGGCCCCGGTTCTGGTCTTTCTTGCTCTGGCTCACCCACCTCTCCCTGCTGCCAAACAGAGCTGAAACTCGGCGTCACAGGTGGTGGTCCGCAATCCCTGTCCGCCTCACAACTCGTTCGCCCTTCCTGCTGCCAAACCGGTACCAACCCCGGTGCCACAGGTGGTGGTTGAACAGTTTTCCCCTTCTCTTCCGGGTCTACCCGGGCTGCACCTGGACTTATTAGGCATACTATGCCTTTGGCCTTGGACAGAACAAGGGTTAAGCTTTTGATTTGTTGCTGGTAGGGACCATGGTCTCCTGACTCAAACCCATTAGTGCTGGTTACTTTGTAAGCTGCATGTACATCTCTTAACCTCTCCTCCTGCTCTTTTACTTGAAGGGTAAGGCGAGCATTCTCTTCCCGCAGTACCCTTTCATTATTCTTTGCCTCTGTGACCTGACACTGAAAGAAATCCTGGCTGTTCCTGAACCTCTCCATTAGCTTGTTTCAGCTTGCGTAGTTCTCCCTATAACCTTTCTCCTGCCATAGCTCTTTCATGTGATTTTTCCGCACATTCCCACAGTTCTGCCTGCAGTGACTCAATGTTCCTATCGAGGAGCTGGACCTGTCGCTGCAAACAGATTAGCCAGATTGCTTTCTCTATTGATTCCTTATGGTCTTTGCTTGCAGTCCACTGGGCTGCAACGTCTCCCGGACGCTCAGCACGCAACAGACCAAGCACCCATTCCTTAGTGACATTTACTTTCTTATACACATAAGAGGAAATCCTCTCTTTCCAGCTTAGTTTTTTCCCTCCAAAACAGTGTTCTCTACATCACATCCTTTGTATCAAAGTACTGCTGCGGTCGCCATTCTGTTGGGGTGGTGTTGGGGTCAGGTTCACTTCTGTCCTTCTGAGCAGTTCGAATCGCTTCCACTCCCTGGGTGCTAGACTTTGGATTTATTTCGGGATGTGATAAAGTGCAGCAGACAACTGGTTTTGGTGCAATAAACTTTGATTTTATTCAGGAAAGAAAAGTTCAATGTCAAAATTTATAATCTCTGGAGTAAGGAACACTTTATTACACATGCAAAAAGGGCTACAGAAAATAATACACTTCCCACCTCCCAATGCCTAAATCTGACTAGTTTAAACTCTAGGGCAACAGGGATAATGCTCACCAATCCTCTTATTGACAGTTAGGTGGTTCGCGGTTTCGGGGTTCGCTGGACTCTGTAAGTTCTGCTTGCTGTGTAGTCTTCAGTTGGGCTGAGTCTGCTGATGCAGTAAGGTGCGGTTTGGATTTATAGGGTGAGTATCCGCTTTCTTCTTGTAGGAGTAGGGCTTTGGGTTACTTTAGGCAATGTTTCACCCATTATAAGCCAGGATTAGATTGTAGAGTGGAAAACTTTCGAATCTTCGGTTTCATCTCGAGGAGCTTTTGTCGATCGCGGGACACTAGAGACTGAGGTGGTAAGTGTTAGTGCCAGCGCTAAACCGGCACTGAAATTCGCGGGCGTCTCTGAATTTGCCGTGCCTAGTCGGTAACCCCTTAGCACTCTGTTACCGCCTCAACCCAGCCAGGCACTAACGGGAGGCGCAAAGCAGCCGCATTTTTCCCCCTCGGACTTCCACTCGTCTGAGGAAATGAAATCCGATCGAACTAAGCTGGAGTAAATAAGCTGCGCACAGCCACATCCAATTAAAATTGACGGAAAGGTTGGGAGAGAATTCAGATGTAAAGGTCCACCTGCAACTGATTCCCTTACAGAGAATCTACTCTCCAAGGCCATCGGGGACCTGAGTGAACAGGAAAAGCCACAGAGTATCTCCCTATTTTGTGGAACAAACTCGAAGGGCTGTGTTGGCCTACTCCTGTTCCAGTGTTCCTTAAATAAAAATCTTGAACTAAGGGTTTTTGGTGAGATGTTGACTGAGTAGACAGGGAGAATTTGTTTCCACTGGCAGACGGGTCAGTAACCAGAGGACACAGATTTGAGATAATTGGCAAAGAATCCTTAATTCACATTGGTTAAGGAGAGATCTTGTTGGTTTCCCTGCTCACTCAGGTCCTCGCTGCACCGTTTCCCTCACTGCGTCTTTATCAGCTCGCACTTTCAATAACTATTTGGGCAAAAACGTTGTGAGTGAATTGTGCAGGGCAAGTATTGCGCACGGCAGATGGCCTGTACCAGCAAATTCTGACCCATTCATTGAACTGCTCAATAAAGAGAGCAGGCTTTCTATTTCATTTACAATCCGCAGGAGATTTGCATTAGCCATGGTTAATCGGCTAGCCTTGTGCAATGCTCCTGATCTGCAACACCATACAAAAGCAGCAGTGCATGCGGTCTGTCCTGGATCAGAACCATGCAGTCAATGCAGTGAGCCTGTACTCCGAAGATGGTGAGCACCATTTCTTGGACCATTTCTCACGTGGCTTCCTGCTGAGTGGACAGCACAGGTGAGCTTACTTCCATATCCATTTTAACAAATCAGTGTGTCTCTTATTCAATCTTAGCAATGTAAATTTTCAGTCACAATATAGAGAGTATTTATTGCTTTAGTATAGATCTTGAGAACATAAGAACATGAGAATTAGGAGCAGGATTCGGCCATTCAATCCCTCAAGCCTGCTCCGCCATCCAGTAAGAGCATGGCTGATCTTCTACCGCAACTCCACTTTCCTGAACTATTCCCATATCCCTTGATACCTTTAATATTCAAAATAATTCCCTGAATATCCAAAATAAGAACTTGCTGTTTTGGTAATTAATAAAATTATGAATTGGAAAGAAAAGTATTGCTGGAAATCTGAAATCAAAACTGAAGATGATGCAAAGCATGAAAGCTGGAAAGAAAGCACAAAAGAAAGGAAGGAAGAAAGAAAGGAAAGACTTGCATTTATATTGCGCTTGTCAGGACGTCCCAAAGCTTTACAGCCAGTGAAGTGCTTTTGGAGTGTAGTCAGTGTTATAATGCAGTAAATGCATCAGCCAATTTGGGCACGGCAAGCTCCCACAAACAGTATGTGATAATGGCCAGATAATCTGTTTTTAATGATGTTGTTTGAGGGATAAATATTGACCAAGACACCGAGGAGAACTCCCCTGCGCTTCTGTTAAATAGTGCCACCCGAGAGAGCAGACGGGGCCTCAGTTTAACATCTCATCTGAAAGACGGCACCTCCGACTGTGCAGCACCTCCCTCAGTACTGTGCTGGGAGTGTCAGCCTGGATTTTGTGCTCAAACCTCGGGAGTGGGACGTTCACCCACAAACTTCTGACTCAGAGGCAAAAGTGCTACCCATTGAGCCACAGCTGACACTACAAACTGATGTGGGTGCAGAATACTGAGGTGATCACTATGACACCGACACTGTGGTTGGAAGTTGAACAACAGTTGAGACTGGAAGCTAGGATAATGTGAGTCGAATGTAGATCTTCATCAAAAGTAGCCTGGTCAAAGTACTGATAACTTCCATCACCAGCCGGTGACTATGTAGAACCATGTTGTTTCTGGATGACATGTTACTATTGTAAAAATTTTCAGTGTTCAAAAACTGACTGAACTAGCTGCAAATAGATGGCTGTAGCGAGGCTGTACATTTCAAATTGAGCATATAAAGTTAAGTTGACAAATTCGATGGAGGGCTTGGAAATCGCTCAGCAATGAGCCATCAAATATACTCAGCAGGCACCAGACTAGTGCAAAGAATAAAGTTTGGCCCATCTGAACACCACTGCCTTTAATTAGCACTCCCCAAGCGGCCAGCCGAGGTGACAACACCTCCTCTTCCTGCCGTTGTTCATGTCCGGCGATACAGCAGGGAGCGGGAGGCAATTTCATATCTGGGATTAAGATTACTGAGATCTAAAGTTTTTTGCAATTATATCTCTCTAACAAAAATAATGTTAAAAGGTTCCCTATTGCACTAAGCAGCAATTCAAAATGGAATTTCTGTTTACTAACTCAAGCTTGCCCTAACTTGTACCAAATTCTGTTCACCCATCAACCCTGTGTTCGCTGACCTACATTGGCTCCTGGTCCAGCAACACCTTGATTTTAAATTGTTCATCCTTGTGTTCAAATCCCTCTATGTCCTCGACCCTCCCTATCTCTGTAACCTCCTTCAGCCCGACAACCCTTTAAGAATTCTGTATTCCTCCAACTCTGGTCTCTTATGCAACCTCCACTTTCTTCTCACTAAATAATCCAACATTCCGAGCAGCCAATTGACCTATGGCACAGACTTAGTGTATGGAATATCAATTTACCAATAATTAGTGTTTATAATAAATGAAAATGAACAGGGATTTTGGGGGTTCTTGTTCCAATAGGATTGGAGCTTCTGAACATAAATCTAAATTCTCCATTAACTATTAGGTTGCAGTGGGATCTTATCAATAGCACAAGCATAGGACACAGAAACAGGAGTAGGCCATTCAGCCCCTCCAGCCTCTTCAATTAGATCGTGGCTGAGATGTACCTTAAATCTATTTACACGCCTTGGTTCCGTAATCCTTAATATCCTTGCCAAACAAAAATTTATCAATCTTAGGTCCAAAATGGATGATCTCTCATTTTCTCACATTGAGATCCATCTGCCACAGTTTTGCCTGCTCACTTTAATCTTTCACTGTCCCTTGAAAACTTTCTGCTCAGATCTACACTCGTTACTGTGCCACTTAATTTAGTGTCATCAGATAACTTGGATTGATGATTCGCCAGTCCTTCATCTAACTCATTTGTAAATATAGTGAAAAGCTGAGGCCCCCAGTTCAGATCCCTGAGGGACACCACGAGTCACATTCTCCCATTATCCCTACTCTCCGTCTCCTACCTCTCAACCAATTCCCTACCCATGTCAATAGGTTGCCTCTAATTCCATGAGCTTTTATTTTGGTGAACAGTCTCTTATGTGGAACCTTATCGAATATCGTCTGGAAGTACATATAAATAACACCCATAGACACTCGCTTATCTATCACATTAGTCATGTGCTTAAACACCTCAATTAGATCACCTCAAAATCATGAGGAGCACTTAACTCTGTTTCTCACTCCACAGATGCTGCCTGACCGTGAGTATTTGCAGCATTTTCTATTATTTTAGAGTTCCAGCATCCACAGTATTTTGCTTTTGTACTGCTATAATTTTGACCAGATAATCCCACTGTCCCAGCCCACCAATATCTCACTTGCTGTCCCAGCATCTTTTCTCTCCCACTTTAAAGACTTTTGTCATACATTGAACAAAATGTTAGAGCTTCTTCATGCTGCTCAGCTGTGCTGAAACCACTCTGCACAGTTAAGCGTGTTTTGACCCTACCATTAGTATGAGAAATCACCACTGTTATGTTGCCGTATGTGTCCCATTGGATTGAAGCCATTGAGCAGCCTACAATCACATTTCCTTTGTCAACGATACGTATATTATCCACCGTATGTCAGTTTTCCTGAATATTTGCTGTATGGCCACAAAGGTAACAAAGTACAAATACAACTATAAGAATAATGGAACATATTTCACCTTACAATGGGCTCTGTGCCTGCACATCTTCACTTCCTGGTTTAATCAATCCATACCTGAACTCTGAACTCTATGGGCTCAAATTTGGCCAGTACAGATTTCTGACGCACTCACCAGAGGTGCGCCGCTTTTGTAGAACTCCAAGGGTGCCAAAAATCTTCGGGCCGAGTTTGGCCGCTCCTCAGCCTCTCCTCGATGCATTCTTCTACTCAGTTCTGTGTGGCCAGGGGACATGCGTGACTGCCATTACAGCCCCAATCACTCTCAGAGATTGGAGGGCTTGGAAATCGCTCAGCAATGAGCCGTCAAATACACTCAGCAGTCACCAGACTAGTGCAAATATACTCAGCAGGCACCAGACTAGTGCAAAGAATAAAGTTTGGCCGATCTGAACACCATTGCCTTTAATTAGCGCTCCCCAAGCGGCCAGCCGAGGTGACAACGCCTCCTCTTCCTGCCGTTGTTCACGCCCGGCGATACAACAGGGGGCGGGAGGCAATTTCATATCTGGTGTGCACTTCATGATGTCATAATCTACGGGACACTAAAGACTGAGGCGATATTGATGATTCGCCAGTCCTTCATCTAAATCATTTGTAAATATAGTGAAAAGCTGAGGCCCCCAGTGCAGATCCCTGAGGGATACCACTGATCACATTCTCCCATTATCCCTGCTCTCTGTTTCCAACAGATTTTGAACGCTGAAAATTTTTACAATAGTAACATGTCATCCAGAAACAACATGGTTCTACATAGTCACCGGCTGGTGATGGAAGTTATCAGTTCTTTGACCAGGCTACTTTTGATGAAGATCTACATTCGGCTCGCATTAACCTAGCTTCCAGTCTCAGCTGTTGTTCAACTTTTAACCACAATGTCGGTGTCATAGTGATCACCTCAGCATTCAGTTTGTAGTGTCAGCTGTAGTTCAGTGGGTAGCGCTCTTGCCTCTGAGTCAGAAGTTTGTGGATGGAGGTCCCACTCCCGAGGTTTGAGCACAAAATCCAGGCTGACACTCCCAGTGCAGTACTGAGGGAGGTGCTGCACTCTCGGTGGTGCCATCTTTCGGATGAGATGTTAAACTGAGGTCCCATCTGCCCTCTCGGGTGGATGTAAAAGATTCCATGGCACTATTTAACAGAAGCGCACGGGAGTTCTCCTTGGTGTCTTGTTCAATATTTATCCCTCAATCAACACCATTAAAAACAGATTATCTGGCCATTATCACATTACTGTTTGTGAGAGCTTGCTGTGCCCAAATTGGCTGATGCATTTCCTGCATTACAACAGTGACTACACTCCAAAAGCACTTCATTGGCTATAAAGCTTTGTGACGTCCTGACAGGCGCAATATAAATGCAAGTCTTTCCTTTCTTTCTTTCTCTCTTTCTTCCTTTCTTTTGTGCTTTCTTTCCAGCTTTCATGCTTTGCATCATCTTCAGTTTTGATTTCAGATTTCCAGCAATACTTTTCTTTCCAATTCATAATTTTTTAATTAGCAAGAAAAGCAAGTTCTTATTTTGGATATTCAGGGAATTATTTTGGATATTAAAGGTATCAAGGGATATGGGAATAGTTCAGGAAAGTGGAGTTGTGGTAGAAGATCAGCCATGCTCTTACTGAATGGCGGAGCAGGCTTAAGGGATTGACTGGCCGAATCCTGCTCCTAATTCTCATGTTCTTATGTTCTCAAGATCTATACTAAAGCAATAAATACTCTCTATATTGTGACTGAAAATTTACATTGCTGAGATTTGAATAAGAGACACACTGATTTGTTCAAACAGATATGGAAGTAAGCTCACCTGTGCTGTCCACTCAGCAGGAAGCCACGTGAGAAATGGTCCGAGAAATGGTGCTCACCGTCTGAGGAGTAGAGACTCACTGCATTGACTGCATGGTTCTGATCCAGTACAGACCGCATGCACTGCTGCTTTTGTATGGTGTTGCAGATCAGGAGCATTGCACAAGGCTAGCCGATTAACCATGGCTAATGCAAATCTCCTGCCGATTGTAAATGAATAGAAAACCTGCTCTCTTTGTCGAACAGTTCAATGAATGGGTCAGAATTTGCTGGTACAGGCCATCTGCTGTTCATTATACTTGTCCTGCACCCTTCAGCTCACAACTATTATTTAAGGAACACAGGAACAGGAGTAGGCCAATTCAGCCCTTCGGGTTTGTTCCGCAAAATAGGGAGATAGCCTGTGTTCTTATAGCTGTATTTATACATTGTTACCTTTGTAGCCATACAGCAAAGATTCAGGAAAACTGACGTACAGGAGATAATATACTTATAGTTGACAAAGGAAATGTGATTGTAGGCTGCTCAATGGCTTCAATCCAATGGGACACACGCGGCAACATAACAGTGTGATTTCTCATACTAATGGTAGGGTCAAAACACGTTTAACTGTGCAGAGTGGTTTCAGCACAGCTGAGCAGCATGAAGATGGTCCAACATTTTGCACTGAACCTGTTCCAAGGCCAATATATCCCTCCTGAGGTGCCCAGAACTGAACACAGTACTCCAGATGGTTTCACATCAGCGCTCTTTACAGCTGTAACATAACTTCCAAACCTTTGTATTCCAGCTCTCTTGAGATAAATACAGACATTGTGGGTGCGGAATACTGAGGTGATCACTATGACACTGACACTCAGCAGTCACCAGACTAGTGCAAATATACTCAGCAGGTACCAAACTAGTGCAAAGAATAAAGTTTGGCCGATCTGAACACCATTGCCTTTAATTATCGCTCCCCAAGCAGCCAGCCGAGGTGACAACGCCTCCTCTTCCTGCCGTTGTTCACGCGCGGCGATACAACAGGGGGCGGGAGGCAATTTCATATCTGGGATACTAACGGGGTGCTGTGCACTTCATGATGTCATAATCTACGGGACACTAGAGACTGAGGCGGTAAGTGTTAGCGCCAACACTAAACTGGCATTGAAATTCGCGGGCGTCTCTAAATTTCCCGTGCCCGGTCGATAACCGCTTAGCACCCTGTTATCGCCCAACCCCCGCCAGACACTAACGGGAGGCGCAAACCAGCCAATTTTCTCCCCCTAGGACTTCCACTCGTCTGAGGGAATGAAATCCGATCTAACTATGCTGAAGTAAATAAGCTGCGCACAGCCACATCCAATTAAAATTGATGGAAATGTTGGGAGAGAATTCAGATGTAAAGGTCCACTTGTGACTGATTCCCTTACAGAGAATCTACTCTCCAAGATCATCAGGGACCTGAGTGAACAGGAAAAGCTACAGAGTATCTCCCTATTTTGCGGAACAAACCCGAAGGGCTGAATTGGCCTTCTCCTGTTCCTGTGCTCCTTAAATAAAAATCTTGAACTAAGAGCTTTGGAGGGATTTTGATTGAGTAGACAGGGAGAATTTGTTTCCACTGGCAGATGGGTCGGTAACCAGCGGACACAGATTTGAGATAATTGGCAAAGAATCCTTAATTCACATTGGTTAAGGAGACACCTTGTTGGCTTCCCTGCTCACTCAGGTCCTCGATGTGCCATTTCCCTCGCTGTGCCGTTATCATCTCGCACTTTCAGTAACTTTTTGAGCAAAAATGTTGTGAGTTGAAGGGTGCAGGGCAAGTATTGCGCACGGCAGATGGCCTGTACCAGCAAATTCTGACCCATTCATTGAACTGTTCGACAAAGAGAGCAGGTTTTCTATTTCATTTACAATCGGCAGGAGATTTGCATTAGCCATGGTTAATCGGCTAGCCTTGTGCAATGCTCCTGATCTGCAACACCATACAAAAGCAGCAGTGCATGCGGTCTGTACTGGATCAGAACCATGCAGTCAATGCAGTGAGCCTGTACTCCATTTCTCACGTGGCTTCCTGCTGAGTGGACAGCACAGGTGAGCTTACTTCCATATCCGTTTTAACAAATCAGTGTGTCTCTTATTCAATCTCAGCAATGTAAATTTTCAGTCACAATATAGAGAGTATTTATTGCTTTAGTATAGATCTTGAGAACATGAACATGAGAATTAGGAGCAGGATTCGGCCATTCAATCCCTTAAGCCTGCTCCGCCATTCAGTAAGAGCATGGCTGATCTTCTACCGCAACTCCACTTTCCTGCACTATTCCCATATCCCTTGATACCTTTAATATCCAAAATAATTCCCTGAATATCCAAAATAAGAACTTGCTGTTTTGGTAATTAACAAAATTATGAATTGGAAAGAAAAGTATTGCTGGAAATCTGAAATCAAAACTGAAGATGATGCAAAGCATGAAAGCTGGAAAGAAAGCACAAAAGAAAGGAAGGAAGAAAGAAAGAAAAGAAAGACTTGCATTTATATTGCACCCGTCAGGATGTCCCAAAGCTTTGCAGCCAATGAAGTGCTTTTGGAGTGTAGTCAGTGTTGTAATGCATGAAATGCATCAGCCAATTTGGGCACGGCAAGCTCCCACAAACAGTATGTGATAATGGCCAGATAATCTGTTTTTAATGATGTTGATTGAGGGATAAATATTGACCAAGACACCGAGGAGAACTCCCCTGCACTTCTGTTAAATAGTGCCACCCGAGAGAGCAGATAGGGCCTCAGTTTAACATCTCATCTGAAAGACGGCACCTCCGACTGTGCAGCACCTCCCTCAGTACTGTGCTGGGAGTGTCAGCCTGGATTTTGTGCTCAAACCTCGGGAGTTCACCCACAAACTTCTTACTCAGAGGCAAGAACGCTACCCACTGAGCCACAGCTGACACTACAAACTGATGTGAGTGCAGAATACTGAGGTGATCACTATGACACCGACACTGTGGTTGGAAGTTGAACAACAGTTGAGACTGGAAGCTTGGATAATGCGAGTCTAATGTAGATCTTCATCAAAAGTAGCCTGGTCAAAGTACTGATAACTTCCATCACCAGCCGGTGACTATGTAGAACCATGTTGTTTCTGGATGACATGTTACTATTGTAAAAATTTTCAGAGTTCAAAAACTGACTGAACTACCTGCAAATGGATGGCTGTAGCGAGGCTGTATATTTCAAATTGAGTGTATAAAGTTAAGTTGACAAATTCGATGGAGGTCAATTACCCTGTGTTTTATAAGCATGACCTCAACCAATCAGCATCATATTGTCAGCGCCTTATTTCCTACCTAAATATTTAATAAGTCAATAAATTTGTTTCTAACATGTTGATCTGCTGCAAACATATAATCCAACATTAATTCAGCATCATTCCTAGCAGCCAATTGACCTATGGCACGGACTTAGTGTATGGAATATCAATTTACCAATAATTAGTGTTTATAATAAATGAAAATGAACAGGATTTTTTTTTGTTCTTGTTCCAATAGGATTGGAGCTTCTGAACATAAATCTAAATTCTCCAATAACTATTAGATTGCAGTAGGATCTTATCAATGGCACAAGCATAGGACACAGGAACAGGAGTAGGCCATTCAGCCCCTCCAGCCTATTCAATTAGATCGTGGCTGAGATGTACCTTAAATCTATTTACACGCCTTGGTTCCATAACCCTTAATGGCGTTGCCGAACAAAAATTTATCAATCTACGTTTTGAATTTTTCAATTGACCCCCAGCCTCAACAGCTTTTTTGCGGGGGGAGAGTTCCAGATTTCCACTGCCCTTTGTGTGAAGAAGTGCTTCCTGACATCACACTTGAACGGCCTAGCTCTAATTCTAAGCTTATGCCCCCTTGGGGACTCCCCCACCAGTGGAAATAGTTTCTCTCTATCTACCTTATCAAATCCTTTAATGTCCTTAAACTCTTCAATTAGATCACCCCTTAATTTTCTATACTCAAGGGAATAGAGCCCAGTCAATGCAACCTGTCCTTATAATTTAACCCTTTTAGCCCTGGTATTATTCTAATGAATCTGCACTGCACCCGCTCCAAGGCCAATATATCCCTCCTGAGGTGCCCAGAACGGAACACAGTACTCCAGATGGTTTCACATCAGCACTCTCTACAGCTGTAACATAACTTCCAAACCTTTGTATTCCAGCTCTCTTGAGATAAATACTGACATTCCAGTAACCTTTTTAATTATCTTTTGCTCTTGTCCACTGGACTAGTGATTTCCCTTGAATCTCTCTGCTCCTCCACAGTTCCTCGCTTCTCACCATTTAAAAATAATCTGATCCATCTTTCTTCGGTCCAAAATGGATGATCCCACACTTTCCCACATTGAGATCCATCTGCCACAGTTTTGCCTGCTCACTTTAATCTTTCACTGTCCCTTTGCAACTTTCTGCTCAGATCTACACTCGTTACTGTGTCACTTAATTTAGTGTCATCAGATAACTTGGATCGATGATTCGCCAGTCCTTCATCTAAGTCATTTGTAAATATAGTGAAAAGCTGAGGCCCCCAGTGCAGATCCCTGAGGGCTACCACTAGTCACATTCTCCCATTATCCCTGCTCTCCGTCTCCTACCTCTTAACCAATTCCCTACCCATGTCAATAGATTGCCTCCAATTCCATGAGCTTTTATTTTGGTGAACAGTCTCTTATGTGGAACTTTGTCGAATGTCTTCTGAAAGTCCATATAAATAACACCCATAGACTCTCGCTTATCTAACTCATTAGTCATGTGCTTAAACACCTCAATTAGATCACCTCAAAATCATGGGGAGCACTTAACTCGATTTCTCTCTCCACCGATGCTGCCTGACCTTGAGTATTTCCAGCATTTTTTATTATTTCAGAGTTCCACCATCCACAGTACTTTGCTTTTGTACTGCTTTAATTTTGACCAGATAACCCCACTTTCCCAGCCCACCAATATCTCACTTGCTGTCCCAGCTTCTTTTCTCTCCCACTTTAAAGTCTTTTGTCATACATTGAATAAAAGCTGCTCAGTCTTATGTCTTATGTTCCTTGATAATTTAATTTTATAGTTCCTCTTTGCCTTCCTAATTCCTTCTAATTTTGTCATATTTTTCCTTATCATGCTCTCCCCTGCTGTCCATGTACTTAAAGTATGCCTCTTTCCTTACCCTCAATTCTTGTCCATGTCTTTAATCATCCACGGTATCTCATTCGTGCTTAGTTTGTTCTTGTTTTTAGCAGAATATATTTTTGGTGGACTCGGTTGAACACCGTTTTTAAATGTTTCCCATTGCTATTCAACTTTACTGTTGGCCAATATTGTTGTCCATTATATTTTCCCAAGTTATATTTTGAGCCCCTCAAGATCAGCTTGTCTCCAATCTATTACCCTGGTCTTCATCATACTTGTTATCCCAGCATCCCTTGGGAGAACTGTATATAAGCAGGTCTCCCACACTGTACCAGCACTCTGGAGTTAGAATAAATAAAGAGACTAAGGTCACACTTACTCAATCTACAGTACTCAATCACATTACTTTATTAAGGACATAACAACTGGCGACGAGATAACGAACCATCATGCGAAAATGCAGAGAACTGTTGGTATCCTGGAGAAATTCTCAGAAGGGGATGATTGGGAAGCCTTCGTGGAGTGACTTGACCAATACTTCATGGCCAACGAGCTGGAAGGGGATGAGAACATTGCCAAACGAAGGGCGATCCTCCTCACCGTCTGCGAGGCAACAACCTATGGCCTAATGAAAAATCTTCTTGCTCCGGTGAAACTAGCAACCAAATCATATGAAGAACTGTGCACACTGGTCCGGGAGCACCTAAATCCGAAGGAGAGCGTTCTGATGGCAAGGTATTGATTTTATCCATGTCAACGGTCTGAAGGCCAGGAAGTGTCGAGTTACGTCGCCGAAGTAAGGCACCTTGAATATATTGTGAATTTGATGGATTCCTGGAGCAAATGCTTAGAGACTTTTTTGTGCTTGGCATTGGCCATGAGGTTATCCTTCACAAATTATTGTCTATTGAAACACCGAACCTGAGCAAAGCCATAATGATAGTGCAGGCATTTATGTCCACCAGCGATAACACCAAACAAATGTTGTTGCATAAAGATGTTTCGACAAGTACTATACCTAAAGTAACAATATTTTCAGGCAGGAATGCATATAGCAGAATATACACGCCTGCAGCTGCACGACCTCAGATGACTGAGTCCACCATCAAGCGTTAATGGAAGGCAGTTAACACCTTGTTGGCGCTGCGGAGGTGATCATCGAGCCCATCAATGCCGCTTTAAACTCTATGTGTACAAAGGCTGTGGAACAATGGGACACCTCCAGAGAATGTGCAGATGAGCTGCAAACCCTGCAAACCACCACGTTGTAGAGGAAGACCGATCCATGGCGGATCAAACTGAACTAGAGACTCAAACCAAGGAGGCAGAAGTGTACGGGATACACACCTTCACCACGAGATGTCCACCGATCATGTTAAAAGTTGAACTGAACGGAATTCCAGTATCCATGGAATTGGACACGGGTGCAAGTCAGTCCATCATGAGCAAAAAGACCTTTGACAGGCTGTGGTGCAACAAGGCACACAGGCCCAAGCTAAGCCCCATTCACACCAAGCTGAGAACTTACACTAAAAAGCTGATCCCTGTAATTGGCAGCACAGCAGTAAAAGTCTCCTATGACGGAGCAGTGCACAAACTACCACTATTGACCGTACCAGGAGATGGCCCCACACTGTTCGGCAGAAGCTGGCTGGGAAAAATCCGCTGGAACTAGGACGACATCCGAGTGCTTTCGTCCGTCGACGACTCCTCATGTGCCTAAGTTCTGAGCAAGTTTCCGTCGTTGTTTGTGCCAGGCATCGGAAGTTTCTCGGGGGTGAAGGTGCAGATGCACTTGATTCCTGGAACACGACCCATCCACCACAAGGCACGGGCGGTGCCATATATGATGCGAAAGAAAGTGGAGATCAAGCTAGACAGGCTGCAACGAGAGGGCATCATCGTGCCGGTGGAGTTCAATGAGTGGGCCAGTCCAATTATTCCGGTTCTCAAGGGTGATGGCACGGTCAGAATTTGCGGGGACTCTAAAGTAATGATTAGCCATTTTTCGCTGCAGGATTAGTACCCGCTACCCAAGGCAGATGACCTATTTGTGGCACTGGCAGGAGGAAAGACGTTCACCAAGTTGGATCTGACCTCGGCCTACATGACGCAGGAGCTGTCAGAATCTTCGAAAGGCCTCACCTGCATCAACACGCACAAAGGTCTGTTCATCTACAATAGATGCACGTTTGGGATTCGATTGGCCGCGGAAATTTTAAAAGGAACATGGAGAGTTTGCTAAAGTCGGTTCGGCGCACCATGGTTTTCCAGGGCGACATACTGGTCACAGATCGGGACACCATTGGACATTTGCAGAACCTGGACGAGTTCCAAGTCGGCTAGATCATGTGGGACTCAGGTTGAAATGCTTGAAGTGTGTTTTCGTGGCGCCAGGAGTCGAGTTCTTAGGGAGAAGAATCACGGCAGACGGCATCAGACCCACCGATGCCAAGACGGAGGCCATCAAGTACGCACCGAGACCACAGAACGTGATGGAGCTGCGGTCGTTCCTGGGACTCCTCAATTATTTTGGTAATTTCCTACCCGGGTTAATCACCTTGCTAGAACCTCTACACATGTTGCTACGCAAGGGAGATGACTGGGTATGGGGGAAATCACAAGAGACAGCTTTTGGGAATGCCCGAAATCTGTTATGTTTCAACAAACTGCTTGTCCTGTATGATCCTTGTAAACGTTTAGTGCTAGCTTGCGATGTATCTTCGTGCGGAATCAGGTGCGTGTTACAACAAGCCAACGAATCATTGCAACCAGTCGCTTATGCGTCCAGGAGCTTGTCCAAGGCCGAAAGGGCCTAAAGCATGATTGAAAAAAAAGCTCTGGTAAAAAATGCATCAGTATCTGTTTGGGCTTAAGTTCAAGTTAGAAACTGACCATAAGCCGCTCATATCGCTATTCGCAGAGAGTAAAGGTATCAATACCAATGCCTCTGCTCGCACCCAAAGATGGGCGCTCACGCTGTCCGCCTATAACTATGTAATTCGCCACAGGTCAGGCACAGAGAACTGCGCTGATGCTCTCAGTCGACTACCATTGCTCAGCACCGGGGTGGAAATGGCACAGCCTGCAGACTTGCTTTTGGTGATGGATGCATTTAAAAACGAAAAGTCACCCGTTACGGCCCGCCACATCAGCACCTGGACCAACCAGGATCCTTTACTGTCCCTTGTAAAAAACGATGTCCTCCATGGGAGCTGGTCCAGCGTCCCAGTGGAGATGCATGAAGCCATTCCAGCGGCATAAAGATAAAATGTCCATACAGGCGGATTGTCTTTTGTGGGGTGATCGCGTGGTTTTGCCCAAGAAAGGCAGGGAAACGTTCATATGTGACCTACACAGTACGATCCAGGCATAGAAACATAGAAACATAGAAAATAGGTGCAGGAATAGGCCATTCGGCCCTTCGAGCCTGCACCACCATTCAATATGATCATGGCTGATCATTCCCTCAGTACCCCTTTCCTGCTTTCTCTCCATACCCCTTGATCCCTTCAGCTGTAAGGGCCATATCTAACTCTCTCTTGAATATATCCAATGAACTGGCATCAACAACTCTCTGCAGTAGGGAATTCCACAGGTTAACAACTCTCTGAGTGAAGAAGTTTCTCCTCATCTCAGTCCTAAATGGCTTACCCCTTATCCTTAGACTGTGTCCCCTGGTTCTGGACTTCCCCAACATCGGGAACATTCTTCCTGCATCTAACCTGTCCAGTCCCATCAGAATTTTATATGTTTCTAGGACATCCCCTCTCATCCTTCTAAACTCCAGTGAATACAGGCCCAGTCTATCTAGTCTCTCCCCATATATCAGTCAGTCCTGCCATCCCGGGTATCAGTCTGGTGAACCTTCGCTGCACTCCCTCAATAGCAAGAACATCCGTCCTTCCTCAGATTAGGAGACTAAAACTGAACACAATATTCCAGGTGAGGCCTCACTAAGGCCCTGTACAACTGCAGTAAGACCTCCCTGCTTCTATACTCAAATCCCCTTGCTATGAAGGCCAACATACATTTGCCTTCTTCACTGCCTGCTGCACCTGCATGCCAACTTTCAATGACTGATGTACCATGACACGCAGGTCTCGCTGCACCTCCCCTTTTCCTAATCTGCCGCCATTCAGATAATATTCTGCCTTCGTGTTTTTGCCACCAAAGTGGATAACCTCACATTTATCCACACATTATACTGCATCTGTCACGCGTTTGCCCACTCACCTAACCTGTCCATAGTAATGATGAAAGCTATCGCCAGCTCCCATGTGTGGTGGCCCAGCATCGACTCAGATTTGGAGTCTTGCCAGCGCCAATGCAACACTTGCTCTCAACTGAGCAATGCACCCAGGGAGGCACCGCTAAGTTTGTGGTCATGGCCCTCCAAACCGTGATCTAGGATCCACTTTGACTTCGCTGGTCCGTTTCTAGGCAACATGTTCTTGGTTGTTGTGAATGCTTATTCAAAGTGGATTGAGTGTGTAATAATGTCTGTAAGCACGTCCACTGCCACCATCGAAAACCTACGAGCCATGTTTGCCACACACGGACTGCCTGATGTCCTTGTCAGCGACAATGGGCCGTGCTTCACCAGTGCTGAATTCAAGGAATTCATGACCTGCAATAGGATCAAGCACGTCACATCTGCCCCGTTCAAACCCGCATCCAATGGCCAGGCAGAATGGGCAGTCCAAACCATCTAGCAAAGATTGAAACCCATGTCGGAAGGCTCGCTGCATACCTGCCTGCCCCGAGTCCTGCTCAGCTACCGCACCAGAACCTATTCGCTCACCAGGGTTCCCCCAACTGAGCTGCTCATGAAAAGGGCACTCAAAACAAGGCTCTCTCTCGAACACCCTGATCTCCATGATCACGTCAAGGGCAGGCGGCATCAACAAAGCAGGTACCATGATCACGCAAATTTGTCACATGATATTGAAGTCAATGACCCTGTATTTGTACTCAACTATGGACATGATCCCAAATGGCTTGCTGGCACTGTCATAGCCAAAGAACGGAGTAGGGTGTTTCAGGTCAAACTCGCAAATGGACTAACTTGCAGAAAACATTTGGACCAAACCAAACTGCGATTCACACACAGCCACGAGCAACTTGAAGGGGACACCATCAACTTCGATCCTCCTACACACACACACACAAGTGGCAACCGACATCACGGTTGACCATAAAGCTGAACTCATCATCCCCAGCAGCCCAGCAAGGCCAGCTGTGCAGCAGCCCAGCGAAGAACCAACCAACTCACCTGCACCTGCATTTGTGCCGAGATGATCGACGAGGGAGCGAAAAGCACCAGTTCGTCTCACCCTGTAAATAAGTGTAATATTGACTTTGGGAGGGAGTGATGTTATGTATGCAAAGCTATGTAACCAGCATTCTACTGCCACCAGAGGGTGCATCTGTTGGAGTCCCAAGGGATCCCAGCATCCCTTGGGAGCACTGTATATAAGCAGGCCTCCCATGCTGTACCAGCTTGCTGGAGTTAGAATAAAGAGACTAAGGTCACACTTACGTCTACAGTACTCAATCACATTACTTTATTAAGGACATAACAATCCTTATGTCCTTCTCAATTATAATCTTAAAGCATATCATATGATGGTCACTATTGCGTAGACATTCGACTACTTTTACCTTTGTTTTCTGCTCTGGTTCATTCCCCATTACGAGATCCAATAACTAATCTTCCCTTGTTGGGCTGTTTTACATATTTTATTAGAAAGGAGTCCTGTACACATTGTAGGAACTCCATTCCTTATCACCTTTACCTACCTCTCTGTACAATTAATATGTGGGTAGTTGAAATGCCCCATGATTATTATTCTATATTTTTTACTAATTTCCCTAATTTGTAGGAATGAGATTGTTTTATGACTGTTCACATTGTTCAGTAAAGAAGTGCATTTCTTAGCACCTTTCATGACCTCAGGACGTCCCAAAGCACTTCACAGCCAATTAAGCAATTTTTGAAATGTAGTAAAATAGAAAATGCGGATTAACGTACAATTTGCGCACAGCAAGCTCCCACAAACAGCGCGCATTCAGGATGCGTATAACGCCAACCTTGACTCGAGGAACCCTGCGATATTAGTGATGCTACACATACCCCACAGGAGCAAGTAAGGCAAGATTAAGGAAAGTCCAATTGGACATTTTCAGAACGTGGGATTGGTTGAGAGTCGAGGATCCATCACGGAGTATGAGTGAGCCTGAATGAAATGGACCATTTCTGTTGGGCGAGAAATTGTCCTTCACTTGTTCCACTCCCAAAAATGATTCAAAACAGCTACACTTCAGACCTCAGCTGCACAGTGGGGGAGGAAGAAGA
This sequence comes from Pristiophorus japonicus, assembly GCF_044704955.1. Classification (NCBI taxonomy): domain Eukaryota; kingdom Metazoa; phylum Chordata; class Chondrichthyes; family Pristiophoridae; genus Pristiophorus; species Pristiophorus japonicus. The sequence goes on along the minus strand of NC_091983.1, from coordinate 23,895,395 downwards.
ATGGAAGAGCTATAGTGGTAGGGGATTCAATAGTCAGGGGAGCAGACAGGCATCTGCGAGACTGAGAACTGGATAGCACGTGTCTAGAGGTGGTCACCCCGCAGCTTAAGAGTGTGCAGATAGAGAAGGAGTGGGTGACCGCCAGACAGAAGTGGAGTACTAGGCAGGTAGTGCAGGAGACCCCTGAGTCCATCTCGCTCTCCAACCGGTATTCTCTTCTGAGTGCCGGTGGGGGAGATGGTGCATCTGGGGAGTGCAGCCAGAGCCAAGTCCACGGCACCACGGGTGGCTCAGCTGCATGGGGGGGGGGCGGGGGGAGGAAGAAGAATGGAAGAGATATAGTGGTAGGGGATTCGATAGTTAGAGGAGCAGACAGGCGTTTCTGCGGCTGCAGACATGACTCCAGGATGGTATGTTGCCTCCCTGGTGCCAGGGTCAAGGATGTCACCGAGCGGCTGCAGAGCATTCTGGGGGGAGAAGGTGAACAGCCAGAGGTCGTGGTCAATATCGGGACCAATGACATAGGTAGAAAGAGGGATGAGGTCCAGCAGGCGGAGTTTAGGAAGCTAGGAGAGAGATTAAAAAGCAGGACCTTAAAGGTAGTAATCTCCGGATGACTCCCGGTGCCATGAGCTAGTGAGTACAGGAATAGGAGGATAGAGCAGGTGAATACGTGGCTGGAGAGATGGTGCAGGAGGGAGGGCTTTAGATTCCTGAGACATTGGGACTGCTTCTGGGGAGGAGGGACCTGTACAAGCCAGACAGGTTGCACCTCAACAGAGCCGGGACCAGTATCCTCGCAGGGGGGAAGAGGGGAGGGGGTTTGCTCGTGCCTTTGGGGAGGGTTTATACTAGCTTGGCAAGAGGATGGGTACCTTAGAATAGATTCAGTAGGGAGAGGAGTAAAGCTGGAATTGGAAAGCAAAAACATAGAAAATGAATTTGAAGGACAGAGAAAACAAGCAGGAAATACTGGTAAAAAAACAAATTTAAAAACTCTTTGTCTAAATGCACGTAGCATTTGTAACAGAATAGATGAGTTGACGGCACAAATAGATACAAATGGGTATGACCTGATAGCCATTGCAGAGACGTGGTTGCAGGGTGACCAGGACTGGGAACTAAATATTCAGGGGTATTTGACAATTCGGAAGGACAGACAGAAAGGAAAAGGAGGTGGGGTATCTCTATTGATAAAGGATGTGATGAGTGCGTTAGTGAGAAATGATATTGGCTCAGAGGATCAAGCTGTTGAATCAGTTTGGGTGGAGATAAGGAATAATAAAGGGAAAAAGTCGCTGGTGGGCGTAATCTATAGGCCCCCTAACAAAAGCTACACTGTTGGACGGAGTATAAATCAAGAAATAATGGAGGCTTGTAATAAAGGAACGGCAATAATCCTGGATGATTTTAACCTTCATATTGATTGGACAAAGCAAATTGGCCAGGGTAGCCTTGAGGAAAAGTTCATAGAGTGTTTCCGGGATATTTTCCTTGAACAGTAGTTGCAGAACCAACCAGGGAGCAGGATATCTTCGATCTGGTACTGTGTAATGAGACAGGATTAATAAATGATCTCATAGTAAAAGATCCTCTAGGAATGAGTGACCATAACATGGTTGAATTTCAAATTCAGTCGGAGGGCGAGAAAGTTGGTTCTCAAACCAGGGCCCTAATCTTAAATAAAGGAGACTACAAAGGTATGAGGTCAGAGTTGGTTAAAGTGGACTGGGAAAATAGACTAAAGTATGGGACGGTTGATGTGCAGTGGCAGACATTTAAGGAGATATTTCATAACTCACAACAAAAATATATCTCAATGAGAAGGAAAAACTGTAAGAGAAGGGATAACCATCCGTGGCTAACTAAGGAAATAAGGGATGGTATCAAATTGAAAACAAGGGCATACAATGTGGCCAAAACTAGTGGGAGGCCAGAGGATTGGGAAATATTTAAAAGCCATCAAAAAAAAGCCATCAAGACTAAAAAAATGAAAAAGAGAGGGAAGATAGATTATGAAAGTAAACTAGCATGAAATATAAAAAGAGATAGTAAGAGTTTCTACCAGTGCATACAAATGAAAAGAGTGGCTAAAGTAAATGTTGGTCACCTAGAGGATGAGACTGGGGAATTAATATTGGGGAACAGGAAAATGGCAGATGTTGAACATATTGTGTTCCTAACACAGATGAGACTGCACACAGGGAGGTTAAAATAACAGTGACCTCAGTCTTTATTAAGACACTCCAGAGTGAGGAACAGACCTAAGGGGCCGGCTTATATACAGTGCTCCCAAGGGATGCTGGGGACCCTTGGGACATAGAAACATAGAAACATAGAAAATAGGTGCAGGAGCAGGCCATTCAGCCCTTCTAGCCTGCACCGCCATTCAATGAGTTCATGGCTGAACATGAAACTTCAGTACCCCCTTCCTGCTTTCACGCCATACCCCTTGATCCCCCGAGTAGTAAGGACTTCATCTAACTCCCTTTTGAATATATTTAGTGAATTGGCCTCAACTACTTTCTGTGGTAGAGAATTCCACAGGTTCACCACTCTCTGGGTGAAGAAATTTCTCCTCATCTCGGTCCTAAATGGCTTACGGGGATGTGCTCCTTGGTGGCGGAACATGGGAGTGCATGCTTTACAGATACACAACATCACTCCCCCGCAAAGTCAAAGTGAAAACTATTTACAAGGTGAGGCGGTCGGGAGCCTTTTTTTCCCTGGTGGACCGCCTCGGTACAAATGTCTGTTCTGCTGTGTTGGCTGTGTCCTCGCTGGGCTGGCGGGTTGTTGGCCCTGCAGGGCTGCTGGGTGAGCCTGGCCTTGCTGGGCTGTTGGGTGTGATGGGTTCAATTTCCTGGTCTGGGGTGGTGTTGTTGATCCTTTGGGTGTGTGTTGTGGGCTCGAAAAAGGTGGTGTCTGCTGTAGGTTGTTCAGGGCAGTCTGTGAACCGCAGCCTCGTTTGGTCCAGGTGCTTTCTGCAAATTTGTCTATTGTCTAGCTTGACTACAAACACCCTACTCCCTTCTTTAGCTATCACCGTGTCCGCGATCCACTTGGGACCATGCCCATAGTTTAGCACATACAGTGCCATTCAGATCAATTTCACGTGACACAGTGGCGCGACCATTGTTTACATTTTGTTGCTGCCGCCTGCTCTCTACCTGATCATGCAGGTTGGGGTGAATCAGTGAGAGTCTGATTTTAAGTGTCCTTTTTCTGAGTGCCAGGGGCACCCTGTGAGCAAGTGGGGTCTCGTGCGGTAGCTGAGCAGTACTCGGGACAGGCGGGTTTGGAGTGAGCCTTCTGTGACTCGTTTAATGCTCTGTTGATTGTTTGTACTGCCCGCTCTGCCTGCCCATTGGAGGCTGGTTCAAATGGGGCTGAGGTGACATATTTGATCCCATTGCGGGTCATGAATTCTTTAAATTCGGCACTGGTGAAACGTGGCCCGTTGTCACTGACCAGTATGTCAGGCAGGCCGTGGGTGGCAAACATGGCCCTCAGGCTTTCAATGGTGGCGGTGGCGGTGCTTCCCGACATTATTTCACATTCAATCCATTTTGAAAAAGCATCCACCACCACATTTTACCGAGAAACGGGCCCACATAGTCGACATGGATCCTCGACTATGGTCTGGAGGGCCAGGACCACAAACTTAGTGGTGCCTCTCTGGTCTTAAAAGAAGTGACTACAGAGATAGTGGATGTATTGGCTGTAATCTACCAAAATTCCATGGATACTGTGGCGATCCCAGCCATTGGAAAACCGTAAATGTAATGCCCCTATTTAAAAAAGGAGGCAGGCGAAAAACAGGAAACTGTTGACTAGTTAGCCTAACATCTGTCATTGGGAAAATGCTGGAGTCCATTAGTAAGGAAGCAATAGCGGCGGGAGGTTTGGAAAAGCATGATGCAATCAAGCAGAGTCAGCATGGTTTTATGAAAAGGAAATCATGTTTAAAAAATTTGCTGGAGTTCTTTGAGGATGTAATGAGCAGGGTGGATAATGGGGAACCAGTGGATGTGGCGTATTTGAATTTCCAGAAGGCATTCGATAAGGTGCCACATAATAGGTTATTGCACAAGATAAAAGTTCATGGGTTTGGGGGTAATATATGAGCCATGGATCGAGGATTGGCTAAAAACTAACAGAAAACAGAGTGGGGATAAATGGGTCATTTTCCGGTTGGCAAACAGTGACTAGTGAGGTGCCGCAGGGATCGGTGCTAGGTCCTCAACTATTTACAATAGATAGTAATGACTTGGATGAAGGGACCGACTGTAATATAACCAAATTTGCTGATGACACAAAGATGGGTGGGAAAGCAAATTGTGAGGAGGACACAAAAAAATCTGCAAAGGGATATAGACAGGCTAAGTGAGTGGGCAAAAATTTGACAGATGGAGTATAATGTGGGAAAATGTGAGGTTATCCACTTTGGCAGATATAATAGAAAAGCAAATTATAATTTAAAGGGAGAAAGATTGCAAAGTACTGTAGTACAGAGAGACCTGGGGGTCCTTGTGCATGAAACACAAAAAGTTAGTATACAGGTACAGCAAGTAATCAGGGAGGCAAATGGATTGTTGGCCTTTATTGCAAGGGGGATAGAGTATAAAAGCAGAGAAGTCCTGCTACAACGGTATTGGTAAGGCCACATCCGGAGCACTGCATACAGTTTTCGTCTCTGTATTTTAGGAAGGATATACTTGCATTGGAGGCTGTTCAAAGAAGGTTCACTAGATTGATTCCGGAGATGAGGGGGGATTGGCTTATGAGGATAGGTTGAGTAGGTTGGGCCTATACACATTGGAGTTCAGAAGAATCAGAGGTGATCATTGAAATTTATAAGATAATGAGGGGGCTCAACAAGGTGGATGCAGAGAGCATATTTCCACTCATAGGGGAAACTAAAACTAGGGGACATCGTCTCAGAATAAGGGGTCGCCCATTTAAAACTGAGATGAGGCGAAATGTCTTCTCTCAGAGGGTTGTAAATCTGTGGAATTCTCTGCCCCAGAGAGCTGTGGAGGCTGGGTCACTGAATATCTTTAAGGTGGAGATAGACAGATATTTGAGCAATAAGGGAATAAAGGGTTATGGGGAGCGGGCAGGGAAGTGGAGCTGAGTCCATGATCAGATCAGCCATGATCTTATTGAATGGTGGAGCAGGCTCGAGGGGCCATATGGCCTACTCCTGCTCCTATTTCTTATGTTCTTATGTGATCGTGTTTCCGCAAAGCCTTCATCCCAGGTTATGCCAAAGGTTCACTAAAAGCTTTTTACAGCTTCAAGAAGGCAGCAATCTTCTTTCATTTACCTTCTGAGCTATGGCAGTTATCCTCGTTTGAAATTCTTAACCGCAGCTGTACTACTTATGACTTTCTCAGCAGGCTAACATACAACTGAAAGAAACGCAACTGAAAACGTTCTGGTGCATTGCTAATCAGAATGCTCATTTGGAATTCTTTGCACATTATCAACAGCAAATCCCCAGCTGGAGTGTGAAGATCAATCCTGAGGCGATACAGAGGGAATTTAGAAAGCTGCTTCTGTTCCAGCGAGGGTTAGAGAGATGACTGCTTTCAAGTAAAAGAAGTACAGTAATTTTTATCATTATTTTAGTCTCACAAAACTATTAAGATGAATTACATAGAATATACAGCACAGAAACAGGCCATTTAGTCCAAATAGTCTGTGCTGGTGTTTACATTCCTCACAAGTCTCGTCCCATTCCATCTACTTCATCTCAGCCTTTCAGCATATCATTTTATTCCCTTTTCTCTCATGTAGTCCTCTATTTTCCTTTTGAAAGCATCTAAGCTATTTGTCTCAGCCACTTACTGTGGCAGCGAGTTCCACATTCGAACCAATCTCTGAGTAAATACATTTCTCCTTATTTCTCGACTGGCTTTATTAGTAACTATCTTGTACTTATGGCCCCTGGTTTTGGATTCTCTGACAAGTCGAAACGTTCTCTCCACATCTGCCCTGCCCAACCTGTTCATAATTTTAAAGGCCTCGATCAGGTCACCTCCAAGTCTTCTCTTTTCTAAAGAAAAATGCTCCAACTTATTCAATGATTTTAACAGGATACTTGGCAAAAAAACTACTTGAGGAATTATAGTTGGTGAATGACGTGCTCTGTTTCTGATTCGAAGGTATGGCCTGATGGGGCAAAATGGTCCTTCTCTGCACTGTCTATTCTTATGTTCCTCGGTGCAAGTATCATTACAGGAACAGCTGTTGACTCATTGTAGAATGATGTTCAATTACTTCAATCTAACAGGATGATTTTTTTTTGACCCAAACTTCTTTTGATGAACATGGAATTCCATAAAAGTGGTTAAAATGGTAAACCCTTAAATTAAGCTCACTGTGGTTCCTGAAACATAAACTTAGGGCTCAATTTTCCCCAGTGATTTGCGGCGTTTCTTTGGCACCCGCCGCTTTTTTTGGCTGAAAGTTAAAAATTCAACGTTTCCCCAAAGATTGTGCGCCAGCGTAACTCAGTCAGTTACGATTTTTAAAGTTTTTTTTTGATGTCTGCGACAGTTTTTCACGCTTATGCAAGTTTGGCCAATTTACGTTTCTCCTAGGATGGTGTCTGCGACCACTTCTGGGCACTTAAGAAAAAGCAGCGCACATCAAAAAATCAGCGCAGAAAGACGCCATTGTTTTTATGCAAAGTTTTGGAGGGAGTCAAGAACACAGTAAATATGCATTGTGAAGCTTAATTTTTTTTAAAAAATAAAACGCACAAAATAGAATTTGAACGCAATTCTTTACTTTTGGAATTTTCAAAGTGCCACGCCACCGTCGAATGTCTCCAAACCGGGCTCGAGGGTTGGAGCGTCGGCTGGCAGAATCGCTCCCTCACCCGGATACAGGGGCTCGGCGCTCGGCTGCAAAAGAAACCCAGAGGGGTGGGGGGGGGGAAGGTAGATGGCGATCTGAAGGAATGAGATCCCTTACAATATGCAGCAGCATCAAAAGAAGCCCGGGGGAGTGGGGGGAGGCCGGGGGCGGGGTGAGGGCTTGTTTTCCGATCTAAGCAAGCCTATTGTGCATGCTCAGCCCTGGGGGTGGTACATACTAGGGCGTCGACCTTGGGGAGAGAGACAACAAAGAAGCTTGTCCTGCTGTTTTGAGCTTCTTGCAAAGGTACAATTTAATCATCGGAGCAATACTGACTATGCCACACCTCGTGCAAGCCTTCTGCATGATGGTGCTGCGGAGGAGACAATTGATTTGACATCATCGCATGAGGAACCTCAGAGGACACTGGATGATGGGCAGGAGGCCTTACCCATGTCGGGTATATTGAGACAGCCATTCATACCTGCACCTGAGTGATGCAGACTGTGTGAGAAGGCTGCTTTTCCGCAAAGAAGTTGTAACCGAGATCTGTGAGTTAGTAAAAGCAGACATGCAACCTAGAAGTATCAGGAGGACTGCTTTGTCAGTTGAAGTGAAAGTTACAGCTGCACTTTCATTCTATGCCTCTGGATCATTCCAGGCCACAACTGGGGATGTGTGCACCATTTCTCAAATTGCAACACATATCTGCATTCAGCAGGTGACTGCTGCACTATATGCCCGGAGGAATGACTATATAAAGTTCCCCATGACCGCCCAGGCAATGCATGAAATGGCTGTGGGCTTCTCCAGGCTTGCTGGTTTCCCAAAGGTACAGGGCTGCATTGAATGTACCAACATCGCCTTGCGAGCACCTTTGAAGGATTCTGAGATATACAGGAACAGAAAAGGCTTCCACTCAGTTAATGTGCAGCTCGTGTGTGACGACATGCATCGCATCATGTCAGTTGATGCAAGATACCCTGGGCGCACCCATGATGCGTTCATCCTACGCTGCCATGTTTCAGCAGCAGCAAGAAGGGCAGAGCTGGCTACTGGGAGACAAAGGGTACGGCTTCGCCACCTGGCTCATGACACCCCTACGTGTAACCCGGATGGAAGCTGACCGGGAATAGAACCAGTCGCACATTGCGATGCGCAGCATAATAGAGAGGAGCATTGGCATCCTGAAACAGCATTTCCGATGCCTGGACCATTCAGGAGGCTACTTGCAATACTGCCCTGAGATTGTCTGTCAGTTCACTGTTGTGAGCTGTATGCTGCATAACTTGGCCATCATGAGGCAGCAGCAGCTGGTAGTAGAAGACCCAACTGAGGTGAGAGTGACTGATGATGAGGAGGAAGATGCAGATGACGAGGAGGAGGAGGAGGAGGATGAGGAAGCCATGCAACTACCTGAACCCGGAGCACGACAGCGGAGGAGGGCAGGCCATCGTGCCCCTTTAACGATTACTCGAGCCTTGCGCCAGCAGCACATACGTGAATGCTTTGCTGCCTGAAGGCTCAGCGGCAACTATTCCAAATGAACCATGTTTACTGTTTGAACCTGTTCCGTAATATTGTGTTGTGTTAATAGAACAAATAATGGAAATTATTCTTCTTTACTTCAAAAAGTTGTGTTAATAATGGAACAAATAATGGAAATGATTCCGTTATAATTTAAAATATATTTTATTCAAAAGTTTAACATTCCCTCCCTCATGTTCCCAGATAGTTTTCCATTTCTCGTGAGAGTGTTGTTACTTCCCCCGACAGTCCCGATACCTCATCACCCACCCCACTGATGGTGTCCAGGAGTGATCGTGTAAGGTCAATGCTCTCCGCACTCATTGCCATCATCTGAACCACATCTGTTAGATACTGCACCTCAGGAGAGCGTGGTCAAGCTCTCCTTCCCCTCCTCACCCTGTGTGTGGCTTGCTGAATCCCACTGGGACCCGCAGCCTCGGACTGTGAGAAACCATGGAATGTCTCATCACACGTACCACTCAGGAAAGGGGCTGGCACCTCCATGGGCGGCACCTGCACCTCCTCCAGAGTGAGTACAACATTGGGGACTTCATCCATAACCTCCCCGTCCCTCCCTATCCCCCTCATCACTGTGCTCTTGGTCTGGAAGGTGGGATTGGAAGATGTTCTCCTCTTCAGGCTCATCCGCGTCTGAATCTTCTTCTGCATCGGCCTCAGTCTCATCAGTTCTGCAAAATATAACAGAACAGACAAATGGTTAGCAGTAGAGGAGGGGGCAGGGTGGGTGGCATGAGTAGGCTCACACAGCGCAGGCAGCAGGCTGATTTGAAGATCCACGATGAATGATAGCACATTGCATCAACCGAAGCGTAGCTGACCGAGACATCCCCATGAACCGAAGCATGGTTAGCCCGTGCAGTACTTAACATTCAGCAAAGCCAGACTGTGGAATTTGCAGGACTTACCCTCTCCTTCAAGAGTGGGCTCAATCTGTGCAGTGGTGGTTGCTTTTCTCCAAGGCAGCACCCATCAAAGCAGCGAATTTGTCTTCCATGGGTGTCAGTGGGTGCAGATTTGCTGGGCCTCCTCCTGTTCGAGTTCTTTCCCTTTTGTTGTATGCCACCTCCCTCTGCAAAGATGAAAATATAAAATTTATTGAGAGGGTGTCTTTCTGCTGGGTGGGATATACAGATGGTCACATTTACAATTGCAATTCCAGTGAATAAATGAAAATATTACTTACACTAACGACTTGACCAAGATCCTGCCACTTCTTTTTGCACTGGCCTCCAGACCTCGGGGTGGTCACCATTGCACTGTCATCTTCTGCAAGTTGGTTCCAGCGTTTCTTCATTTCTTTTGGTGAAACTTTTATGTGACCTCTGCTGGTGTTCAGCTCATGCCATCTGGCCTCAACAGTAACCAGTGCCTCTACTTCATCCTGTGAGAAATTCTTGGTCCTTGAGCTGCGTTGCATATTGTATTGCAGCTCCGATTTTTCCAATGAGAATTAAAGTTCTTACAACTGGCTCTTTAAAAATGGCTGAATGCAGACCGGGAGCTGTACTCGGCATGCGCACCCATAACAATCACGTCAAAAACATAATTTTTTTTCCGCGCATGCGCAGAAAGGGGAGGCATCGTTTTTTCGGCGCAGACATTAGGCCCCACCCCGTGAAACTAAAGGACAGGCTGCACGGCGTCAATTTCAAAAAATAGAACGGGGAAGCTTACTAGGTTTCTTTTGAGTAGTCGGGTCCAAAAAAAATGGACATAACTCTTTAAAAATCCCACATTTGGAACTTTAACAAATGTTTTTCGCAAATCTAAATAGCCCTCATCCACTAGTTTAATTGATCCCTCAAATAATATCATTACTTCTAAATCTATGCTGATTGTTACTCATAACTTTTGACAATATCCCATAGAATGCTCCTAAATCTTTTTTTGAACTAATGGTTTACATGGATTTAAACTAATGGCTTTTTTAAACAATGGCATTGGGGAAAATTGAGCCCATAATGTATTGGGAACAATGGAGATTAATTATTGCTATTGCAGGTAATATGTACTGCTATTACTGCAAAGGAACCTTCATGATAGGCTGGGCATTGGAGGCATGTATTGGGGGATATTACCAGTGCACAAATGGGGCTGAGCTCCACAGTCAGAAGCAATCTTGGATTGGTAAGAGTCTCATTGAGAGGAATTTTTTTTGGACAAATATTTTGACCATTTGTGGTTCATCACTTGCTTTTTCAGCTGTGTCTGCATCACATGAGAGTAAAATCCATGGTAATACATTTCATGAACAGCTCAGCTCAGTGCTCATGGAAAGTGAAACATCAGCGTCCCAAGAACAACGGGACGAGCAGTCTAAACATCAAATGGATCCATTCACCAGAAGCCTTGCACATCTCTTTGAGCGACCACTGCCAGCAACAGAAATGTGGATTTTAATGTTACTTACATAGTATTTATGGCACAGAAACAGGTCATTCATCTCAACATGTCTATGCCAGTGTTTATGCTCCACACATGCTTTCTCCCACTCTTTTTAACTTCATCTCACCCTTACAAAATATTGTTCTATCCCTTTCTCTTTCATGTACTTAGCTAGCTTCAGCTTAAATGCATCTCTGCTATTTGATTCAACTACTCCTTGTGGTAGCAGGTTTCACATTCTAACCACCGTCTGAGTAAAGAAGTTCTTCCCGAATTCCTTATTGGATTTATTAGTGACTATCTTACATTTACGGCCCCTAGTTTTGGACTGCCTCACAAGTGGAAATATCTCTACCTCTAACCCTGTTGAACACCTTCATAATTTTAATGACTCTATCAGGTCACCCCTCAGTCTTCTCTTTTGTGGAGGAAAGAGCCCCAGTCTTCCCTGATATTTGTACGCTCACAGTTCTGGTAGCGTCCTTGTAAATCTGTTTTGCACTTTCTCCAGTGACTCTATGGGGCCGAAATTGCCCCCCACCACCCCCCCCCCCAAACGGGGTGCAGATTTTCACGGCGGAATTTCGCCGTCGGGACGGGGCTAGATCGGCGGTGCGCACAGGGATGATGCACTTAACATGGATCGGCAGCAGCGGAGCTGTAGGGGGGAGGGGCCGTGCCACCACCGGGATAAAACGGGAGCGGAATTTTGATAATGGCAGCCATTACCCGAAAAGTCGTCCGCAGCGTAGCCACTGCTTTCTGGTGTTAAAGGGGCCTTAAGGAAAGGTGCCATTTCAGCCCCTATATCTTTTTTTAATAATATGGGCCTTTGGAACAAGTTGCTGGCTTATCCATTGATTTTGTGCACGCACTCTAAAGGGATCTGGACATGTTCCTGGTTGTAGCTGAATGACAGTTGTGAGGAGGACACAAAGAGTCTGCAAAGGGATACAGATAGGTTGAGTGGGAAAAAATTTGGCAGATGGAGTATAATGTGGGAAAAGGTGAGGTTATCCACTTTGGTAGGAAGAATAGAAAGGCAAAATATTATTTAGATGGAGAGAGATTACAGAATTCTGTGGTATGGAGGGATCTGGCTGTCCTCGTACATGAAACACAAAAAGTTAGCTTGTAGGTACAGCAAGTAATCAGGAAAGCAAATGGAATGTTGGCCTTTATTGCAAGGGGGATGGAGTATAAAGGCAAGGAAGTCCTGCTACAACTGTACAAGGTATTGGTGAGACCACACCTGGAGTACTGCGTACCGTTTTGGTCCCCGTATTTAAGGAGGGATATACTTTTATTGGAGACAGTTCAGAGAAGGTTCACTCGGTTGATTCCTGGGATGAAGGGGTTGTCTTATGAGGAAAGGTTAATCAGGTTGGGCCTGTGCTCATTCGAGTTTAGAGGATGAGAGGTGATCATATTGAAACATATAAGATTTTGAGGAGACTTGACAAGGGTAGATGCTAAGAGGATGTTTCCACTCACGGGGGAATCTAGAACTAGGGGGCATAGTTTCAGAATAAGGGGTCATCCATTTAAGGTGGAAATGAGGAGGAATTTCTGCTCTCAGAAAAAATTCTATGCTGAGATAGACAGATTCTTGAACTATAGGGGAGTCAAGGGTTATGGGGAACATGCAGGAAAGTGGAGTTGAGGCAAAAATCAAATCAGCTAGGATCTTATTTAATGGGTTCGAGAGGCCGTATGACCTACACCTGCTCTTATTTCTTAATCAGTGTTTAGAAATCAGGTGGGGTATCAGGTGATGTGTCTCATGTTCTCTGTGTAACTCGTTTTCATCGTCCTCAGAAGGTCAGAGAGGAATTTTCTAGATTTTTCTCCCTGAATTGGTCTCGTGCTTTTTGACGATCTCTCAGGAGATTATGTGGCTGCAATGGAGTCATGATGTGTCATTACAGTATGGGGACAAACTCCATGGATCAGCTGATCTTTCCCTGCCTTCTGTCTTCAAATATTTATACGACCACACTGCCGCTGCTCCCTGCAACTGTTGGGCCTCTTGTAGGCCTCACCAACGTCATGCCTCCGAGGCCTCTGAAGACAAACGTCTTGCAGTCAGATTCAGGTGAATTTATAATGGGGAACAAAGAAATGGCAGACTAATTGAACAAATACTTCGGTTCTGTCTTCATGAAGGAAGACACAAATAACCTTCCGATTGTACTAGGGGATAGTAGGTCTAGTGAGAAGGATATCCTTTTAGGCGGGAAATTGTGTTAGGGAAATTGATGGGATTGAAGGCTGATAAATCCCTGTGGCCCGATAGTCTGTATCCCAGAGTACTTAAGGAAGTGGCCCTAGAAATAGTGGATGCATTGGTGATCATTTTCCAACAGTCTATCAACTCTGGATCAGTTCCTATGGACTGGAGGGTGGCTAATGTAACACCACTTTTTAAAAAAGGAGGGAGCGAGAAAACAGGTAATTATAGACTGGTTAACCTGACATCCGTAGTGGGTAAAATGTTGGAATCAATCATTAAGGATGAAATAGCATTGCATTTGGAAGGCAGTTACAGGATCGGACCAAGTCAGCATGGATTTATGAAAGGGAAATCATGCTTGACAAATCTTCTGGAATTTTTTGAGGATGTAACTAGCAGAGTGGACAAGGGAGATGCTGTATTTGGAATTTCAAAAGGCTTTTGACAAGGTCCCGAACAAGAGATTGGTGTGCAAAATCAAGGCCCATGGTATTGGGGGTAATGTACTGACGTGGAAAGAGAACTGGTTGGCAGACAGGAAGCTGAGAGTCTGGATAAACGGGTCCTTTTCAGAATGGCAGGCAGTGACAAGTGGAGTGCCGCAGGGCTCAGTGCTGGGACCCCAGCTCTTTACAATATATATTAACGATTTAGATGAAGGAATTGAGTGTAATATCTCCAAGTTTGTGGATAACACTAAACTGGGTGGTATTGTGAGCTGTGAGGACGATGCTAAGAGGCTGCAGGGTGACTTGGGACAGGTTAGTTGAGTGGGCAAATGCATGGCAGATGCAATATAATGTGGATACATGTGAGGTTATCCATTTTGGGGGCAAAAACACGAAGGCAGAATATTATCTGGATGGCGGCAGATTAGGAAAAGGGGAGGTGCAACGAGACCTGGGTGTCATGGTTCATCAGTCACAGAAAGTGGGCATGCAGGTACAGTAGGCGGTGAAGAAGGCAAATGATATGTTGGCCTTCATAGCTAGTGGATTTGAGTATAGGAGCAGTGAGGTCTTACTGCAGTTGTACAGGCCCTTTGTGAGGCCTCACCTGGAATATTGTGTTTAGTTTTGGTCTCCTAATCTGAGGAAGGACGTTCTTGCTATTGAGGGAGTGCAGCGAAGGTTCACCAGACTGATTCCAGGGATGGCTGGACTGTCATATGAGGAGCGACTGGATCAACTAGGCCTTTATTCATTGGAGTTTAGAAGGATGAGAGGGGATCTCATAGAAACGTATAAGATTCTGACGGGACTGGACAGGTCAGATGCAGGAAGAATGTTCCCGATGTTGGGGAAGTCCAGAACCAGGGGACATAGTCTTAGGATAAGGGGTAGGCCATTTAGGACTGAGATGAGGAGAAACTTCTTCACTCAGAGAGTTGTTAACCTGTGGAATTCCCTGTCACAGAGAATTGTTGATGACAGTTCATTGGATATATTCAAGAGGGAGTTAGATATGGCCCTTACGGCTAAGGGAATCAAGGGGTATGGAGAGAAAGCAGGAAAGTGGTACTGTGGGAATGATCAGCCATGATCATATTGAATGGCGGTGCAGGCTCGAAGGGCTGAATGGCCTATCCCTGCACCTATTTTCTATGTTTCTATGTACTTCCAGACCAATGAATAATTATCTAAACTTTCAATTGCCCTTTAAACAAGTTTGATATCGTTCCCACAACTGTGCCAACAGATTATCTGCAAACTCCTGGTATACCCCTAGATACCATTTTGAGACTGGTACCTGTTCAGAGTCGTGCAAGGCCAGCAGAATCAAGTTATACTGCTGGATCTACTTCACTCCCTAGTCAGAGAATACAGTGTTTCCCCATAGGGTCAGAGCTTGGCTCATTAACAACTGAAGTTTGGTTACATTTTAACAACAAGAAAAATCTGACAGGACAGCCAACATTGGAATGATTAAAAATTACTTTTAAACTGATCATGAGTGGGTCATCTTGGAAACTTAAAATTTAGTTTTATACCAGTTCCAGTTATACTGCAGCTGCAGCAGCTGAAACAACAAGAAGAAAGAACTTGCATTTATGTAGCACCTTTCATGACTGCAGAACATTTTACAGCCAATTAAGTAATTTTTGAAATGTAGGAAACACAGCAGCTAATCCCACCATAGAGCCTGTTTTAGTGATGTTGGTTGAGGGATAAATATTGACCAGGACTCCGGGGATAACTCCCCTGTTCTTCTTCGAAATAGTGCCAGGGAATCCTTTACACCCACTTGAGACGACAGATTGGAATCGGGATGCGAAAGATGGCACCTCCGACAGTGCAGCACTCCCTCAGTACTGCACAGCGTAGCAAGACTATCTTCTGGAGACTATCTCTCATTAGGTGCCTAAATTCAATTGGGTCACTTCACACGCAAGTTAGAGGATGATTTGTGTCAATGCCATGCCAAAATGGCAATACCTATTATAAGTGGCTAGCAGGGAGTTTGTTCACTGTACTGCTGGAGTAAACCCGACAGTATTTTTGTATATTTGTCAACTCGGTTAAGAACATCTTTGGTCATGCACTCTGCCATGTGACTTGATTCATTTTATTTTAAAAACCACTATTTACAACTTCTGTATAGAAGCAGCATCACCTTCTCAAGGGTAATTAGGGATGGGCAATGAACATTGGCATTGCCCAAAACAATAAAGTGAAGGTCATTCAATCCATTGTGCCCATGCCATACATGAATCTATCCTTTGCATATAAAAAGTGGTTGTATTTTAGTTCCTTTGGGTGTGTGGGCTGGCGGCGGGAGTCAGGTTCATTTGTACTAAAAGTTTGGCCTTGGTTCAGAGTCATTTCGGTTATGCACAATGATAAACTTGTGGATTATAAGTCAGGTGTCAAGGTCTGAAATGGATCTAGTGCCAGAGTCAGGCCCTGATTGCAGAGTCCAGCTTCATTTACGCCGTAAGTGCAATGTAAGTGCAAAGGGAAACAATTCACACTGACGCCGATACAGATCATGGAAGGTTCGCATTTTACTTTGCCCAATTTGGTCCAGCAACAAATTGGAAAACAAGGACAGAAAATCAACTCATTGCGGAGTAACCTGTAACGATGCTCATCTCACACATTTCAGCCAGCTAAGTCGGCATGTAATTGGCAACAATATTTTATTTATGCAACGGCGGAGAACACAAAGCTTTCAAACACCCTGGGATTGATTTGGTGACATCCTTTTAACAGACCAGGAGAAAAACGGGCTGCTAGACAACTTGACTGATGCTTGTGGTGCTCAGTCCCACACCCACTTGCAGCCCTGACCTGATCCCACACGATCCATATCCTGTTGGCAGTCCTGGCCCATCCTCACGTCCTCTGGCAGCTCTGATCCAACTCAATATCAGCCGACATTCCCAACCGCATTCCCACTGCCAACTCAAGTGAAGTAACAGCCTCTCGCCAGGTCGTCCATTTATAATATGGGAAGGGTAGGTATACATCAGGCACAGACACAATGGGGTGGATGGTTTCCCGTTTTGTGCTGTATTTTAAATTTTAGGATGATATATTGGGCGGGATGGTGAGGGCATGTAATTATAAATGCTAGTTAATAAAATGAATGAAAGGAGTGAAGTAAATGATCTTGGGGCTGACCTATCCGTGAGGAATCCTGGTTGATTTGTCTCTCCTCTTAGTTGAGGGACACTGATGCAAAGTTATAGCAACTTAACTGGGATCAATCAGCAACCTTGCAAGAGACTGGGGGGGCTGAAATTCAGGGTCTCAGAGAGACTCGTTACTGTCCGTTTGTGGCGGCCATTCGGCGGAATCCCGTGGCTGCCGCTTTGTCGTCAAATGGCCGCCCCGACCCAAATTCAGGTCGGGGATTTTTCGGCCCGGTCCCGATTCCGCCCGATCCTGATGACCGCCGCAAGCGCGTCATCAGAGTGCGCACGGCCGCTTTCCCTCAGCTTAAAAATGAACCGACCTAAGTTCAGGTCGAAAACTCGTCACCCCGCCGCGCGGTGCCCCCGACAGCTTTCTCTGTCATTGCACCTTCTCCGCACTGAGTGCGGTCCGGCAGCGCGCTGGCCCGGCCAAAACTCTCCCTTTAACGGAGGGGAGAGAGCGTGGCGACGCACACCCGCTGTGATGTCACCACTACTCCCCCACTGATTGACAACGGCAGAGACCCGGTCCGACCCATCTTCAGCCACTCAGCCTGCCTTCCAGTCTATGTCCCACCCCCACTATGACACATTTCCTCTGGGACTTTGAAAAAAATTCAAAGCCCTGAAAATCGCTCTTCCGACCGCATCATGGATCCGTGCGGTAAGTACAGAGAAAAAAAGCATTAGTGCGCCAACTTTCTTGTGCTACTACATTTCGGCCCCTGGCACTTTCTGGTCTGTCTGGGCTAATAATAAATTATGTATCTTTCCCTATTAGGGCATCAGGTTAAATTTCTTCTTACATTCTTAACATTGGTGTTCCTCTCCAGGCATTTCTGAACAATCCCTCACATTATACATTGGCACGGTTACATCATGGGACGCCCTGACCTGTGTGAGAACATCACCGCAGGTCGGGGCTATAAATAGAGCTAGAGCACCGGGCCCTGGAACATCGTGGGCGGAGGCGCGACAAATGAGAGTACGGGGCCCAGAAGAGCCAAGGGCCCAGGGCAGCACGGACCAGCCCACACTGCGATATGTGTGCGCACTAGGTCCATGCAGCAGAGCAGGTCTTCAGTCGTCCTGGTTCAACCCTTGCCACTGGATAAAGGCCTAGCTCTGTCAAGCCCGTGTGGTGGCTAATGTACAACGGTCACCACATGTTAAAAAATCCACTCACAGGCATCTTCCACACCCTCAATTGGAGTTCAGGACTGGAACATCGAGTCCTTCATTGAAACATCTGTGGACTCTTGTGGAAGCAAGTCATCCTCGTTCGATGGACTGCCTATAATACAACGGGTTAATTAGTAAACTGTTACTCGCTTACCTGTCAGTTTCTTTTGGCAATCACTGCCGCCTCAGTGTAGTGCATTTTAACTAAATTATTTATTAACTAAATAATTAATATAAGCCTATAACAAGTATGGGATTTTTGATCTGTTTATCTTGTGTTGCAGTACCGGAGCTAACTTGTTCACCTTACGTTAGCTATGTCCTGACACTTCTGATGAATCCTGAGATGAGTACATGGCGATAGGTTTTACAAATGCACATTACTGGTCTGGTGCTTTATGTACTGGGAGTGCGTGTTGGGAATTTGCACTTGGGGATCAGCGGGATTTTCCTTTCATTTTCTGAGCTCCAGCAGCTGAGAGGACATAAGAACATAAGAAATCGGAGTAGGAGTAGACTATACGGCCTCTTGAGCCTCCTCCCGCCATTCAATAAAATCATGGCTGATCATCGACCTCAACTCCGCTTTCCGCCCTATCCTCATATCCCTTGATTCCCTTGGTACCCAAGAATCTATCATTCTCAGTCTTAAATATACACAACGACTGAGCATCCACAGCCCTCTGGGTTAGAGAATTCCACAGATTCAAAACCCGCTGATTGAAGAAATTTCTCATCATCTCAGTCCAAAGTGTCCAATACCTTATCCTGAAACTATGACCCCTTGTTCTTTGTGACATTGGGCTAGACTTTCGATTTATATGGGTGATATTTCCAGTGGTATTATCTGGATGGCAGCAGACTAGGAAAAGGGGAGGTGCAACGAGACCTGGGTGTCATGGTTCATCAGTCACTGAAAGTGGGCATGCAGGTACAGTAGGCGGTGAAGAAGGCAAATGGCATGTTGGCCTTCATAGCGAGAGGATTTGAGTATAGGAGCAGGGAGGTCTTACTGCAGTTGTTCAGGGTCTTAGTGAGGCCTCACCTGGTATATTGTGTTCAATTTTGGTCTCCTAGTCTGAGGAAGGGTGTTTTTTGCTATTGAGGGAGTGCAGCGAAGGTTCAACAGACTGATTCCAGGGATGGCTGGGCTGTCATATGAGGAGAGACTCGATCAACTGGGCCTTTATTCACTGGAGTTTAGAAGGATGAGAGGGGATCTGATAGAAATGTATAAGATTCTGACGGGACTGGACAGGTTAGATGCGGGAAGAATGTTCCCAATGATGGGGAAGTCCAGAACCAGGGGACATAGTCTTAGGATAAGGGGTAGGCCATTTAGAACTGAGTTGAGGAGAAACTTCTTCACTCAGAGAGTTGTTAACCTGTGGAATTCCCTGCTGCAGAGAGTTGTTGATGCCAGTTCACTGGATATATTCAAGAGGGAGTTAGATATGGCTCTTACGGTTTAGGGTATCAAGGGGTATGGAGAGAAAGCAGGAAAGGGGTACTGAAGGAATGATCAACCATGAACTCATTGAATGGCGGTGCAGGCTCGAAGGGCCGAATGGCCTACTCCTGCACCTATTTTTCTATGTTTCTATGTTTCTATGTTTCTATGGTAATGGTTGTCCCACCTTTCACAACTGGTGGAATATCGCCCATTTTAAAAAACGCTAGTTTTGCCTTTTTAATTTGGGCGATAGTGGTAGTGTTGTGAATTGGGTGATAGCGATGTATTCGGTCGTGCAAGGCCAGCATCCATAGCAATGGCTGTTCTGCGCATGCGCGTTTTATTTCCAGTCATTTAACTTTTTCTGCGATTCTGGAGGTCAGGGGTCACCTGCGCGTGCGCAGAAGGCAAAGGGAGGGAGAGAACGAGCGCATTTCAGCTTTGCAGCCAGCCTGAGCAGATTGAATCAATTGAGGCACTCAGTGTTAAAATCAATCGCAGCTTTAGAAAAATCTAATTAAAAATAAATGGAATTTGAGGAATTAGCCCTTAGTGATGTGGGTGAGGTGGTTGAGGTGGCGGAGGTTGGAGGAAGAAAGAGGGCCAAGAGCTTCTCAGATGAGGCCAACGCAGCCTTGGTCCATGAGGTGGAGACTTGGTGGGGCCAATTAACCCTGCGTGGGCATTGGAAACCCCTCCCCCGAGCGTGTACCAAAGAATTTGGGAGGAGATCGCTGAAGTTGTGTCATCTGCGGGACATGACTACCGAGAGCTGAGCCAGTGCCACAAAGGCTGGAACGACCTGGTTGCGTCTGTTAGAGTAACTACTAACATTATTTAATTTTAATAACTGTAATCATGCACTGACTCATTAATTAAAATGTAAATCTGCCAGATTGTAATTAAGCTGAGTAAGCTTGGTGTCACGCATTACTTCCTAACCACGATCTTATTACATTGCTTCTCTGAACGTAGATGTGTTAACCAAGCATCAATTGCATCCAAACTGTATTAGCATATAACGCTAACGATGAAAAGCATTGGCGATGACTAGGTGTGGATTATATCTGTGTGTTCTGTAATAGTACCTCAGCAATTAGCTTATACCATGCTCTTGTCACCTTTGCAGAAGATGATATCTGCAAATCGCGCAGAGCGTAGGTGCACGGGAGGAGGGCCAGAAGAGATACTGGATGTAACTGACCTGGAGGAGTGGGCTGCAGCTCTTGTAGGGGTCCATAATCGCTCAGCCACCTGTGGTGGTGCAGATCCGGTTGTGGCGGCAGGTAAGTCATGTTTCACCCCCGGGTAACTTAATGTCATTTAATGTTATTTGAGTATAATATATGAATAATGTAACGTTGTGTAATTAATGCTGGGATCATGAAATCTTATTTTAATACCATGCAGTTTCTGTACTCTATGTTCATGTTAATTATATGTAACGTCTGTCGGTGATATTTATTGCAGTAGTGTTGCTCCTGCTACATATGCCTGCGCAGCGTAAGAATTCTCATGTCACCCTGGCCTCCCCTTCACTTCTACTAACATCAATTATGTTTTCTAGTTGCCCAGGCGCATCGCAGGAATTTGAAGCCCCCTGGAGCATCACCCCTTCTAGTTCAAGTGTTGCTTACAACTGGAGACGAGACCACCGACCATGCTGCTCAACACAGGGGGACTTGAGCACTCAAGGGTCAAATCTCCCTGTGGCCACGTCTTCATCAACCAATGAGGTAGCGGGGCCAAGCGGCTTGCAGCAGGGCACCCCAAGTGGTCCAGCGCCCACGCCCACACCACGGAAGTTGGTTCGGCGAGGTAGGCACGCGCAAAGAGAGGCAGATGTCAACCTGGACACGGTGTCTCTGTCGAGGGTCAGCGTCGACATCGGTCGAGAGCTCCTCCAGGCGATAGGCAGGTTGATTGCCACACTCACAGCTCATCATACGGAGGACCTGGCGCGGCTGATTGCGGCAAAGTGGAGAACCGCCGATTCCGTCGATGCCATGCGGCAGACGATGGTCTCGGGATACGGCACTGCACCCCAAGTTGCCGTACCACTTATGTCGGCAGATGAGAATCAGGAGAAAGCAGTTGCTTCTGATTCGGGAGATGGTTCTTCAGAAAGATTTTCTCCAGGATCCCAAGATGTGACTCTGCCACCGTCATCCCTACCGCCCCCCGCCGCGCCCCCCCCCTCCCTCCCCCCGCCCCACAGCAGCATGCTCAAGGTGCCCTGCTGCATGAGGGCTTAGGCTTAATGCGGGTAGGGGCAGGGGCAACGTTAGTGGTAAAGGGGGTGTTAAGATAGGGGCGGCGGGGGGGGGGTAGAGGCAGAAGGAACCGTGGCCACAGGTAGATATTTTGCATGGTTGGGGAGATGGGGTGGGGGGAGATGGGCGGTTTTGGAATAGTTATTGTTATTAAAAAATTGTTTTTCACATTTAAAGTTTTAACTTTTTTAAAAGTTTATTTCAATTGTTAAATAATAAAAGATGTTTAACTTACAATTTGTGCAGTGTCTTTTACAAACAGAAGGTTAACCATCAATACAAGGGTTGCAAACAATGGCCAGGCAAGGATGAAACATAACATAACGTAACTGTCACCAACATAACTTAAAGCAAAGCGTTCATTTATGAGCTGCTGACGCAACAGTATTGCAGTTGCGTAACTACCACGCGACTTCTCCTGTGGTGTGGGGGTGTGGGGGGGGGGGTGGGGGCATGGGTTCATCGCCAGGTTGATTGTCCTCTCTGAAGTCCTCATCCTCCTCCGCTGCCTCCCCTCTCTCCTGGCAGTCCCATCTGACAATTCCTGTCCTCTCCTGATAGCTAAATTATACAACATGCAGCACACCACACTCAGCGACCTGCTCAGGGTGGTATTGTAGGTTGCCTGCAGAGCGGTCCAGGCATCTGAAACGCTGCTTCAGCACTCCCAATTGTTTTTTTGACGATATTGCATGTGGCTATGTGACTCTGATTGTAGCGATCCTCGGCATCTGTTTGGGGCTTGCAGAGGGGGAGTCAGGAGCCAAGTAGCGAGGCCGTATCCTTGTCGCCTAGCACCCAGCATTGGCCTTGTGGCTGACTGTTACAAAGGTCAGAGTCATTGCTCTCACACAAGATGTGTGCATCATGAATGTTACCTGGAAAATTGGCGTTTAATGTCATGATTATTTGTTTGTGGTCGACAACGAGCTGCACATTCAGGGAGTGGAAACCCTTTCAGTTATGGTAAACCTCTGACTCCTCTAAAGGAGCTCGCATGGCGATGTGCCTACAGTCTATTGCTCCCTGCACCTTGGGGAAGTTTGTTATTGTCGAGAACCCCAAAGTCCTCTCACTCTGTGCCTCCCTGGTCATAGAGACATTTATAAAGTCCATCCTGCGAGCGTAAAGGGCTTCAGTCACCTGTCGAATGCAGCAATGTGTGGTGTGCTGAGAGATGCAGCAAATGTCGCCAGCTGAGGCCTGAAAGGAGCCCGATGCATAGAAGGAAAGTGCCGCAGTAACTTTAACCTCAACGGGCAGTACGGTCCTGATGGTGCTGGTAGGCTGCAGATCTCCCTTAAACCGCTGTCATATCTCACTGATGATCTCTTTTCGGAAGCGCAGCCTGCTAACGCACGTCCTATCGGACAGGTTCAGGTGTGAACGCTGCTCTTTGTAAATGCGTTAGGTGTAAGGTCTCCTCCTTCTCAGCAGTCTGCCACCTCTTTTGGCACATAATGTTCTTCAGTGAACCTTCTGCCAACTCTATTCTGCAGTATGTAAGTAGTCAGCAATACTGGCTGAGAAATTACAGGCCCCATTACTATAAATTCCCTAATCTGTCTTCAACAGTCTTGAATTGTCCTCAACAAACACAATATAAACTCAAAATTGACCACAATGAGATTAGATGATTGTCAAGATTTTAAAACTCTCTTAAAATCACTCACAAATTACTTCAATGCTCCCATCAACTTGATACAGCCTTTTCTTAAACTTCATCCGATTTACAAAATGGTGTCCATATCATCGGGTTGAGATCAGGTGAGTGGAACATTTTCTGAGCGTTTTTTTTGGCGAGCGATCATTTGGGCGGTATGTGGGCGAAATGCCGAAAGTAGCGCTCGAAGATAATCTGGGCGGTATTTGGGCGGTAGTTTCCATTATAAACAGTATTCTGGGCAGTACACGAGTGATGGCATCAGATTTTTGAAAAAAACAATGGGCGGGCAGTTCAGCTAATTCCTGGCGATAATTGAATGCAGAATGTTCCGCCGGCGATACATGGGTGGTAATCGGGCGGTACTTTCCATATATAATTAAATATGGGCGGTAAACAGCCTCTTGGCAGTTAAATGTATGCTAAATGGGCGGTAAATAGGCAGATATATGCCGAAAGTCTAGCGCATTGTATTTCGTGGTTTTCTTTTGATTTTCTTTCACTCTCAACTTTATATGCTGGAAGACTACCTCGTAGGCAATGACTTGCCCCCCTCACATATTAATACCATTCTGGCTTTGAGTTTTTATTATCAGTAATACAGTCTGGATCACCCCGATGGTTTGGAGGTACAGCCTCCAGTTTTAAGCCCTACACACCAGCAAACTCCGTGGTCTGCTCTGTACTGAGTTAGCTAAAATCAGCTGATTTGGGAGAGGACCACAATTGGACAGTGTCAGCCATGGTTATTGGTGAAAGGTTGTGGGTTCCAAAGACTTCAGTACAAAATCCAGGCTGATACTCCAATGCAGTGCTGAGTGAGTCTTCTGGATGAGATGGTATACCGGGGGCCTGTCAGCTCTCTCAGGTGGATGTAAAAGATCCTCTGGCACTATTGGAAGAAGAGCAGGGTAGTTCTCCCTGGCCTATATTTATTCCTCAACCAACATCACTTAAACAGATGATCTGGTCATTATCATGTCTGCTGTTTGTGGGAACTTGCTGTGTGCAAATTGGCTGTTTTTTTCCCTACATTACAACAGCTCAAAAAGTACTTCATTGGCTGTAAAACGCTTTGGGTCTTGCTTAGGTTGTGAAGTGCTGTACAAATGCAAGATCTTTCTTTTCATTGGGAGAAGGGCAATCAACTAGTTCTCCTTCTTGTGACCATTACAAGATGATCCCTGCAGGAAGAAGGTGTGTGTGTGTGTGTCACTGGCCCCTTAGCATCAATATTTGCAGGTAAAGAATGACCATTTGGACAAAGAACAAGAGGTGATCACCACCCATGAAATGAACTGTATATTAATGAGTTGTCAATGGCCTCGATATTAAGGGGAGGGGTGGGGGGTGAGGGGTGGGGGTTTGTGGCAGGGAAGAGCATGGTAGTGCGTCAAAATCTGGGCGAGGCCAGAGACATTGGGGCCCTGCTCATATTTAAAGCAGGACCCCACTTCCTTTCTGTAGTTGTCCCGTTCGCCTGCTCAAAAGAGGAAGTTAATATGGGGACATAGAGGGAGGGAAGCCGGATCGGCGGGGGCAAGTCACTCCCGTTATTTTAACTGGCCCCCACCCTGCCCGATTTCCCCCAGGTGGAGGCAGTTAAAATCAGGGCCAATGGGCCTGAAATCCCGGTTCTGGGTTTCCCACGGGCTGTCGCCCGAAAAGAAGAAAAAAGATGCACACCTAACTTTTGCTCGGGCGCCCATCAGCAATTCTGTTTTTTTGGCCTCTTCATGCGCATCGGAGCGCGTTCACATCTTGTAGGTACGTAACTGAAGCGGGAGCTGGAGTTACTTGGGCCTGGACACGCAATTGAGGTAAAGTATTCTCATTCATAGTAATAGGAGCTCCGTAACTCCCAGTTCCGATTACTCTCAATGAGAAGCACCCATCCCCCCACCCCCTCTCCGCAAACACCCAAACACAACATTAAAAATTAAAAAAACACCTCACATATTTAACATTAATTGAAATTAAAGTTAATGTAATGTTTTATAAAAAAAATGTTTTTGTAAGTGTTGTAATTAGGGTTTAACATAAACCTACCTTAGTGGACAGGGTTTTAACATAAAAATGTGTTTTTAAATGTTATTTTTATATGTTTTTTTTTATATGTTTTAAAACTTATGCTGGTAACAGTAGGCAATGCGCCTGTTTTTACCAGGTGCAAAAGTTTTCAGGACATTCGCTGGACAAGAGGTTGGCAAATACTGCAATCTTGTCCATGCGAATGTCCTGGCTGCGGGGATGCGGAAGATCCGTCGAGCTAAAACTTGACAGATCGGGAAAGCTGGTTTTCGGCGCATGCACAATGCACGCCGAAAATCGGCTTTGGCGGGGTCTCGCCGGGCCAGTCCGTATTCCATACGGACCTGGTGAGGCCGGAATTTCAGACCGAATATCTTCAGGATCAGGAGAAAATATAGCGAACAAAAATGATACAATTAGATCAAATACATGCGAGCTGTAGTCATAGTCAATCAGCTATTTACCCAATTACTTGCTGAGATTTGTGGTGTTCACAAGACATCGCAATGGCATGAAAGTCTCCTCACTACTGGATGCAAGTGTCCTACCCGAAAGGAACATGGGCCGTCTCAACTAGGTTCCACACGGGCTTGGGTGTACAATACAAAATCGTCCAAAATTCAGCACAAATTGCTTTCAATTGGCCGCCTTGCTCAGAAAGGATACAAGGAATGGTTATTTTTGAAAAGTGCAACTGGTGTCATCAAGGGTGTTTCTCTGAGTTTGGTAATAAGGCACTTTGCTGGGGGGAGAATACAGAAAGGAAAGCTTGACTCTGCATCTGGCCAACATCTGGCAGTCAATCAAGGTGGCACAGTTTACCCCAATTAGGCAGTCACGCACTCTCCCAACACTGACATTCTTTACAGTGGTCTGCATGCAAAATAATTCTATCCTGCCCACCTCTGCTGTTTAAAATGCCTCGAGCCTGGAACTGCAAGAGAGAGATGGAAAGACTGAGGCATTGTTCACAGCTGTGAACACAGCGCCCTATGGAAGGGATCTTATCTTCACTTTTATACCAACGAGCTGAGATTCAGTGTCCTACAGAGAATCTATTGATTGCAGAGGCAATCCATTACAAAGCTAAACTGATAAATGCACCTTATTTTCTCAAATCGGTGACTCCTTTCAGTGCCAAGGGCTGGAAATAGACCTAACTTATCAGAACTAGTCCACGGGACATCACACGTCTGATCTAAACTCAGTGAAAGGCAGGGTCACACTGATTAGACTTAGGCTGTACTCTTGCACCATGGCAACCTGCAGAACACACTGCAGTCAGCCCATCAAGAGTTGTGTTACCTTTTCAACTCACTCCGAGGGGGGGTGGCAGGGGAGCGAGTGAAGGTCAGAAATACACATCTAACTCCAGGATACACTTTGCCAAGTGACTGATTTAGATTTCTTCCAGCAAGTACACTGCTCTACATGGAGCAAGATCTAAAGTCCCCAACAGCTCGCCAAGATTTACGAGATACAATTTCTCCACGCTGTCAGACTTTTATCCTGCAATTTATTTATACAGAAGGAGGAGGCCATTCGGCCCACCGAACCTGTGCCAACTTTTCAAAAGATTAGTCCCACTCAACTCCTCTTTTCCCATTGCCCTGCCATTTTTTACCCCTTCAGGTATTTATCCAATTTCCTGTTAAAAGTTACTATTGAATCTGCTCCCACCACCCTTTCAGGCAGTGCATTCCAGATCATAACAACTCGCTGCTAAAAATCTCTTCTCATCTCTATTACACTCACAATAAAAGGGTGAGACTGAGTACTGTGTGTAATGAGCAAATGTGACCTTAGCTCCTTTATTAAGGTTCCAGAGTGCAGGTACCTCGTGGGTCGCCTGCTTATATACTGTGCTCCCAAGGGATGCTGGGATCCCTTGGGACTCCAACAGGTGGGCCCTCTGGTGGTCAGGTGTTATGCAGGTTACAAGGGGTTAAATACATAACAATCTCCCCTCTGGTTCTTTTGGCAATTCTCTGGTTATCGACCCTTCTGCCAGTGGAAACAGTTTCTCCCTATCTACTCTATCAAAACCCCTTCATAATTTTAATTCAACTTGGTCCAAATGGCTCGGAATTATAGTGCACATTAGCGTAACTGTTTTGTTAAAAAAATTGACTATTTTATCGAAATACATCTCTCTTTTCAAAATGTTAAAAGCTATAATCGGGAATGAGTGTCAGCTTGGGTCAGTTAGTAACACTTTGAACTTTGGGTCAGAATGTTGTGGGTTCAAGCCCCGCTCAAAGTCTCGACCACACAGTTCAGGTTTGACACGAGTGCAGTGCTAATGGAGTGCTGTATTGTCAGAAGTGCAGTCCTTTGGATGAGATGTTAAACTGAGGCCCCAATCTGGTGGTTCAGATGGAGACTAAAGGGATAAATATTAGCCAGGACATCAGGAAGAATGGTCTTGCTCTTTTTTGAAATATTGTCATGGGACCCCGGCGAGGGCAGGCAGTGCCTCGGTTTAACATTTCATCCAATAGATTGCACCTACCAACAGTGCAGCACTCCCTCTGCACTGCACTGGAGTGTCAGCCTAAATTCTGTACTCAAGTCTCTGGAGTGAGACTTGAACCCACAACCTTCAGACTCTGAGACGAGAGTGCTGCCCACTGAGCCACTATTTGAAGAGCAGTGTTCTGGCCAATATTTGTACCTCAGTACTACCCAAAAAATAATGATTAACTGGTTATGTATCTTAATGTTGTCTGTCAGGCTTTCCTCGAACCAGGAGTTGCAGTCTCAGAATAAGGGGTCAGCCATTTAGGACTGAGATGAGGAGATATTTATTCACTCAGAGGGTGATGAATCTTTGGAATTCTCTACCCCAGTGGGATGTGGATGCTCAGTCATCGAGTATATTTAAGACAGAGATCGATAAATTTTTGGATACTAAGTGAACCAAAGGATATGGGGAAGGTGGAGTTGAGGTAGATCAGCCATGATTTTATTGAATGGTGGAGTATGCTTGAAGGGCCGAATATCTTACTCCTGCTCCTATTTCTTATAATGATAAGAAATCATTTTTAAATATCTAAAAAGGAAATATTTTAATCTTAACTCCAAGTGTGTCAGCCGTGTCTCAGTGGGTAGCACTCTTGCCTCTGAGTCACAAAATCTGGGTTCAAGTCCCACTCCAGAGACTTGAGCACAAAAATCTAGGCTGACACTTAGGTGCAGTACTGAAGGAGTGCTGCACTGTTGGAGGTGCTGTATTTCCGATGAAAGCCCAGTCTGCCCTCTCGGGATGTAAAAGATCCCACGGCACTATGAAGAAGAGCAGGGGAGTTCTCCCCAGTGTCCTAGCCAATATTTATCCCTCAGTCAACATCACTAAAAAACAGATTATCTGCTCATTATCAGATTGTTGTTGCTGTGATTTTGTTGTGTGAAAATTGGCTGCTACATTACAACAGTGACTATACTTCAAAAAAGTCTTCTTCTTAGGCAGTCCCTTGTATCGAGGATGACTTGCTTCCACACCAAAAAGGGATGAGTTCACAGGTGTTTCGATGAGGGACCTGACATTCCAGATCCAGAACTACATGTTGAAGGATGGAAGATGCCTGTGCGTACATTTTTTTAACGTGGGGTGGCCTTTGCACACCAGCCACCACAAGGGCTTGACAGAGCTAGGCCTTGGTCCAGTGGCAAGGATTAACCAAGATGATTGGAGACCAGCTCTTATGCATGGACCTAGTGCGCACACGTATCGCAGTATGGGCTGGCTCGTGCTGCCCCTGGGCCCTCGCCTTTTCTGGTCCCCGAACTCATGCCTCTCCTGCGCCCCGATCACTCTACAATCTCTCGCTGCTCAGCTAAGCCCGTGTGGTAGCCGGTGTGCAACAACCACCCCACATTAAAAGAACTCACGCACAGGCATCTTCCACTCCTCTAACATGAATTTCGGGACCCTCATGGACAAACGCAACAGCAACAGGCCGAAACGCCGCACTGCCATAGTTGCCCGGGAACTTAGACGCTTTGATATCGACATTGCCGTGCTAAGCGAGACCCGGCATGCAGGGGAAGGCCAGCTCAAGGAACAAAATGGAGGTTACACCTTCCTCTGGAAAGGGAAACCAGAGGAAGAATGTCGCCTCCACGGAGTCGGCTTCGCCATCAAAAACGAGACCACCTCAAATACTCCCCCTGCGGGGTTAACGAACGCCTCATGACTTTTCGACTCACCGTATCCCAGAATCAATGTGCCACAGTCATCAGTGCGTACGCCCCAACACTCGATGCAGCAGATGAGACCAAAGAGGGTTTTTACTCCAATGTCGAAAAATCCCTGTCCTGCGTCCCCGCGGACGACAAACTAATCCTCCTCAGTGACTTCAAAGCTAGGGTCGGCAAGGACACAGACCTCTGGGGAGGCATGATTGGCAGAGAGGGGGTAGGGAAAGCCAACTCCAGCGGTACCCTACTCATGACAAAATGTCTAGAACATGAACTTATCATCACCAACACCTTGTTCCACCAGAGGGACAAATACAAGGCATCGTGGCAACACCCTCGCTCCAAACACTGGCACCTGCTCGACTATGTCATCATCCATGTGCGCATCACTCACACCATGGCAGGAGCCAATAACTGCTGGACCACCACCTAATCTGATCCATCATCGACATCAACATAGCTCCAAAGCAGAGGGGGCAGCAGAAGCAGTGTCGCAAAAAAGTCAATGCCGGGGCACTTAAAGACCCAGCTACGAGAGAGCCCTATACAGTCAGCGCCTCACAGCTAACCTGGCGTGCCGAGACGCAGAATTCCCACAGTGCTTGGTCTGCCCTCCAGGCCTCCATAACCAGTGCCTGCAAAGAGATACTCGGTCACTCAACCATGAACCACCAGGACTGGTTTGACAAGAATGATCAGGAGATCCAAAAGCTAATAGACCGCGAGCGAAGTGCACTTCTGAGCCTTAAACAACAACCCAACGCGGGAGCAGCAAAGCAGCACTACAGACGGCTCAAGGCTGAGGTCCAACAAAAAACCCGGGACGTAAAGAACAGGTGGTGGATGGAAAAAGCACAGGAGATACAGCAGCTGACCAACAGCTGATCAACTCTCTCATCTGGAGGGAGGAGAGCATGCCGGGAGATCTCAGAGATGCAGTGATCGTGACCATCTTTTAAAAAAGGGGACAAGTCCGACTGCGGCAACTACAGAGGAATCTCCCTGTTATCAGCCACTGGGAAAGTCGTCGCTAGAATCCTCCTCAACCGTCTTCTCCTTGTGGCTGAGGAGCTCTTCCCGGAGTCACAGTGTGGATTTCGTCCCCTACGGCGCACAACGGACATGATTTTTGCAGCGCGACAACTGCATGAAAAATGAAGAGAACAGCGCCAGCCCTTATACATGGCCTTCTTCGACCTTACAAAAGCCTTTGGCACTGTCAACTGTGAGGGTCTATGCAGCGTCTTCCTTTGTTTCAGATGCCCCCAAAAGTTTGTCACTATCCTCCGCCTGCTCCACGACGACATGCAGGCCGTGATCCTTACCAACGGATCCATTACAGACCGAATCCACGGTCTGGAGTCAAACAGGCTGCGTCATCGCCCCACCCTCTTCTCAATCTTCTTTGCTGCCATGCTCCACCTCACAGTTAACACACTCACCGCTGGAGTGGAACTAAACTACAGAACCAGTGGGAACCTGTTCAACCTGCGCCGCCTCCAGGCCAGGTCCAAGACCACCCCAACCTCTGTCGTCAAGCTACAGTACGTGGACGACGCCTGCGTCAGCGCATATTCAGAGGCTGAGCTCCAGGACATAGTCGACGTATTTAGTGAGGCATACGAAAGCATGGGCCTTACGCTAACCATCCGTAAGACAATGGTCCTCCACCAGCCTGTCCTCGCTGCACAGCACTGCCCCCCAGTCATCAACATCCATGACGCGGCCCTGAACACCGTGGACCACTTCCCTTATGTCGGGAGCCTCCTATCAACAAGAGCAGAAATTGACGACGAGATTCAACACTGCCTCCAGTGCGCCAGTACAGCCTTCGGTCGTCTGAGGAAAAGAGTGTTTGAAGACCAGGCCCTCAAAACTGTCACCAAGCTCATGGTCTACAGGGCTGTAGTAATACCCGCCCTCCTGTATGGCTCAGAGACATGGACCATGTACAGCAGACACCTCAAG
The DNA here is from genome assembly GCF_044704955.1 of Pristiophorus japonicus. Taxonomy (NCBI): domain Eukaryota; kingdom Metazoa; phylum Chordata; class Chondrichthyes; family Pristiophoridae; genus Pristiophorus; species Pristiophorus japonicus. The sequence goes on along the minus strand of NC_091983.1, from coordinate 23,863,952 downwards.
TCGCTGGAGAAATACCATCAACGATATCTCCGCAAGATCCGACAAATCCCCTGGGAGGACAGACGCACCAACATTAACGTCCTCGACCAGGCCAACATCCCCAGCATTGAAACACTGACCACACTCGATCAGCTCCGTTGGGCAGGCCACATTGTTCGCAACCTAGACACAAGACTCCCAAAGCAAGCGCTCGACTCGGAACTCCTTCACGGCAAACGAGCCAAAGATGGGCAGAGGAAGCGTTACAGGGACACCCTCAAAGCCTCCCTGAAAAAGTGCAACATCTCCACTGACACCCTGGGAGTCCCTGGCCAAAGACCACCCTAAATGATTTTGGTGACGTCCAATCCAGTTGCCCTCCTGCACCAGCTCGCGCTGTTCCCTGAAGTGGCATGCCTCCACACTGCTACTGTGTCAGGAGCGGGGAGGCTACTGTGTCCACTCCCCCAATGGCCCACACTGGCAGTGCATACAGTGCTTTCAAACTGGAGGCTGGCCCACACTGGCAGTGCATACAGTGCTTTCAAACTGGAGGCTGGCCCACTTCATTGGCTGCATAGCGTTTTGGGACATTCTGAGGTTGTCTAAAATACAAGACTTTCCCGGTACCACTGACCCCCACCACCACCCCCAGCCCCAAAGTGTAGCACGGGTTTTTTCCTCTTATGTTGGTGGTGTGTGCATTATAATGGCAGCTGGTAGGAACCCCAACACAGAGCTGCTAACCAGAGGAATTCAGCAGTTGCACAGCCAACCTGGGATTTCTTTCATCGGGAACAGAAAAATCGAGGTGGCTTCAAAATATGCACGCTAATATCCGGGCAGATATGCCGATTCGCACTCCGAGCACCCACAGCTCCGTGCCAGGGTGCCAATTTGCAAGATCTACCCGATAAGCTTCTCGCATCTCTGTAGTTCATGGACTTGCTGTATAAAGTATTGTTCTGAAGGATAGCCTTATTATACTATTATACAAACAATGACCCAGATAATTAGATTGTTACCCATACTTTACCAAGATTAATGGCTGCTTACTGTATAATCAAGCGCCAAAATAGGCCAGCCTTTTAAAGGAAAATCATGTCGAGACAGCTTTAATAAATCACAAGAAATTACTGATACAGTGTGTGCTCTAAAGGAAAAAAAGGTAGTCATTGTCACATTGTAGTCAAAACTGTACCAGTAATTATCATATTAGGTGAAATGTCACACATGCATTTACTGCGGGGGTGGGGGGGTTACAATTTATATACCTTCAATTCTTATCTCCCAGGACACAGCTAGTTCCCATTGTGACAAAACAGGAGTTTTGTCTTGCTTCAAATTGCAAAAGATCTTTATTTTGGCTTTTTCAGGTGAAAATGTAGATAAGACAATAAGTAAAAATGAAACGTACCCTCTGCTTTCTGAAAGGAATTATTTAGTTTGTGTGTGAGGGGGGAAGGGGGTGAATTTGAGGTTAAGCAATATCAAATATTGTCTAGTGACACACAGACTTGTGCAGAGACGAACCTAATTCCTTTGAACTCCTGAAAATAATTCTTTACAGGATAACTGTGTTTAATTGGCTTTTGACTTTAATATGGTGAATGCATGCAAAGCATTTAGACACACAATTGTGACCAAGGGTTTTTCTCAGGACCAAATTATTGTGTTCCTAATACAGATGAGACTGCACACAGGGAGGTTAAAGTAACAGTGACCTCAGTCTTTATTAAGACACTCCAGAGTGAGGAACAGGCCTTAGGGGCCGGCTTATATACAGTGCTCCCAAGGGATGCTGGGATCCCTTGGGCCTTCAGGGGATGCGCTCCCTGGTGGCAGAATATGGGAGTGCATGATTTACAGATACACAACATCACTCCCCCGCAAAGTCAAAGTGAAAACTATTTACAAGGTGAGGCGGTCGGGAGCCTTTCTTTCCCTGGTGGACCGCCTCGGTACAAATGTCTGTTCTGGTGTGTTGGCTGTGCCCTCGCTGGGCTGGCGTGTTGTTGGCCCTGCATGGCTGCTGGGTGAGCCTGGCCTTGCTGGGCTGTTGGGCGTGATGGGTTCAATTTCCTGGTCTGGGGTGGTGTCGTTGATCCTTTGGGTGTGTGTTGTGGGCTCGAAAAAAGTGGTGTCTGCTGTGGGTTGTTCAGGGCAGTTTGTGAACCGCAGCCTCGTTTGGTCCAGGTGCTTTCTGCAAATTTGTCCATTGTCTATTTTGACTACAAACACCCTACTCCCTTCTTTAGCTATCACCGTGTCCGTGATCCACTTGGGACCATGTCCATAGTTTAGCACATACACAAGGTCATTCAGATCAATTTCCCGTGACACAGTGGCGCGACCATTGTTTACATTTTGTTGCTGCCGCCTGCTCTCTACCTGATCATGCAGGTTGGGGTGGATCAGCGAGAGTCTGGTGTTAAGTGTCCTTTTCATGAATAGCTCAGCCGGGGGCACCCCTGTGAGCGAGTGGGGTCTCGTGCGGTAGCTGAGCAGTACTCGGGACAGGCGGGTTTGGAGTGAGCCTTCTGTAACTCGTTTAAGGCTCTGTTTGATTGTTTGTACTGCCCGCTCTGCCTGCCCATTGGAGGCTGGTTTAAACAGGGCCGAAGTGACATGTTTGATCCTATTGCGGGCCATGAATTCTTTAAATTCGGCACTGGTGAAACATGGCCCGTTGTCACTGACCAGTATGTTAGGCAGGCTGTGGGTGGCAAACATGGCCCTCAGGCTTTCAATGGTGGCGGTGGCGGTGCTTCCCGACATTATTTCACATTGAATCCATTTTGAAAAAGCATCCACCACCACCAGGAATATTCTATCGAGAAATGGGCCGGCAGAGTTGACATAGATTCTCGACCATGGTCTGGAGGGCCAGGACCACAAACTTAGTGGTGCCTCTCTGGGCGCGTTGCTCAATTGAACACACACCGTACACAGGACTCTAAGTCAGAGTCGATACCGGGCCACCACACGTGGGATCTTGCTATCGCTTTCCTCATTACTATACCCGGGTGTGTGCTGTGGAGATCCGAGATGAACGTCTCTCTGCCCTTTTTGGGTAGCACTATGCGGTTACCCCACAACAGGCAGTCTGCCTGAATGGACAGCTCGTCCTTTCACCGCTGGAATGGCTTGATTAGCTCTTGCATTTCAACAGGGATGCTGGCCCAGCTCCCATGCAGTACACAGTTTTTTACTCGGGACAGCAGAGGATCTTGGCTGTTCCAAGTCCTAATCTGGCGGGCCGTGACAGGTGATTTATCATTTTCAAATGCTTCCATGACCATCAACATGTTTGCGGGCTGCGCCACCATCAACAAGTTTGCAGGCTGTGCCCTTTCCACTCCCGTGCTGGGCAATGGTAGCTGACAAAGAGCATCCGCACAGTTCTCGGTGCCTGGCCTGTGGCGGATGGTATAGATTTACGCTGATAGCACGAGTGCCCACCTTTGTATGCGGGCTGAGGCATTAGTATTTATCCCCTTGTTTTCAGCGAACAGGGATATGAGGGGCTTGTGATCAGTTTCCAGCTCAAATTTGAGGTCAAACAAGCACTGATGCATTTTCTTTACTCCGAACACACATGCTAATGCCTCTTTCTCAATCATGCTGCAGGCCCTCTCGGCCTTAGACAACGTCCTGGAGGCATAGGCAACAGGTTGCAACTTCCCCGCAACGTTAGCTTGTTGTAATACACACCCGACTCCGTACGATGATGCATCACATACTAACACAAGTCTTTTACACGGTTTATACAATACCAGCAGTTTGTTGGAGCATACAATGTTTCTGGCTTTCTCAAAAGCAATTACTTCGCTTTTTTCCCCATACCAAGTTCTCACCTTTTCGCAATAACACATGTAGGGGCTCTAAGAGGGTGCTTAACCCTGATAGGAAGTTACCAAAATAGTTGAGGAGTTCCAGGAACGACCGCAGTTCTGTGACGTTCTGTGGCCTGGGCGCGTTCCTGATAGTCTCTGTCTTGGCGTCTGTGGGCCAAATGCCATCCGCCGCGATCTTTCTCCCCAAAACTCCACTTCTGTTGCCATGAAGACGCATTTCGACCTCTTCAGCTGCAGCCCTATGCGATCCAGTCGCTGGAGGACCTCCTCCAGGTTTTGTAGGTGCTCGACGGTGTCCTGACCCGTGACCAATATGTCGTCCTGAAAAACCACCGTGCATGGTACCGACTTGAGTAGGTTCTCCATGTTTCTCTGGAAGATCGCTGCAGCCGACCGAATTCCAAACGGGCATCTGTTGTAGATGATCAGTCCCTTGTGCGTGTTGATGCAGGTGAGGCCCTTCGAAGACTCCTCCAGCTCCTGCGTCATGTAGGCCGAAGTCAGGTCGAGCTTGGTGAATGTCTTGCCTCCTGCCAGCGTCGCAAATAGGTCGCCTGCCTTAGGTAGCGGGTATTGATCCTGTTGCGAGAAACGATTAATAGTTACTTTATAATCGCCGCAAATCCTGACCGTGCCATCACTTTTGAGTACTGGAACAATCGGGCTGGCCCACTCGCTGAATTCCACTGGGGAGATGATGCCCTCGCGTTGCAGCCTGTCCAGCTCAATTTCCACTCTCTCCCTCATCATGTGAGGTACTGCTCACACCTTTTGGTGAATGGGTCGTGCCTCTGGGACCAAGTGGATTCGCACCTTCGCCACGGAAAAGTTTTCAATGCATGGCTCAAAAACAGAAAGAAATTTGGTAAGAACCTGGGTACACGAGGCCTCATCGACATATGATCGCGCTCAAATGTCATCCCAGTTCCAGCGGATTTTGCCCAGCTCGCTCCTTCCAAGTAGTGTGGGGCCATCGCTCGGGACAATCCAGCGTGGCAGTTCGTGCACCATGCCCTCACAGGTGATCTTGACCATGGCGCTGCCCAGGACAGTGATGAGCTCTTTGGTGTACGTTCTCAGTTTCATGTGGATGGGGCTCAGGGCTGGTCTGAATGCCTTGTTGCACCACAGTCTCTCAAACACCGTTTTACTCATGATGGATTGACTAGCGCCAGTGTCCAGTTCCATGGCTATGGGTAAGCCATTCAATTTTACATTTAGCATTATAGTTGGACATTATTGTTCGAAAATGTGTGCACCCGTGTACTTCAGCATCTACCTCCTCTCTCTGAGGCTCGAAATTGCTTTGATCCACCATGGACCGATCTTCATCTGCCACATGGTCTGCAAGTTTGCAGAGCTTGCAGCTTGTCTGTAAGCTCATTAGAGGTGCCCCATTGTTCCACAGCTCTTGCAAACATACTCTTTGAAGCGGCATGAATGGGCTGAATGGAAGCCTCCACAACGCCAACAAGGTGTGATTGCCTTGCATTCATCCTTTGTTGCAGACTCTGAGTTATCTGGGTCACCTGAGGCCTGCTGGCAGTTGCAGACTTGTGCTTTCTGCCCTGTACATTTCTGCTCGCAAACACAGTTCCAGTTAATTTATGAACATTGCTCGCACTTGTGTGCTGAGAGATTTGTTTGGTGTTATCACTGGTGGACATAAACACCTGTGCTATCGCAATGGCCTTACTGAGGGTCGGTGTCTCTACAGTCAAAAGTTTTCGTAGGATGGTCTCGTGGCCAATGTCCAGTAAAAAAAGTCTCTGAGCATCTGCTCCAGGTAGCCATCAAACTCACATTGTCCTGCAAGTCGCCTTAGCTCGGCGACGTAGCTCGCCACGTCCTGACCTTCAGATCGCTGGCACGTGTGGAACCGATACATCGCCATCAGCACGCTCTCCCTCGGGTTAAGATGCTCCCGAACCAGTGTACACAGCTCCTCATATGACTTATCTGTGGGTTTCACTGGAGCCAGAAGATTCTTCATGAGGCTGTAGGTCGGTGCCCTGCACACGGTGAGGAGGACCGCTCTCCTTTTTGAGGCGCTTCCTTCTCCGTCCAGCTTGTTGGCTACAAAGTACCGGTCTAGCCGTTCGACATAGGCTTCCCAGTCCTCACCCTTCGAGAACTTCTCCAGGATGCCCACAGTTTGCTGCATCTTTGTGTTGGATTCGTATACTCGTTGGCAGTTATTGTGTTCCTAACACAGATGAGGCTGCACACAGGGAGGTTAAAGTAACAGTGACCACAGTCTTTAATAAGACACTCCAGAGTGAGGAACAGGCCTTTGGGGCTGGCTTATATACAGTGCTCCCAAGGGATGCTGGGATCCCTTGGGACTTCAGGAGATGCGCTCCCTGGTGGCAGAATATGGGAGTCCATGCTTTACAGATACACAACACACATGAATTGATATGCAAATCGAGCGTCAAAAGATACACTTAAAAAAGGATAATTAATTTATGAAGAAAGAAAGACTGGGGGGGCGGGGGGCGAAATTGGGCTCCTTTGCGCCTCTCGTTAGCACCTCCAGGGGATGCTAATAGGGTGCAAATGAATTTGTGACCAGGCGCGGCGAGGTCATGACTCCGGCTAAATTCGGCAGGAGTTTTGCGGCGGCGGTACGGTGTTGCGCCCCGATCTCCTTCATCCGGTGATCATAACATCATCGCCGTGCGCATCGCCCCGGTAGCACCCCGGACCCGAACTTGCGTTGCGCCCCCTGCAGGATCGTCGGGCGAATACACCGCCAGCTGCAGGAGGCATGCATCAGGCGGCCAGCCACTTCGGGGGCGGTTCTTAAAGGCAAGGTGGCTGAGGTAAGTAAAAAAAAAAATGACCTTCTCTCTTGCAGGTTCTTTCCCGGGCTACTTGCCACGATCGAACAGCCTGGCACTCTGCTCCAGTGCCGGGCTGATCGGGCTCGGAGCTGTGGAGAAGGTAAGTTGTTTTTCCTGTGCAGAGTCTGCAGTGATGGCCTTTGCCTTTAAGGGAGGGTAGGAGCCTTCCAATGCTGGCTCCACTCGCCGCTCCGCCTACTGCCCATTACGCTCCAGGAAGGAAGTGGAATGCTTGATGACTCCACTTCTTTCTTGGAGTGAAAATGGCAATTTTTTAAAAAAGTTTGAAATCATTAGCGCCTGGCGCTAATTTTTCAAACTTTTAAAAGTTAACCCCCCCAAACGGGACACTCCCCAAGTTCACCCCCTTGCAGTTTTAACAACCTCAGGGCGTCCCAAAGTGCTTTACAGCCAATGAAGTGTCGTCATTCTTGTCATGTAGGAAAGTGGCAGTAAATTTGCGTACAGCAAGGTTCCACAAACATCGGTGCCGGACTGAACGAGACGATGGCTAAACAAAACAAAAACAATTACCGCCAAGAAAGCTGCCAAGAAAACCATGAAGAATACACCACTGAAGGGCGGCAGGAAGTGCAGAAAGTCGAGGAAGGAGAGTTACTCCATCTATATCTACAAAGTGATGAAGCAGGTTCACCCCGACACCGACATCTCCTCCAAGGCCATGGGCATCATGAACTCGTTTGTGAACGATATTTTCGAGCGCATCGCGGGTGAGGCTTCCCACCTGGCCCATTACAACAAGCGCCGCACCATCAGCTCCTGGGAGATCCAGATTGTCGTGCGCCTGCTGCTGCCCAGGGAGCTGGCCAAGCACGCCGTGTCGGAAGGGACAGAGGCGGTGACCAAATACACCAGCTCCAAGTAAAACTGCACGCTGTCCTGAAAGATGAAACAGCAATGTGATAATGACCAGATAACGTGTTTTCAGTGATGTTGGTTAAGGAATAATTGTTGGCCAGCACACCAGGGAGAACGCCCCGCTCTTATTTGAACTAGTGCCATAGGATCTTTTATGTCCAACGTAGAAGCCGGACAGGTTCTTGCTTCGGAAAAATCCTGCTTTCCACCTTCATGAATAATTTTACTAATTTTCATAACCCACGGGTCCCCTGCCCACCTCATTCCTCATCATCATCATAGGCAGTCCATCGAACCGAGGATGACTTGCTTCCACGCCAAAAAGGGATGAGTTCACATGTGTTTCAATGAAGGACCTAATATTCCAGGTCCCGAACTATATCTTGAAGGGTGGAAGATGCCTGTGCGGGGATTTTTTAACATGTGGTGGCCACCACACCGGCTTGACAGAGCTAGGTCTTGGTCCAGTAGCAAGGATTAACCAAGGCGACTGGAGACCATCTCTATTGCACGGGCCTAGTGTGCACACATATCGCAGTGTGGGCTGGCCCGTGCTGCCCCTGGGCCTTCGCTTCTTCTGGCCCTGAACTCACGCCTCTCCTGGGCCGCGATCACGTCCCTCTACAGTCTCTCGCCACTCCTGCTGTACGTGCCCACGCTCCAATCACCGACCTGGCCTTGAAGACATCCCCCTTCGCTGCTGTCACCCTCCTGCACCCACTCACGCTGCCCATGGCCGGCACTTGTCACTCCTTTTATGGCCCTGACCTGCCGGTGATGGTCTCTATCAGGTTGGGGCTGCTACCTCATTCATAGTGTAAGCTGTGAGGAGGATGCTAAGAGGCTGCAGGGTGACTTGGACAGGTGAGGTGAGTGGGCAAATGCATGGCAGAGGCAGTATAGTGTGGATACATGTGAGGTTATCCACCTTGGTGGCAAAAACAGGAAGGCAGATTATTATCTGAATGGTGACAGATTCGTAAAAGGGGAGGTGCAACGAGACCTGGATGTCACAGTACATCAGTCATTTAAAGTAGGCATGCAGGTACAGCAGGCGGTAAAGAAAGCAAATGGCATGTTGGCCTTCATAGCGAGAGCATTTGAGTACAGGAGCAGGGAGGTCTTACTGCAGTTGTACAGGGCCTTGGTGAGACCATACCTTGAGTATTGTGTACAGTTTTGGTCTCCTAATCTGAGGAAGGACATTCTTCCTATTGAGGGAGTGCAGCGAAGGTTCACCAGACTGATTCCAGGGATGGTAGGACTGACATATGAAGAAAGACTGGATCGACTAGGCTTATATTCACTGGAGTTTAGAAGAATGAGATGGGACCTCATAGAAACATATAAAATTCTGACGGGGGATTGGACAGGTTAGATGCAGGAAAAATGTTCCCGATGGTGGGGAAGTCCAGAACCAGCGGTCACAGTCTAAGGATAAGGGGTAAGCCGAGATAAGGAGAAACTTTTTCACCCAGAGAATTATGAACCTGTGGAATTCTCTACCACAGAAAGTTGTTGAGTCCAGTTCGTTGGATATATTCAAAAGGGAGTTTGATGTGGCCCTTACGGCCAAAGGGATCAGGGGGTATGGAAAGAAGGCAGGAGTGGGGTACTGAAGTTGCATGATCAGCCATGATCATATTGAATGGTGGTGCAGGCTCGAATGGCCGAATGGCCTACTCCTGCACCTATTTTCTATGTTTCTATGTTTCTATAACATCAGCCTTTATAAGTGCAGTTGACTTTCACTGTTCTGTAGCTTCTTAGCTTTAACCATTTGTACAGCATGAATAAAAGTGCATGCATATCCCAATCTTTAAAAAGCCGCATTAGAAAACTGCAGAAAGTTTTTAGACACTTATTTTCTAGGCATTTCAAAGTGGTGTATAAGTAAAGAATTTTATCGCTGATTATTCTGCAGTGTGCTTTATTTTTAATGTAAACATATTTGTCAGTGGGTAGCACTCTCTGAGTCAGAAGGTTGTGGGTTCAAGTCCAGCTCCAGAGACTTGACCACAAAATCTAGGCTGACACTCCAGTGCAGTACTGAGGGAGTGCTGCACTGTCGGGGGTGCATCTTTCGGATGAGATGTTAAACCAAGGCTCCGTCTGTTCTCTCAGGTGTGTTATGTATGTATACTTTACTAGTGTGTAAGGGTTGCCACCAGGGGGCGCACCTGTGGGAGCCCCAAGGGTCACCTGCACACCCCGGGCAAGCAGGTATAAAAGGCAGTCGACCATGCTGCTTCCTCACTCTGGAGTTACATTAAAGAGACCGAGGTCACAATAGTTTGAGCTTACACTATACAGTCTTGTGGAGTTATTCTGAACATAACAATTGGCGACAAGTAACAGATCACAAACTTTCACACGGTAATGGCTGCCTTTGGTATTCTTGAGAGATTTGTTGAAGGTGATGATTGGGAAGCCTTCATTGAGCGTCTTGACCAGTACTTCGTGGCCAACGAGCTGGATACGGAAGAGACCCTAGTCAAGCGCAGGGCGATTCTCCTCACCATTTGTGGGTCGACGATACATCGCCTCATCAAAAATCTGCTAGCACCCGAAACCAATGGAGAAGACATATGCAGAGTTGTGCACGCTGGTTCAGGAACACCTCAAGCCAAAGGAGAGCATCTTAATGGCCAGGTATCGCTTTTACACGCACCATTGCTCTGAGGGCCAGAACGTGGCGAGCTATGTCGCCGACCTAAGACGCCTTGCGGGGCTGTGCGTATTTGTTGGATTTTTGGGGGAAATGTTGCGGGACTTTTTCGTGCTTGGAATTGGCCACGAGGTCATTCTTCGCAAACTGCTGTCTGCCGAATCCCTAGATCTGAGCAAGACCATCACGATAGCCCAGGCTTTCATGTCCATGAACAATAACACTAAATAGATATCTTTGCAGCATCGAAGCTCACTGGCAAGTACTGTGCATAAAATAACACCTTCAGCAGGCAGAACTGTACATGCAGGGCCTACACGCCTGCAGAGGCCAGGCCTAGGGTGACTCAGAATCCGCTGTGGGGCGTGAATGCAAATCCATTAACAGCATGTTGGCGCTGTGGGGGTAATCATCGGGCCCTTCAATGTCGATTCAAGCACTATGTGTGCAAAGGCTGTGGAACAATGGGGCACCTCCAGCGAATGTGCAAACGTGTGCGACTCACCACGTGGCAGAGTCGGCAGAAGATGACCGATCCGGCGCGGATCACACTGAACAAGTAAGAGAGGCAACTCAACCCGAGGCTGAAGAGGAAGTGTACCTTCACCACCAAAAGCCCTCCGATAATGTTGAAAGTCAAATTAAATGGCATTCCAGTTTCCATGGAATTGGACACGGGGGCGAGTCAGTCAATTATGAGCCAGAAGGATTTTGAGAAACTGTGGGGCAACAAGGCACAAAGGCCAAAACTAAGCCCGATTCACACCAAGCTGCACACTTATAGCAAAGAGCTCATACCAGTCATTGGCAATGAGGCAGTGACGGTATCGTATGATGGAGCTGTGCATGATTTACCACCATGGATTGTACCAGGCGATGGCCCAATGCTGTTTGGCAGAAGCTGGCTAGGAAAGATCTGATGGAACTGGGACGACATCAAAGCACTGTCTTCGGTGGATGATGCCTCATGCGCCCAAGTGCTAAACAAATTCCCGTCATTATTTGAGCCAGGCATCGGCAACTTCACAGGAGCTAAAGTGCTGATCCATCGAGTCCCTGATGCACGACCCGTTCATCACAAAGCCCGAGCGGTACCATATATGATGCGAGAGAAAGTCGAGATCGAGCTGGACAGACTTCAATGAGAGGCGATCATATCGCCTGTCGAGTTCAACGAGTGGGCCAGTTCAATTGTTCCGGTGTTGAAATGCGATGGGACGGTCAGAATCTGCGGGGACGACAAGGTAATAATCAACCGAGTCGCGTTACAGGACCAGTACCCACTACCCAAAGCGGATGACCTGTTCGCAAGGCTAGCAGGGGGGAAGTCATTCACCAAGCTGGATCTAACCTCTGCTTACATGACACAGGAGCTGGCTGAACCTTCGAAAAAATTGACGTACATCAACACGCACAATAGGCTGTTCATATACCACAGATGCTCTTTTGGGATTCGCTCGGCTGAGGTCATCTTCTGGAGGAACATGGAGTCTGCTGAAATCAGTTCCTCACACCGTTGTGTTCCAAGATGACATCCTGATCACTGGTCGCAACACCACCGAAAACTTGCACAACCTGGAAGAGGTTCTAAAGCGACTGGACATTGTGGGACTCAGACTGAAATGCTCCAAGTGTGTTTTCCTGGCGCCAGAGGTCGAATTTCTGGGGAGAAAGATTGCGATGGACGACATCAGACTGGGTTTGGGGTAAATCTCAAGAGATAGTCTTTAATAAGGTCAGAAACCTACTATGTTCTAACAAGTTACTTGTATTGTATGACCCATGTAAATGTTTAGTACTAGCTTGTGATGCATCCTCATACGGGGTTAACATAGAAACATAGAAACATAGAAAATAGGTGCAGGAGCAGGCCATTCAGCCCTTCTAGTCTGCACCGCCATTCAATGAGTTCATGGCTGAACATGAAACTTCAGTACCCACTTCCTGCTTTCTCGCCATAACCCTTGATCCCCCGAGTAGTAAGGACTTCATCTAACTCCCTTTTGAATATAATTAGTGAATTGGCCTCAACTACTTTCTGTGGTAGAGAATTCCACAGGTTCACCACTCTCTGGGTGAAGAAGTTTCTCCTCATCTCGGTCCTAAATGGCTTACCCCTTATCCTCAGACTGTGACCCCTGGTTCTGGACTTCCCCAACATTGGGAACATTCTTCCTGTATCTAACCTGTCTAAACCCGTCAGAATTTTAAACGTTTCTATGAGGTCCCCTCTCATTCTTCTGAACTCCAGTGAATACAAGCCCAGTTGATCCAGTCTTTCTTGATAGGTCAGTCCCGCCATCCCGGGAATCAGTCTGGTGAATCTTCGCTGCACTCCCTCAATAGCAAGAATGTCCTTCCTCAAGTTAGGAGACCAAAACTGTACACAATACTCCAGGTGTGGCCTCACCAAGGCCCTGTACAACTGTAGCAACACCTCCCTGCCCCTGTATTCAAATCCCCTCGCTATGAAGGTCAACATGCCATTTGCTTTCTTAACCGCCTGCTGTACCTGCATGCTAACCTTCAATGACTGATGTACCATGACACCCAGGTCTTGTTGCACCTTCCCTTTTCCTAATCTGTCACCATTCAGATAATAGTCTGTCTCTCTTTTTTTACCACCAAAGTGGATAACCTCACATTTATCCACATTATACTTCATCTGCCATGCATTTGCCCACTCACCTAACCTATCCAAGTCACTCTGCAGTCTAATAGCATCCTCCTCGCAGCTCACACTGCCACCCAACTTAGTGTCATCCGCAAATTTGGAGATACTGCATTTAATCCCCTCGTCTAAATCATTAATGTACAATGTAAACAGCTGGGGCCCCAGCACAGAACCTTGCGGCACCCCACTAGTCACTGCCTGCCATTCTGAAAAGTACCCATTTACTCCTACTCTTTGCTTCCTGTCTGACAACCAGTTCTCAATCCACGTCAGCACACTACCCCCAATCCCATGTGCTTTAACTTTGCACATTAATCTCTTGTGTGGGACCTTGTCGAAAGCCTTCTGAAAGTCCAAATATACCACATCAACTGGTTCTCCTTTGTCCACTTTACTGGAAACATCCTCAAAAAATTCCAGAAGATTTGTCAAGCATGATTTCCCTTTCACAAATCCATGCTGACTTGGACCTATCATGTCACCATTTTCCAGATGCACTGCTATGACATCCTTAATAATTGATTCCATCATTTTACCCACTACTGAGGTCAGACTGACCGGTCTATAATTCCCTGTTTTCTCTCTCCCTCCTTTTTTAAAAAGTGGGGTTACATTGGCTACCCTCCACTCCATAGGAACTGATCCAGAGTCAATGGAATGTTGGAAAATGACTGTCAATGCATCCGCTATTTCCAAGGCCACCTCCTTAAGTACTCTGGGATGCAGTCCATCAGGCCCTGGGGATTTATCGGCCTTCAATCCCATCAATTTCCCCAACACAATTTCCCGACTAATAAAGATTTCCCTCAGTTCCCCCTCCTTACTAGACCCTCTGACCCCTTTTATATCCGGAAGGTTGTTTGTATCCTCCTTAGTGAATACCGAACCAAAGTACTTGTTCAATTGGTCTGCCATTTCTTTGTTCCCCGTTATGACTTCCCCTGATTCTGACTGCAGGGGACCTACGTTTGTCTTTACTAACCTTTTTCTCTTTACATACCTATAGAAACTTTTGCAATCCGCCTTAATGTTACCTGCAAGTTTCTTCTCGTACTCCATTTTCCCTGCCCTAATCAAACCCTTTGTCCTCCTCTGCTGATTGTGTTGTGTGTTACAGCAAGCCAATGTGTCAGGCAAATTGCAACCGGTTGCATATGTGTCCAGAACTTTATCGTTTATCTATGGTTGAGAAAGAAGCATTAGCATGTGACTACGGGGTTAAGAAAATGCACCAATACCTATTTGGACTCAGGTTCAAGCTCAAAACGGACCACAAACCGCTCATTTCGCTGTTCTCAGAAAGCAATGCTTCGTCCCACATCCAAAGGTGGACACTAACATTATCTGCGTATGACTGTGTAATCCACCACAGACCAGGCACTGAGAACTGTGCTGATGCCCTCAGTTGGCTACCATTGCCCACTACCGGGGTGGAAATGACACAACCCGCAGACTTGCTTTTTGTAATGGATGCTTTCGAGAGCGAGGGGTCACCTATCACGGCTCGCCACATCAGGACCTGGACTAGCCAGGACCCTGTGCTATCACTAGTAAAATGCAGCGTCCTTAATGGGAGCTGGTCGTTGGTTCCCGGGGAAATGCAAGATGAAATTAAACCGTTTTACCGACGCAAGGATGAAATGTCCATCCATTTGTATTGTCTCCTATGGAGGAATCACGTAGTTTTGCCAAAAAAAGGCAGGGAATCATTTATACGCGAGCTACACAGTACTCACCCAGGCATAGTAATGACGAAGGCTATTGCCAGCTTGCACGTTTGGTGGCCCGGCATTGACTCGGAATTGGAGTCATGCATACACCAATGCAACACTTGCTCACAGTTGAGCAATGCACCAAGGGAGGCCCCACTGAGTCTGTGGTCATGACCCTCCAAACCGTGATCTTGGGTCCACATAGATTTTGCTGGCCCCTGTCTAGGAAAGATGTTCCTAGTAGCAGTGGACATTTACTCTAAATTGATTGAATGTATAATAATGTCATCATGTACGTCCACTGCCACCATTGAAAGCCTCCGGGCTATGTTCGCTACCCATGGTTTGCCCGACGTCCTTGTTAGTGGCAATGGACCATGTTTCACCAGCTCGGAATTCAACGAGTTCATGACCCGCAATGGCATCAAGCATGTCCGGTCTGCCCCGTTTAAGCCCGCATTCAATGGCCAAGCGGAATGGGCAGTCGAAACTATCAAGCAGAGCTTGAAACACGTGAAGGACGGTTCCCTGCAGACCTGGTTATCTCGGATTCTGCTCAGCTACCTGACGTGACCCCACTCGTTTCCTGGTATTCCCCCTGCAGAATTGTTAATGAAGAGAGTACTCAAAACCAGGCTCTCCTTACTCCACCCGGCATAACGTGTACCACGATCGTGCTGCTGTATCGGGTGACATTGAGGTTAATGACGCTGTGTTTGTTCTTATTTATGGTCATGGTCCCAAATGGGTCGCTGGCACTGTTTTAGCCAAGAAGGGGAATAGAGTGTTTGTTGTCAAACTTTTGAATGGAGAAACGTGCAAAAAACATTTGGATCAGACCAAACTGCGATCCACTGACAACCAAGAACAGTTTGAAGAGGACATTACCATCATTGATCCACCAACACACACGCAACCAGCAATCGACCTCACTGTCAACCAGGAGGATGAACCCACCATGCCTGACAGTCCGATCAGACCAGACGCGCTGCAGTGCAGCAATGATCTGACCAACTCACCCATGCCAGGACTTCAACTCAGGCGATCAACCTGGGAACGTAGAGCCCCGTATCGCCTCAGCTTGTAAATAACTTGTATCTAAGACTTTGGGGGGAGGGGCGGGGGAGTGATGCTATGTATGTAAACTTTACTAGTGTGTAAGTCTTGCCACCAGGGGGCGTACCTGTGGGAAACCCAAGGGTCACCTGCACAACCCGGGCAAGCAGCTATAAAAGGCAGTCTACCATGCTGCTTCCTCACTCTGGAGTTACATTAAAGAGACCAAGGCCACAACAGTTTGAGCTTACAGTATACATAGTCTTGTGGAGTTATTCTGAATGTAACAAGGTGGACATAAAAGATCCCATGGCACTCTTTCGAAGAAGTGCAGGGGAGCTCACCCTGATGTTGGGACTGCTGCATTACAACTGCGACCGCACTTTAGAAGTATTTCGTTGGCTGTAAAGTGCTTTGGTTTGTCCTGAGGTCATGAAAAGCAGTATATAAATGCAAGTTCTTTCTTTCTTAAGTACGAGTTTTAGCCTGAATGATTATGTTGGATGGCATAATGTGTTTCACCTTTTAGTGTGGACAGGAATGCATGACAAGCAGCCCATGCAATTTACAATGCTAAATAACTTGGTAATAGCGTAATTGTTAATCTTGAGGCACACTCCGCACATTCACAGGAAGCACAGGGTTATAAATTTCAGCTGATTGGAGATGTGAGCCTTCCTAGGCAAACTGTACTTTGTGATCATAAATCAAGGCAGCGCTCAAACTGTAACACCCATTACTCATTCTACCCAGGCTCGTGTGGAGCACCGTGTAGCTGTAAGAGTAAAACAATAAGAGAGAGACACGCACACAGACGGACAGACTGAGCTGAGGGAGTGGGAGCGGAACAAGAGGCAAAGTAGAGATAGAGAGGCATCAGGTTGCAATTGCAGTTCTATCCAGCGGCCTGCCAATCATATCCCAGCAGCACTGCATGCCAGATGGCAAGTTTCTCGACCTTCTTCCCGTGTTCTCTCCCCAGTCGCCCGTAACAGTGCATGGTGTGGCTCCCATCCTGGTGGGATACTTAATGACTCTGCTGAAAATAGCTCGGCTCTGCAATGCTGGTTTGATGCATGGCTCCCATTAGTATCTAAACCCATTTACATTGCAATAGAACACAACAGAAATCAGTTATTAGCTTCCTCCGACAAGCCACAGGCTTTTATAGCCAAGTTGCCATCACCTAATCATTACTTCATTACTTACCTTTGGCTTTTTTTCCCATTCTTTTTATCCTTGGTGGTATCATGTGATGCAGGCTGTGGTTCTCCATCTAGGCTTCTCAATCAGTAACCTATTGGGGGGGAAATTGCGGTTGGAGGCTTCCTTCGTACGAACGCCTCCTGTTGTGTATGTATAATATAAGTATACTCCCTGTCCACTCAATGTACAGTTACATAAGTCTACTGGATGTACCTTCACACTGTATACGCTATGCTTGGACCACCAGAAGGTGTAACTGGTGAAGACCTAGGGAGTCACCTGTACACGACAGGTAACCAAGTATCAAAGGGAGCTCATCATACTATACCCTCACTCAGGTGCTGTAATAAATGGACTAAGGTCACCACAGTTCAAGTACAATACCTTAGCTCGTATAGTCATTACTAGAGTGCTTACAGACACAATACCTCTGACCCGAAAATAATCTACGAAAGTACCTGGTGGTCCCGGAGACACGCAGGATCCTGGTCGGAGGCCTAGATTCGCTGCGCAGCGCACGGGGAGATACCTTTTAGGTACGTACGTACATGCTGGAGACACGTGAGCCTGGACCAACAATCACTATCCAGTATTTTCATTGATAAAAATGGGAACTATTTGTAAGAGCTCCCATTATTATCAATGAGAAAAAACCCGAAAGCACCGAAACACAGCATAATAAATAAATAAAACACCACATGTTTAAAATTAATTGAAATGAAATGTAATAACATTTTTTAGAAAAAAAAATGTTTTTGGAATTTTTCTTTTAATGTGTTTTAATAGTGTTAAAAATAAACTTACCTGAATGGACAGGGTTTTTAATATAAAAATTAGTGCTTAAATTTAATTTTTATATGTTTAAAAACTCTTATGCTGATAAAAAGTAAGCTATGCACCTGCTTTTACCAGGCATAAAAGTTTGAAGGACATTCGCTGGGCAAGAGATGGGCAAATAGCTTACTTTCTCCGGGGGATGCGGAGGATCTGTACGGAGAAATCTTAACAGATCGGAAAAGCCGATTTTCGCTGCATGTGCATCGCGCCCCGAAAACTGGCTTTTGCGAGGCCTCGCACTTCGTATGCACCCAGCGAGGCCGGAATTATCGGCCCATTATATATGATGTAATAAGAGTGCCACTTCTTTCACTAATGTGTAACTTTTCTAAAATTCACTCGCGGGATGTGAACATCACTGGCAAGACTGGCATTTATTGCTCATCTCTAATTGTCCTTGCGAAGGTGGTGGTGAGCTGCCTTCTTGAACCACTGCAGTCCGTGAGGTGAAGGTACTCTTCCACCATGCTGTTATGGAGGGAGTTCCAGGATTTCACCCAGCGACGATGAAGGAATGGCGATATATTTCCAAGTTGAGCTGGTGTGTAACTTGGAAGGGAGCTTGGAGATGATGGCGTTCCCTTGCGCCTGCTGCCCTTGACCTTCTGGGTAAATTATAACCAATTGTATTTTAATTAGAGGGTTTTAAAATTTGTCAGCTCTTCCACTTACTTCAAGCAGGTTTATTTTTCTTCTCTACAAGCAATGTTCCACGGTAACAAGTAATTAATTGATCATATGGCTTGTGATTAGAACTCCCAATAGATTAATTTGAAGAAGACAAAGAGGTTTTGAGAATGGTTATTGCATGGCTCATTACAAATCTTAAGGGTTACTTAACCAATTAATTTTTATTCACCCAAAATATGAATATACAGTTAAGTGAATAAAAACTGAAAGAACTTCAGCACCAGGCTGTATACTGTTGGCCTCCTAAATGGTCACGGTGTAAGTCCCAAACCTGACTAACAATCACATCTATGAGCACTCTTTATGTCAGCCATGGCTCAGTTAGTAGTGATCGCACCTCTAAGTGAGAAGGTTGTGCGTTCAAAAGACTTGAGCACAAAATCTAGGCTGACATTCCAGTGCAATACTGAGGAAGTGTTGCACTGTCGGTGGTGTCGTTTTTCAGATGAGACGTTAAACCCAGGGCCCATCTGCCCTCTCAGGTGCAGTAAAAGATTCCACTGCACGATTTCGAAGAAGAACAGGGGACTTCTCCCCTGTGTTCAGGTCAATATTTATGTCTCGACCATCATCACTAAAGCAGGTGATCTGGTCATTATCACATTGCTATTGTGGGAGCTTGCTGTGCACAAATCCTGGTGCGTTTCCTGCATTACAACACTTCAAAAAGTACTTCATTGTCTGGGACGCTTTGAGACGACCTGAGTTCATGAAAGGAACTAAATAAATGGAAGTCTTTCTTTCTTTCACAGAGGGTATGACCAAGTCAGAACAGTCTCTGAACCATGTAGTAAGAAAATGCTTCATTTCAGAGAGATGCAGAAAATGGCAGAAAAATTACTCAAAGATGTACAAGTCAGTAGATCTCGAAAGCAGATAACAGCAACTTAACCCAACACCTTCGATTTATATAGGGCCCGGAGAGGAGTAGGTCTTGAGCCTGTTCCACCATTCAATTAGATCACGTCTGATCTGCGCCTCAACTCCAGCTCCCCGCTTTAGTTCCATAACCCTTATATCCTCATCTAACAAAAATCTGTCAATCTCAGTTTTGAAATGTTCAATCGGTCTCCAAACTCAACAGTTTTTAGGGGAGGGAGTTCCAGATTTCCAATACCCTTTGTGTGAAAAAATGCTTCCTGACATCACCCCTGAACGGTCTAGCTCTAATTTTAAGGTTATGCCCCTTTTGTTTCTGGACTCCATCCGCCAGAGGAAATAGTTCCTCTCTCTCTCTACCCCATCAACTCCTTTAATCATCTGAAACAGCACAATTAGATCACCCGTTAATGTTATATACTCAATGCAATACTAGCCCAGTCTATGCAACCTGTCCTCATCGTGTACCCTTTAAGCCCCAGTACTGCAAGAAATGCAAGAAAAAGTCCCGAGCCCGTCAACTTTAAACAAATGCCCCCTACAAGAGGGGTCACACACCAAAATAAATGTTTTCCAGTGCCCTTTTTTTTGAGGGCACCAACACACAAATTATACAAGTGCTTCCTGGCCAAAAGGGTGGGGCGGTGGGGGGGGCGGGTGGTGGCACTAAAACCAGTAAATTAAACAAATTAAACTTTAAACTTAAATTATCAAATTTAAAATTTGGTTGCCGGGGTGATGATGCACTCCAGTCCATCTGACGCCCACCTCTCGTGGAAGGCAGCGAGCGTACCGGTGGACACCGCGTGCTCCATCTCCAGGGACACCCTGGCTCAGAGGTAACCGCGGAAGAGAGGCAGGCAGTCGGGCTGAACGATCCAGGCCCTTCAGACTTTGGAGGAGTTTCCAGGTGAGCATATGCTTCCATTCTGCTTCATGAATGAAACTCTGAGAAGCAGGCACAACCTACTTTAGATCAAGAGAGGAAAATGCAGAGGATTTTATTTTTAAAGTCCCCCGTCTCTCCACCACCAGAAAATCAGCTTCAAAGCCAAAGAAGAAACTCAATATTGTTTTTCTCCACTACTCCTGCCAGGTGAGAGATTCTAAAGTGCGAACAGAGACAAAAAAAAAACCCACATGGATTTCCATAAAGTAATGATGTAGAACATGTACATAATAAAGCCCATTAATCAGCTGGCAGTCACACTGCCACCTCCATAGTTAAAGTGAACACGGCCGTAATTTATGTGTGCTGCCGATAAATTGTGTTTAATATTACAGGACTGTGAGGGAAGCACACTGCAATTATACTGGAGTAGCCGATCTCAACACCAACTTGCATCTATATAGCACATTCAACATCCCACAGCGATTCACAGGAGCGTTAGCAGACAACATTTAAAACCTTTAGGCCTGGACCTTCCGGTCCTTTGCACTCGGGATTTCGCCCCAGAGCGGCGTGAAAGGCGGCTGCGGGGTCTCCAGTAGCCCGCTGCGATCCTCCGGCCGGGTTTTGAGCAGCACCGCTGGGAAGAGCTGCGCCGGGTGTTCAACGCCACTGGTTGTGAAACCGGCCCGACCCGTCCGCCTGGAAGTGCGCCCCGCAGTGACCCCCCGGGAAATCAGAGCGTTCCAGCCATGCCAGCGGCGGAGAGGAAGGTTAAGTACTCCGAAGGAAAGTGCGAGTGTTTAAACATTTTTTTTTGTGTTATTTGTGTTGCGGTGCTGTGGGCAATATTTTAGGAATGTTTTTGTGGGTGCTTTTAGGTCCCATTCCCCCCCCCACCCACGCCGCTCTTGGAGCGCAAACGTCCCAGCTCTTTAGTGCATTGAGATGTCCGGTGGTCGTGAAAAGCACTATGTAAATGTAAATCTTTCTTTCTTTGGTTAACAGAAATCTATCAATCTCTGGCGGGGGAGTGCAGAACAACAGAGATACCCTTATACTTAGGCCATTCAGGGATGATACATAGAAATATAGAAAATAGTTGCAGGAGTAGGCCATTCGGCTCTTCGAGCCTGCACCACCATTCAATAAGGTCATGGCTGATCATTCACACAGTATCCCTTTCCTGCTTTCGCTCCATACCCCTTGATCCCCTTAGCCGTAAGGGCCATATCTAACTCCCTCTTGAATATATCCAATGAACTGGCATCAACAATTCTCTGCGGCAGGGAATTCCACAGGTTAACAACTCTCTGAGTGAAGAAGTTTCTCCTCATCTCAGTCCCAAATGGCCTACCCCTTATCCTAAGACTGTGTCCCCTGATTTTGGACTTCCCCAACATCGGGAACATTCTACCCGCATCTAACCTGTCCCGTCTCATCAGAATCTTATATGTTTCGATGAGATCCCCTCTCATCCTTCTAAACTCCAATGTATAAAGGCCCAGTTGATCCAGTCTCTCCTCATATGTCAGTCCTGCCATCCCTGGAATCAATCTTATCATGTATTCAACTGTCATTGTAACCCATGTATAAGCTGACCTAAGTTGTACACCTTGAGAACACTGACCACAGGGGGCGAACTTGTGGGAGACACTCCTAACCTGGACCGGTATAAAAGGGGAAGCTCAACCCACCACAGAGTGGCCTTCTCTCAAGTATGGGCCTCGTGTGCATTTATACTCTATAGTAAGGACATGTCATTGGCGATGAGAAACTGGGATTTAAACCACGCGAGCATGGCCACTAGCAGCACAGAAGAGAGGTACTGTGTTGGTGATGATTGGGACGACTTTATTGAGAGACTACAGCAAAGTTTTGTCACTAAGGAATGGTTGGGAGAGGATTCGGCTGACAAACGCAGGGCTCATCTCTTGACAGTTTGTGGATCCAGAATGCACTCCCTGATGAAGGACCTTCTAGCGCCAGAGAAGCCGGCGGTCAAGACATTCGAAGAGCTCAGTAAGTTGATCGGGGAACACCTTAAACCGGCGAGCAGCATGCACATGGCGAGACACCGGTTTTACACACACCGGCGGCGAGAAGGGCAAAGCGTTCCAGACTTCGTGGCAGATCTCCGGCGACTGGCGAGCCTATGTAAGTTCCCAGATGCATGCAGAGCGGAGATGCTGCGAGACTTTTTTATTGAGGGCATCGGGCATGCTGGGGTTTTCAGGAAACTGATTGAGACCAAAGACTTGACCTTGGAAGTAGCGGCTCTGATAGCCCAGACATTTATCTCAGGGGAGGAAGAGACCAGAATGATGTATGACAAAAATCTTGGCTCAAATGCGGCAAACGACCAGGGAGTCAACATTGTTAATGCAGCACACAGTTCTCTAGGCAGACAAGGGCAATCAGACATGTCCCAGCATGCAGTCGAACACAGAGGGGAAATTCAACAGAGACAATGGCTAACTGAACGGCGATTCATGCCATCGCAATGGACAATGCGGCCAGTAATGGGGCCATCAACACCTGTTAATGGTGCGCTTAAGGACAGTTACAGCGACAGTCAGAGACGATTGACTGGTAATGGACCTTTTGTTTCCAACAATGGGGCCTCCACCTCATGCTGGAGGTGTGCAGGCAAACACCCACCCAGAGCTTGCAGGTATCAGTAATATACCTGCAGAAACTGCAACATCAGCGGTCACTTGGCACGTATTGCAGGAAGCCTGCAGCCAGGTTGATGTACAAGCAGGACGGGCCCGATGTAAGCCCTACGAGGCCAAATGAATACTGGGGGAAATCGCTGGAAGCTGAAGTTCAGCGAGTTCATGTGGAGCACATATACAGTTCATATATCAGGACGCCACCGATAATGATGAAAGTGCTCCTCAATGGCATCCCAGTATTAATGGAGCTGGACACGGGGGCCAGCCAGTCCCTGATGAGTATCAAACAGTTCGAAAGGTTGTGGGTGTCTAAGGCCAGTATGCCAAAATTATCGCCGATTGACGCACTGCTAGGGACATAGACAAAGGAGATCATTCCGGTGCTAGGCAGTGCCACGGTAGTCGTGACCCACAAAGATTCGGAGAACAGGTTGCCACTCTGGATTGTCCCGGGGGACGGTTCTGCACTACTGGGGAGGAGTTGGCTTGCTGTCATGAACTGGAAATGGGACGATGTCAATGCAATTTCTTCTGTGGAGCGAGTATCATGCTCACAGGTCCTGGACAAATTTGACTCATTATTTCCTCCCGGCATCGGCACTTTCATGTGGATCAAGGTAGTGATTCACATAAACCTAGATGCCAGGCCAGTGCACCACAAGGCCAGAGCGATGTCGTACATGATGCGGGAAAAGATAGAATGTGAATTGGACCGCCTGCTGAGGGAAGGCATCATCTCGCCAGTCGAATTCAGTGACTGGGCGAGCCCGATTGTGCTGGTGCTCAAGGCGGATGGGTTGGTCAGGATATGTGGCGATTACAAGGCCACCATCAATCGAGTGTCGCTCCAAGACCAGTACCCGCTACCGAGAGCGGAGGACCTCTTTGCGACGCTATCCGGTGGCAAACTTTTTTCAAAATTGGACTTGACCTCAGCTTACATGACCCAGGAGCTGGCGAGTGAGTCGAAGAAGCTGACCACCATCACGACACCCAAGGGATTGTTTGAGTATAACACATGTACTTTCGGGATTCGTTCGGCCACCGCGATCTTTCAGCGAAATATGGAAAGCCTCCTCAAGTCGATTCCAAGTACGGTGGTTTTTCAAGACGACATCCTCATCACGGGCTGCAATACTGAAGTACACCTCCACAACCTGGAGGAGGTGCTACGCAGGCTGGACCGGGTAGGGCTGTGACTGAAAAAGGCAAAGTGCATCTTCTTAGCTCCAGAGGTAGAATTCCTGTGGAGGAGGATCGCAGCAGCCGGGATCAGACCTACTGCGTCCAAAGGGGAAGAAATCCAGAGAGCACCCAGACCCCATAACACGACGGAGCTGCGTTCATTCCTGGGGCTCCTGAACTATTTTGGTAACTTTCTTCCCAAATTGAGCACGCTGCTAGAGCCGCTGCACGTGCTCCTACGCAAAGGTCGTGATTGGGTCTGGGGGGACAACCAGGAAAGGGCTTTTGATGGAGCATGCAAATTGCTATGCTCCAACAAACTGTTAACGTTATATGACCCGTGCAAGAAACTAGTTTTAATGTGCGCTGCGTCGTCCTATGGGATCGGGTGTGTGTTGCAGCATGTGAATGCCAATGGTCAGTTACAGCCGGTAGCTTATGCCTCCAGAAGTCTGTCCCTGGTAGAAAGGGGTAACGGGATGGTAGAAAAGGAAGTGCTAGCATGTGTATATACAGTAAAAGAAAATGCACCAGCACCTGTTTGACAGGAAATTTGAGCTGGAGAGAGATCACAAACCCCTAATGTTCCTTTTGGCTGACAACAAGGCCGTATATTTAGAGACAGTTAGAGACCGCATAGATGAACTACAACAATTGTACATCCCTGTCTGGCGTAAAAATAAAAAAGGGAAGGTGGCTCAACCGTGGCTATCAAGGGAAATCAGGGATAGTATTAAAGCCAAGGAAGTGGCATACAAATTGGCCAGAAATAGCAGCGAATCCGGGGACTGGGAGAAATTTAGAACTCAGCAGAGGAGGACAAAGGGTTTGATTAAGGCAGGGAAAATAGAGTACGAGAGGAAGCTTGCAGGGAACATTAAGATGGACTGCAAAAGCTTCTATAGATATGTAAAGAGAAAAAGGTTAGTAAAGACAAACGTAGGTCCCCTGCAGTCAGAATCAGGGGAAGTCATAATGGGGAACAAAGAAATGGCAGACCAATTGAACAAGTACTTTGGTTCGGTATTCATTAAGGAGGACACAAACAACCTTCCGGATATAAAAGAGGTCAGAGGGTCTAGTAAGAAGGAGGAACTGAGGGAAATCCTTATTAGTCGGGAAATTGTGTTGGGGA
Source organism: Pristiophorus japonicus (assembly GCF_044704955.1). Taxonomy (NCBI): domain Eukaryota; kingdom Metazoa; phylum Chordata; class Chondrichthyes; family Pristiophoridae; genus Pristiophorus; species Pristiophorus japonicus. The sequence goes on along the minus strand of NC_091983.1, from coordinate 23,838,782 downwards.
AATTGATGGGATTGAAGGCCGATAAATCCCCAGGGCCTGATGGACTGCATCCCAGAGTACTGAAGGAGGTGGCCTTGGAAATAGCGGATGCATTGACAATCATTTTCCAACATTCCATAGACTCTGGATCAGTTCCTATGGAGTGAGGGTAGCCAATGTAACCCCACTTTTTAAAAAAGGAGGGAGAGAGAAAACAGGGAATTATAGACCGGTCAGCCTGACATCGGTAGTGGGTAAAATGCTGTAATCAATTATTAAGGATGTCATAGCAGCGCATTTGGAAAGAGGTGACATGATAGATCCAAGTCAGCATGGATTTGTGAAAGGGAAATCATGCTTGACAAATCTTCTGGAATTTTTTGAGGATGTTTCCAGTAGAGTGGACAAGGGAGAACCAGTTGATGTGGTGTATTTGGACTTTCAGAAGGCTTTCGACAAGGTCCCACACAAGAGATTAATGTGCAAAGTTAAAGCACATGGGATTGGGGCTAGTGTGCTGACGTGGATTGAGAACTGGTTGTCAGACAGGAAGCAAAGAGTAGGAGTGAATGGGTACTTTTCGGAATGGCAGGCAGTGACTAGTGGGGTACCGCAAGGTTCTGTGCTGGGACCCCAGCTGTTTACATTGTACATTAATGATTTAGACGAGGGGATTAAATGTAGTATCTCCAAATTTGCGGATGACACTAAGTTGGATGACAGTGTGAGCTGCGAGGAGGATGCTATGAGGCTGCAGAGTGACTTGGATAGGTTAGGTGAGTGGGCAAATGCATGGCAGATGAAGTATAATGTGGATAAATGTGAGGTTATCCATTTTGGTGGTAAAAACAGAGAGACAGACTATTATCTGAATGGTGACAGATTAGGAAAAGGGGAGGTGCAACGAGACCTGGGTGTCATGGTACATCAGTCATTGAAGGTTGGCATGCAGGTACAGCAGGCGGTTAAGAAAGCAAATGGCATGTTGGCCTTCATAGCGAGAGGATTTGAGTACAGGGGCAGGGAGGTGTTACTACAGTTGTACAGGGCCTTGGTGAGGCCACACCTGGAGTATTGTATACAGTTTTGGTCTCCTAACTTGAGGAAGGACATTCTTGCTATCGAGCGAGTGCAGCGAAGGTTCACCAGACTGATTCCCGGATGGCGGGACTGACTTTATCAAGAAAGACTGGATCAACTGGGCTTCTATTCACTGGAGTTCAGAAGAATGAGAGGGGATCTCATAGAAATGTTTAAAATTCTGACAGGTTTAGACAGGTTAGATGCAGGAAGAATGTTCCCAATGTTGCGGAAGTCCAGAACCAGGGATCACAGTCTAAGGATAAGGGGTAAGCCATTTAGGAGATGAGGAAAAACTTCTTCACCCAGAGAGTGGTGAACCTGTGGAATTCTCTACCACAGAAAGTTGTTGAGGCCAATTCACTAAATATATTCAAAAAGGGGTTAGATGTAGTCCTTACTGCTAGCAGGATCAAGGGGTATGGCGAGAAAGCAGGAATGGGGTACTGAAGTTGCATGTTCAGCCATGAACTCATTGAATAGCGGTGCAGGCTCGAAGGGCTGAATGGCCTACTCCTGCACCTATTTTCTATGTTTCTATGTTTCTATAAATGCGAATGCATCGGCCCGCATACAGAGTTGGGCACTTACGTTAGCCGCCTATGACTACACAATTCGGCACAGACCGGGCAAAACTGTACCGATGCACTCAGCAGGCTCCCACTTGCCACCACTGAGGGGGCAACTGAGCATGATGCTGAGATGGTCACGGCTGTTGAAGCTTTCGAAAGTGAAGGCTCAGCTGTGACAGCCCGTCAGATTAAAGTCTGGACAAATAAAGACCCGCTACTGTCTTTAGTTAAAAAATGTGTCCTTAATGGGGACTGGGGAGCCACGTACGGGGCATGCCCTGAGGAGTTTAAACCGTTTCATAAGCCCAAGGATGAACTCTTGATTCAGGCCGATTGCCTACAATGGGGAAACCGAGTAGTCATGCTCCAGAAGGACAGAGAGCTGTTTATCAGAGAACTTCACAATGATCACCCAGGCATTGTCATGATGAAGGCAATTGCCAGGTCACACGTTTGGTGGCCAGGGATAGATGCAGACCTGGAACTTTGTGTTCGCAGGTGCGACACATGTGCTCAGCTGGGCAACACACCCAGGGAAGCCCCCCTTAGCCCCTGGTCCTGGCCCACCAAGCCATGGTCATGCATCCATATGAACTACGCAGGTCCTTTCATAGGAAAAATGTTTTTGGTTGTAGTAGACGCCTACTCCAAATGGATTGCGTGTGCCTTTTTAGATTCAAGCACATCCGCTGCCATGGAAGAAAGTCTCCAGGCAATGTTTGCCGCCCATGGTTACCGGATGTTTTGGTCAGCGGCAATGGCCCGTGCTTCACAAGCATTGAATTCCAGGACTTCATGACAGGCAATGGAATTAACCATGTCAGAACGGCACCGTTGAAGCCGGCCTCAAACGGCCAGGCGGAACAAGCAGTGGAGATAATCAAACAGGGGATGCTCAGAATCCAAGGGAGTTCCCGACAAAGTCGCTTATCACGCCTCCTGTTGGCCAATAGATCCCGACCACACTTGCTCACAGGGGTTCCACCCGCAGAGCTGCTAATTAAAAGGATGCTCAAAACCAGGTTCTCCCTTATACACCCCACGATGAAAGAAATTGTTGAGAGCAGGCGTCAGTCACAATGTGACTACCATGACAGGAATGCGAGGGCGCGATGTATTGATGTCAATGACCCTGTTTTTGTCCTTAATTATGCTGCAGGGCCCAAATGGCTTGCAGGCACTGTGATTGCCAAAGAGGGGAATAGGGTTTTGGTAGTTAAACTTACCAATGGACAAATCTTCCGCAAACACGTGGATCAAACTAAAAGGAGGTTCAGCAACCCCATAGAAGAAACAGAGGAAGAACATGATGTAGAGTTTACACCACCACAGGTGACCGAACACCGAGCCAAGTGGAGGAGAGCCAGTCACTGTGGGCAGTCCGGACAGTCCTGAGGCACCGCAAACAGCAGACACTCAGGCCAGCGCCCAACAACCGGGGCCCCAACTCAGGCGCTCTACAAGGGAGCGTAAACCACCAGAGAGACTTAACCTGTGATCCCAATAAGACTTTGCGGGGGAGGTGATGTCATGTATTCAACTGTCATTGTAACCCATGTATAAGCTGACCTAAGTTGTACACCTTGAGAACACTGACCACAGGGGCTGAACTTGTGGGAGTCACTCCTAACCTGAACTTTCCAGTATAAAATGGGAAGCTCCACCCACCGTCTCTCTCTTGAGGTTTTGGTAATAAAGGTAACAGAATGACCTTCTCTCAAGTCTGGGCCTCGCGTGCAGTTATACTGTATAGTAAGGACATATCTTGTCTGGTGAACCTTCGTTGCACTCCCTCAATAGCAAGAACGTCCTTCCTCAGATTAGGAGACCAAAACTGAATACAATATTCCAGGTGAGGCCTCACCAAGGCCCTGTACAACTGCAGTAAGACCTCCCTGCTCCTATACTCAAATCCCCTAGCTATGAAGGCCAACATTCCATTTGCCTTCTTCACCGCCTGCTGTACCTGTATGCCAACTTTCAATGACTGGTGAAGCATGACACCCAGGTCTCGTTGCACCTCCCCTTTTCCTAATCTGCCGCCATTCAGATAATATTCTGTCTTCCCGTTTTTGCCCCCAAAGTGGATGAACTCACATTGACCCACATTATACTGCATCTGCCATGCATTTTCCCACTCACCTAACCTGTCGAAGTCAACCTGCAGCCTCCTAGCATCCCCCTCACAGCTCACACCGCTACCCAGTTTAATGTCATCTGCAAACTTGGAGATATTACACTCAATTCCTTCATCCAAATCATTGATGTACATTGTAAAGAGCTGGGCTCCAAGCACTGAGCCCTGCAGCACTCCACTAGTCACTGCCTGTCTTTCTGAAAAGGACCCATTTATCCCGACTCTCTGCTTCCTGTCTGTCAACCAGTTCTCTATCCACATCAGTATATTACCCCCAATATCTTGTGCTTTGATTTTACACACCAATCTCTTGTGTGGGACCTTGTCAAAAGCTTTTTGAAAGTCCAAATACACCACATCCACTGGTTCTCCCTTATCCACTCTACTAGTTACATCCTCAAAAAATTCCAGATTTGTCAAGCATGATTTCCCTTTCATAAATCCATGCTGACTTGGACCGATCCTGTCAATGCTTTCCAAAGGCGCTGCTATTTCATCCTTAATAATTTATTCCATCATTTTCCCTACTACTGATGTCCAGGCTAACCGGTCTATAATTACCCGTTTTCTCTCTCCCTGCCTATTTAAAAAGTAGTGTTACATTAGCTACCCTCCAGTCAATAGGAACTGATCCAGAGTCGATAGACTGTTGGAAAATGATCACCAATGCATCCACTGTTTCTAGGGCCACTTCCTTAAGTATTCTGGGATGTAGACTGTCAGGCTCCGGGGATTTATCGGCCTTCAATCCCATCAATTTTCCTAACACAATTTCATACCTAATAAGGATATCCTTCAGTTCCTCCTTTTCACTAGACCCTCGGTCCTCTAGTACTTCCGGAAGGTTATTTGTGTCTTCCTTCGTGAAGACAGAACCAAAGTATTTGTTCAATTGGTCTGCTATTTCTTTGTTCCCTATTATAAATTCACCTGAATGCGACTGCAAGGGACCTTTGTTTTCTTCACTCATCTTTTTCTCTTCACATATCTATAGAAGCTTTTGTAGTCAGTTTTTATGTTCCCGGCAAGCTTCTTCTCGTACTCTATTTTCCCCCTCTTAATTAAACCTGTTGTCCTCCTCTGCTGAATTCTAAATTTCTCCCAGTCCTCAGCTTTGTTGCTTTTTCTGGCCAGTTTATATACCTCTTCCTTGGATCTAACACTATCCTTAATTTCCCTTGTTAGTCACGGTTGAGCCACCTTCCCCGTTTTAATTTTACTCCACCGTCAACCCTTTAAGTGATGTCAGAAAGCACTTCTTCACATAAAGGGTAGTGGAAATGTGGAACTCTCCCCCAAATAGTTGTTGAGGCTGGGGGGGTCAATTGAAAACTTCATACTGAGGTTGATAGATTTTTACAAAAGCTAAATAGATTTTTGCTAGGCAAGGATATTAAGGGATATGTAGCCAAGTTTGCTGATGATACAACGATGGGTGGGAAAGCAAATTGTGAGGAGGACACAAAAAATCTGCAAAGGGATATAGACAGGCTAAGTGCGAGGGCAAACATTTGGCAGATGGAGTATAATGTGAGAAAATGTGAGGTTATCCACTTTGGCAGAAAAAATAGAAAAGCAAATTATAATTTAAATGGAGAAAAATTGCAAAATGCTGCAGTACAGAGGGACCTGGGGGTCCTTGTGCATGAAACGCAAAACGTTAGTATGCAGGTACAGCAAGTAATCAGGAAGGCAAATGGAATGTTGTCCTTTATTGCAAGCGGGACAGAGTATAAAAGCAGAGAAGTCCTGCTGCAACTGTACAGGTTATTGGTGAGGCCACACCTGGAGTACTGCGTCCAGTTTTGTTCTCCGTATTTATGGAAGGTTATACTTGCATTGGCGGCAGTTCAGAGAAGGTTCACTAGGTTGATTCCGGAGATGAGGGGGTTGAATTATGAGGATAGGTTGAGTAGGTTAGACCAATACACATTGGCGTTCAGAAGAATGAGAGGTGATCTTATTGAAACATATAAGATAATGAGGGGGCTCGACAAGGTGGATGCAGAAAGGATATTTCCACTCATCGGGGAAACTAAAACTAGGAGACATTGTCTCAGAATCAGGGCAATCCCATTTAAAACTGAGATGAGGAGGAATTTCTTCTCTCAGAGGGTTGTAAATCTATGGAATTCTCTGCCCTAGAGAGCTGTGGAGACTGGGTCATTGAATATATTTAAGGCGGAGATAAACAGATTTTTGAGCGATAAGGGAGTAAAGGGCAGGGAAGTGGAGCTGAGCCCATGATCAGATCAGCCAAGATCTTATTAAGCGGTGGAGCAGGATCGAGGAGTCAGCTGGCCTACTCCTGCTCGTATTTCTTATGTTCTTATGATATGGAACCAAGGTAGATGGAGTTAAGATGCAGAATAAGCATCATCTCACTGAATGGTGGAACAGGCTCGATAGGCTGGGCGGCCTACTCCTGGTGCTATGGTGGTCTTCACCCCTCTCCAGGTAAATAATGTTGTGAGCTTCCCTGGTCTGTTCCTCACAATTAAAGAAGTTCATGGCTTATCTATGCTAGAAATTAATTCACCTAATCATCTATTACTAATTCACCGCTTGCCTGTCTAATTCCTCTCGTGTATATATTTAATAGAATAATGTTGCCATCATACGAGGTAAAAAGAATTAACTGGCATGAGGATCTCACGTTTGAAACAAATCCTTGTGTGTATTGACACATGAGATCGCATGGTTAATTAATAGATAAATGAATGATTCATTAATATATGGATTTATATAGTTCTTTACCACAACAAAATCCCTCAAAGTGCTTCACTTAATGAATTATTTGATGGGCAGTACTATCAATACTAGAATTTCACCAGGGTTTAAAATTTAATTTTTCTTCTGTTTCCCTACACCTTTTTATCTCCTCCTAAAGGCATTGGGTCATGATTGAGATACAATTCCATCGGTCCTGGCCACCCTCCAGTACTTTGGCAGGGTATTCTGTGCCCGTGAGCCCGAGACAGTGTCTGCACTCTAAGTTAGAAGATCCCATGGTGCGCTTTTGAAGAAGAGCAGAGGAGTTCTCCCCGGTGTCCTGGCCAGTCAACCAACATCACTAAAAATCAGATTATCTGGTCACTATCACATTGCTGTTTGTGGGAGCTTGCTGTGCTCAAATTGGCTACTATCTTTCCTACCTTACCACAGTGACACACTTCACATTTCATTGGCTGTAAAGCACTTCAGGATGTCCTGAGATGCTGTGAAAGGCCCTCTAGAAATTCAGGTTCTTTCTTACTTCTTTGTAATGCCAAGTAAGAAGTAAATTCTCTCTGCTTCACAAGTTAAATACTATCTTGTCATTGCTAGTGAAAAGCACTATCCCTTCGAGAAACTATTAAATTTAGTTGTCCTCGTACAGGAAACACAAAGTTAACATGCAGGTACAGCAAGTAATAAGGAAGATAAATGGCATGTTGGCCTTTATTGCAAGAGGGTTGGAGTACAAGAGTAAGGAAGTCTTACTACAATTGTACAGGGCCTTAGTGAAACCATACCTGGAGTTCTATGCACAATTTTGGTCTCCTTATCTGAGGAAGGACATACCTGCCTTAGAGGCGGTGCAACGAAGGTTCACTGGATTGATTCCTGGGATGAGAGGGTCGGCCTCTGAGGAGAGATTGAGTAAATTGGACCTATACTCTCTGGAGTTTAGAAGAATGAAATGTGATCTCATTGAAATATATAAGATACTGAAGGGGATTGACAGGGTCGATACTGAGAGGTTGTTTTCCCTGGCTGGAGAGTCCAGAACTAGTGGGCATAGACTCAGGATAAGAGGTTGGCTATTTAAGACTGAGCTGAGGAGGAATTTCTTCACTCAGAGGGTTGTGAATCTTTGGAATTCTTTATCTCAAAGGGCTGTGGTGCTGTGTACATTCAAGGCTGAGATAGATAGATTTTTGGACTGTCGGGGGATCAAGGGATATGGGGATTGGGCGGGAAAGTGGAATTGAGGTCGAAGATCAGCCATGATCTTATTGAATAGTGGAGCAGGCTCGAAGGGTCGTATGGCCTACACCTGCTCCTAATTCTTATGTTGTTATGGTAGCATGTGCTTTAGCTGGAATGCTTTTGTGTACTGAGAGGGATCTGAGAGTGTAGTTGTTTCCGGTGTCTGCGGGGGACCTTCAGTAAAGTTTTTCTGTTCATACAAGATTCTTTACAGGGCCTAAACAGCATAGCCAGAGCTTCTCACTGATTCTCTTGGTTAAGGCAGCTAAGCTACACAGACCAGAGCACTGAATCTAATCTCTTCTGATCTTAGATATATGTTGGCTGTAAGATGAGGGCTACTGTTGGTCTCAGTACACTTGGTCTAGGGAAAGGAAGATCAACCATGATTGCTGTACAGTGATCCTGGATGGAAAATATCAATGAGTTATCTTGGTCAAGAACTGAGAGGTTATAACGATCAGGAAAGACTGCGGCTTTTTTCTCTAGAAAATAGAAGGCTGAGGGGTAACCTAACAGAGGTCTTTAAAATTATGAAGGGGTTCGATAGGCTGACGCAGAGAAGATGCTTCTGTTTGTGGGAGAGTCCAAAACTAGAGGACACAAATGCAAGAAGGTCACTAATTAATCCATTAAGGAACTCAGGAGAAACTTCTTTACTCAGAGAGTGGTGACAATGTGGTACTCGCTGACACATGGAGTAGTTGAGGTGAATGGCATAGATGCCTTTAAGGGGAAGCTAGATAGGCACCTGAGGGAAAAAGGAATAGAAGGTTATGCAGATAGGGTGAGGTGAAGTAGGGTGTGGAGGCTCATGTGAAGCATAGACCAGTGGGGTCGAATGGCCTGTTACTGTGCTGAGAATTCTATGTAATTCTATGCAAGATGCAATCTCTCATCCTGGGCTGCCACTACTCAGCTAGCAGTACAGAGTCTCTATTTGTTGTGAGAACATCACATTAAGATTGATCTGGTCATGTCTATGGCATGGCTACAGGAAACTTTGTGTTATTGGTCTTGACTGACTGACAGATTAATCTTTGGAGCTTGCGTTCGGTGATTCAGGGGCCCATTTTTCAAATATTGCTTCCTCCTTCAAAACATACTGGGATCTGGCAGAAAGCAGGCAATTAATTAACGTTAAGAAAAGAAAAGCTCGTACAGGTTATATCATATAGAAGAAACCAAAGGTAAGAGAGAGAATCTGGGAACAGGAATACATAACAAGCAGGAGCAGTATTTGGAATATTACATTTTTAATTAAAACGGTTTAAAATATTAATATTACAATTACTCCCATCACTTCAGTAGCTTTATGAATATATACAAGATTTTTTTTTCAGTTATGAAATAGCCCGACCAGGGAGCCTAGAATTTCCCTGAATCAACCAACAGTCAAAAGACCAAAGAAATTTCTTAATTAATATTTTAAAATGTATTCTAGGGTGTGGACGTCGCTAGCAAAGCCGGCATTTATTGCCCATCTCCAGTTGCGTTGCATACCGCTGATTGGATTGCTAGAGGGCAGTTAAGAGTCAACTAAATTGGTCACACATAGGCCAGACCGGGTAAGGACGTCAAGCGTCCATTCTGAAAGGGCATTCGTGAACCAGCTGGGTTTTTATGCCAATCACAGTCACTGTTACTGATAGTAGCTTTTTATTCCTATATTTTTTTTTTAAACTGAATTCAATTTCACAAAATACCATTGCGGGATTTGAACTTCCGTTCTCTGGATTACTCATCCAGTAACAATAACCATCACACCAGCATGCCCATACATATTATGCACTCCAAAACAGGTACAGAGGAGTGGGAAGGTCAGAGTGGGTGAGCGGCGAGTGTTTCTGGTGAGATGCAGTGAATGTTTATGGCGGAGAAGCGGTGAGAGATTGTGGTGGAGGTGCGACAGATGAGGGTACAAGGCCGAGAGAGCCGAGGGCCAGCCCACACTGCGATATGTGTGCACGCTAGATCCATGCAGCAGAGCAGGTCTCCAGTCGTCCTGGTTAACCCTTGCCACTGGATAAAGGCCTAGCTCTGTCAAGCCCGTGTGGTGGCTGGTGTGCAACGGTCACCACACGTTAAAAAAATTCACGCATGGATATCTTCCACTCCTTCAATTGTTCAGTTCAGGACTGGAACATCGGGTCCTTCATCGAAATACCTGTGAACTCGTGGAAGCAAGTCATCCTCGTTTGAGGGACCACCTATGATGATGATGACATGCTAGACATTCTCGGCAGTAATATGAGATTTATTGATCAAATCCTACAGGCATTAACAGGGCACCCTTTTCTGAGGTAGGCCTGCTGAAATTAAGAACATGAAACATAGAATCATAGAATAATACAGCACAGGAGTCCATTCGGCCCATTGTGCTTGTGCTGGCTCTTTGTAAGAGCTGTCCAATTAGTCCCACCCCCCTGCCCGTTCCCCCATAGCCCTGCAAATTTTCCCCCTTCAAATATTTATCCAATTCCCCTTTGAAAGTTACGATTGAATCTGCCTCCACCACCCATTCAGGCAATGCATTTCAGATCATAACAACCTGGAAATATCTTCTTTCACGATAGCTGGCAAAATATCACAAAACAGTTTCACTACAAACCAAAATCTGAACTAAAAAAGAATCAAAATGATTAAACGGGTGAATGTAAAAGTTTCTGGGGAATCTATAGAGCGGGCCGCTCTATTACCACTGAAGTAATAAATCTACGTTTGTCACCCAACATGACTCATAAATCAGCTACCCATGCTGAGCCCAGATAATCTATTAATGCAGCTGGCAGATATTGTACCATTGGCCGATAATTCTTCATCCACCAAACCTGGCTGAACATTTTAATTTGCCATGAAATCCCAACAAATTAAGTTCAGTAAAATACACATATAAAAATCAATAACAGTTTTGATAGTTTGAACTTTTAAAGCTTAAGAAAAACAGATTTATTGGATTTTTTAAAAATGCCTTGTTAGATACTGTCTTCTGGCAACTGGAAATCTGCCATGACATCAGTTCTGCGATGAAATACCGAGCATTCAATGTCACATATAATACCATTGGATGAATCGGCTCAAATTCACTAATCATAGCTTCGCTTAAACATAGCTTCCTAAATCTCTCCAACCCATTCTCCTCTTCTCCACTCCTTAATACCAATCTCTTTGACCAAGCTTTTGAACCCCTGTCCAAATATCTCCTTATGTGGTTCGGAGTCAATTTTTGTCTGATAAGCGCTCCTGTGAAGCGATTTGCCTTGGGACATTTTGCAATGCAGGGAGCCCAAAACTAGACGTCATAAATATTAAGATAGCCACTAATAAATCCAACAGGGAACTTCTTTACTCAGAGCGTGGAACTCGCTACCGCAGGGCGTAGTCGAGGCAAATAGTATAGATGCCTTTAAGGAGTACCTAGATAAACACGAGGGAAAAGGGAATAGAAGATTATGTTTTGATAAGGTTAGAGGAAGAGAGGTGGGAGGGGACTCGTGTGGAGCACATACACTGGGATGGACCGGTTGGGCCGAATGGCCTGTTTATCTGCTGTACATTCTGTGTAATTTTATGTTAAAGAAGCGACATAAATGCAAGTCATTGTTTACTCCATATGCAAACAGTACAACATCTTTGCACCCGCTATTCATTTTTTGCCAAGGAAACAAAATATAATTTGAAAATTTTCAGGCCATTGTGCTGCTTCAAACCAAGCTTTTAGTCATTGGTGTTCTGGGGCCAAGCTATTTCTGAGAGAGTACTTTAGGGGGCACCTGTGCTGCAAATAAGATGACTCACGCCCACAGAGCAATGTCACAGAAGATCACATCAAAGATTGACCTGCCTGCAACCCCGATGTGAACATGTCAATCATGTCTGTGGAGCTGAGTTTCCAGTTAATCAGTAGCCAACTTTTATCTTTTCTCACCACTTAAAATGGAAGGTGGAAACATCAGGGTCAGGAGAAGAATAACGAAAATATTTCTTGGAAGATTAATATTTCTGAGAAGCTAAAAGTACATTATATATATGTTCGATGTGAAAAGCAAAGTTAAGTTTGCTGGAACGGTGTGATGTTTGACCAGCTCCGTCCATCGACACTTTCCTTTCTCCGTCCATCGGCCTTTCACCCTCTCTGTCGATCAGGCGTTTCCTCATTCTATTGATCAGGCGTTTGCCCTCTCTGTTCCTCTCACACTAGACGTACTCCCAGATTTGCTGGAAATGGATCCGGCGGCTGTGGAGCAGCGCTGCTGAATGACCAACCAGGGACCTCGTTCTCGCCGCAGCCAATGGCGAATCTATACAATCCGAGAACAGGCCCTATAATGCATTGTGGCTTGGCACTGGGAGGTAAGTAACGACACAGATCTATACTGCACAGAAAGGGGCCATTCAACCCATTGTGCTTGTTCCGGCTCTTCTGAAATCACCTTAAATTAACTTTTAAAAATTGATTTTAATTTGATTAAATAAAATTGTAAAACACTGTTTAAGGTTATTGCCAGTGTCTGCACATCTCCTTTTCCACAGAGATGTAACAAGAAGCGTCCAAATAATTGTTCGCAGGACTTTGGCAACGTGGACTTTCTATTGGAGGAGGTCAACCTTCGGCGCGACTGGCTGCCTGGGGACTCCAAGGGTAGGTGATCCTTGCAAGGTGAGCAAGATAGTGTGGAGAGAAGGTGGCTGGGGCACTGAGTGCCAGGTCAGTTGTCTCAGACCGAGTGACTGGTGCCGCAGGAAGTCCAACGACCTGACCAAGTCAGTCAAGGTAAGCAAAATTCAACATTTTATTCAAAGTAATTGATAATCAAATGTTGTCTGTCTCAGTGGTAGATCTTGTTTTTTTAATGAAAGGCTCAGGCTGGTAAAGGAGATATGCTTTCAATTCAGTGCTTGGTGAAGCCAGGGATCGTCTAGTGCTCTCAAACTGAGATGTGTTTATTTAATTCAGGGCAGAACCCACAGGCAATTCACTCCTAAAAGTCTGTTGCCTGAGGCAACAACCTTTTCAAAGTTGCTGCTGATGAACTCGACAGCTTCAAGTCTCCAGAAAAAAAAACACTGCCATGCCTGCAAAGTCTCCCGTTCTTTCAACATCTCACACAACAACTCATCTAATAAGACCACACTTAGTCCCCTGTCCCTTCAACACCTGCTCCTCTCGCACATAATTCACCGAGTAATACCACACGGAGTTCTGTGCACCATTCTGGTCTCCAGATTACGAAAAGAATCTAGAAGTACTGTAGAATGTGAAAAAAAATATTTATAAGGATGATACTAGAACTGAGCGGGTACAACTATCAGGATAGGCTGAACAGGCTGGCGCTCTTTTCTCTGGCAAAGAGAAAACTTAGACGTGACCTGATAGAGGTCTTTAAAATTATGCAGAGGTTCGATAGGATAGACACAGAGAAAATATTTCCACTTAGAAACATAGAAACATAGAAATATAGAAAATAGGTGCAGGAGTAGGCCATCCTGCCCTTCGAGCCTGCACCACCATTCAATAAGATCATGGCTGATCATTCCTTCAGTACCCGTTCCTGCTTTCTCTTCATACCCCTTGATCCCTTTAGTCGTAAGGGCCATATCTAACTCCCTCTTGAATATATCCAATGAACTGGCATCAACAACTCTCTGCGGCAGGGAATTCCACATGTTAACAACTCTCTGAGTGAAGAAGTTCCTCCTCATCTCAGTCCTAAATGGCTTACCCCTTATCCTAAGACTATGTCCCCTGGTTCTGGACTTCCCCAACATCGGGAACGTTCTTCCTGCATCCAACCTGTCCAGTCCCGTCAGAATTTTATATGTTTCTGTGAGATCCCCTCTCATCCTTCTAAACTCCAGTGAATACAGGCCCAGTCGATCCAGTCTCTCCTCATATGTCAGTCCTGCCATCCCAGGAATCAGTCTGGTGAACCTCCGCTGCACTCCCTCAATAGCAAGAACGTCCTTCCTCAGATTAGGAGACCAAAACTGAACACAATATTCCAGGTGGGGCCTCACCAAGGCCCCATACAACTGCAGTTTTTATGGAGTGTGCGAGCTTTCAGCCCCTGTTTCATTATTTAAAGGGACTGCTCCTCAATTTCTGGCTGCACTTCAGTCCCACACTCCTGATCTTTGGGCGCCCTGTGCGGAGGGGAGTGGGTAGGTCCGAAGGCCTCCTCGTAGGACTGCTCCTGGGCACGGCCAAGGGTGCCATCAGCCGGTCCAGGCAGCGGGCGGTCGAGGGGGTCGTTCGGCCTGACTGCCTGCCTCTCTTCCGTGCGTACATCCGAGCCAGGGTGTCCCTAGAGATGGAGCACGCGGTGTCCACCGGTACGCTCGCGGCCTTCCGTGAGAGGTGGGCACCGGAGGGACTGGAGTGCATTATTACCACCGGCAACCAAATTTTAATTTGATTTTATTTGTTTTAAAGTTTAATTTGTTTTAACTGCCGGGTTTTAGTGTCCCCCTTCCCTTTTATAGGGGGCACTTGTAAAATGTATGATTTTAGTGCCCAAAAAAACCCCACAAAAAACAAAAAAACCCCAAAAAAGGAAAAAAGGGCCTTGAAAAATGTTTGGAGTGTCCCCCAGATTGGAGGGCACTTGACTTAACTGTTTTATTTTTAACCAACCAAAAGAGTTGTACAGCTGCAGTAAGACTTCCCTGCTCCTATATTCAAATCCCCTCGCTATGAAGGCCAACATACCATTTGCCTTCTTCACCGCCTGCTGTACCTGCATGCCAACCTTCAATGACTGATGAACCATGACACCCAGGTCACATTGCAACACCCCTTTTCCTAATCTGCCGCCATTCAGATAATATTCTGCCTTTGTGTTTTTGCCCCCAAAGTGGATAACCTCACATTTATCCACATTATATTGCATCTGCCATGTATTTGCCCACTCACCTAACCTGTCCAAATCACCTGCAGCCTCTTAGCGTCATCCTCACAGCTCACACCGCCACCCAGTTGAGTGTCATCTGCAAACTTGGAGATATTACACTCAATTCCATCATCCAAATCATTAATATATATTGTAAAGAGCTGGGGTCCCAGCACTGAGCCCTGCAGCACTCCACTAGTCACTGCCTGCCATTCTGAAAAAGACCCGTCAATCCCGACTCTCTTGCGGGTGAGACCAGAATTAGGGGCCATAAATATAAGATAGTCACTGATAAATCCAATGGGGAATTCAGGAGAATCTTCTTTATCCAGAGAGTTGTTTAGAACGTGGAACTCGCTACCACAGGGAGTAGTTGAGGTGAATACCATAGATGCATTTAAGGGGAAGTGAGATAAGTACATGAGGAAGGAAGGAATAGAAGGATATGCTGATAGAGTGAGACGAACTAAGGTGAGAGGAGGCTTGTGTGGATTATAAACACAGGCATGGATCAGTTGGGCCAAATGGTGAAGTGCAGTCTGTGCACGTGGAGCTCCTCAGACAGCGCCTCTAATGACGATCTGTGGTAGTGCAGGGAGGGGTTGTTAATGGTGGGTAGTAGAGGTCAGTTCAGTCTCTGGCCATGATACCTCAAGCACCAAGCCTCCCACCCTCTCCTCCCCTTCCAGGTAATTCAATGATTAGCAAGAAAAGGAGAATGCCCAGTTGCTAGGCCATTGCAATATTATCACCTTCCTAATGTGTAGAAAGAGGTGGTGGTGGTGGGGGTGGGGGGTTGCTGAAATGAACATAAGAACATAAGAAATAGGAGCAGGAGCAGGCCATTTGGTCCTTCGAGCTTCCTCCGCCATTCAACAAGATCATGGCTGATCTTCTAACTCAACTCCACCTTCCTTCACTATGCCCATATCCCTTAATTCCTGTAAATTTATCGGCCTCTGTCTTGAATATACTCATGGACTGAGCATCCACAGCTCTCTGGGGCAGAGAATTCCAAATATTCACAACCCTCTGAATGAAGAAATTTCTCCTCATCTCAGTCCTAATTGGCTGACCCCTTATTCGGAGTCTGTGACCCCATTTTTTAGATTCCCCAGAATTACCTTCACTCAGTAACATGACTTTGAATGGCAAAACTGGCAAGAAAAGACTGCCACACGGAGAGAAATGGAAACAAAAACCCTGAAAACTTTTTCCAGACTACTGGGGTCAGGTTCCTCAGCTTTAATGGTCCCTTTGTGGGCTTAGAATCATGTGAGGGCCACAAATCACATCAATACTAGGTCACCAATGACACTGGCCTGGATTTTGCGGTCTGCAACGAAGGAATGGCGCTCGTCGTCCATTACACTTACAGCTGCCCCCTCACTTTTCATCGGCTTTTGAGGGGCAACTTATGGTTACGAGAGATCCATTTCAGCGTGGCGCCCTCTACAGGGGGTCTGTGGCATGGGTGAGCAGGTCAAGAAACAGTGTGTCTCCACAACCAATCAGATTGAAGAATCCTCACTGAGCCGTGCAGAGTCTAAACCAGTAAGTATAAATTACATTTCATTCATTGTAAAATCATGTACAGTAAGTGAAATAAAGAGAGGGAAAGAACGACAGGATTATGAGATAAAAGAGACTGAAAAAAAAGTAAAATTAAAAATAAATCTGCAACAATAACTAAATTCTGAAGGAGTGAGACTCCAAACTTGTCAAGTTAAATTTTCCGTGACAGGTTGTTTGGCAGCAATTCAGACTTATCATGAATGGACAAGCCTTAATATTTCTGGCACGTTTAGTGGGTATCTAGTGGGTAAATACAGCTACTTAATGCCCTTCATGTAGTTTAATGTAGAATCTCTCCAAGGTACCAGTGTAGTGAAGCTTGTGAAGGAGCAGGGCAATTTGGACCGTAACTTACTGATTTCCATGTTAAACTGCACACGTGCGGACTCTGGAAGTTGCTGTCCGATTTACTTCATAATAAGGGAGAGTGCCGATAGCATCACTGTTATTCTTAATACAAAATACGGGGCATTATTGTTCAGTCTAAGCATCTACAGTGTGAAAATGGGCGTAATTACTGGAAATTCATGCTCGCCATTGCTTGCAATGGCGGACAGAATGAGGAGAAGAAAATTTTTCAGTCCAGGCGAAATTATCAGTGGAGTGACACAAATGTCTCAGCAAATTATGGCGCTAGGCAACTAATGGCATAACTCACTCACTCTGACATTTCCTGGAGATTTTACATTTCAATAGATTTGCGTGCCGCTAATGCGTTGTTACCATGACGCATGTTTCTAGCAAATTTCATCCCAATAAAAATAGGAGGGAGAGAATGGAAATAAGCTAGAATCGGTACAGAAAGAGAAGTTGGGATGAGCAGAGTCCCATGGCTAGAAATTTAACTTTTGCCGTGAGCCGTATTTTACCGGCATTTCTGTGCAAAAATACCGTTAAAAATACCGTTAGTTTTTAAAGGGGTAAAATTGGCAACCAAATATGCCCAGTGGTAAAAATCGGCATTGCACGAGGATTCGCAATGGAAACTACGGTCCTTGCCAACTTTAGTCCGAGGCCGATTACCACTAAAAAGATAGGCCCTGGGAGGGGGGAAAACGCATAGAAAAATCGCAAAAACCAAAAAAATCAAAAATCAAAAAACATTTACAAAACCTTTAACTAAGTAATTGCTGCAAAAGAATTAAAAAATAAAATCTTTAACTTACCTTTTTTGCAGGTCTTCGTACTTACCGCTGTTTCTGGGGATGCAATGCAAGCTTTTACCTGGCGTTTTTTTTCACGCAGAATATGGGTGAGCCGAAAGGCCAATTTAAAGCAGCATCGCATTTTTTGGCGTTGCACGACGGCGGTCCACTTTTCAGCGGTATTTCAAAACCGCCGGCGAACAACTTTGGCCGATTTTACCGTCAAAAAAGGCAAAATATCACCGAGACAATGAGCATAAGGCTGCCCAATTTCTAGCCCCCAGTGTTTAAAATGATACATTTTGAAAATTTTTACAGTGCAGGATTAAGTTTAAACTACTCCTGCTATACAACTACTGTTTGTTTCAACATCAGCGGTGTGCAAATTGGCTGCCGTGTTTCCTACATTACTACAGGGACTACACTTCAAAAGTACTTCATTGGCTGTAAAGCATTTTGGGAGTCCCTGAGGTGATGAAAGTCTTTCTTTCTTCTTTCAGGTCTGTACCTCAGAGCAAAGAGCATTAATCAACAACTAAAAGTACTCAAAACACATTGCAACAAATAAAGTTACATAGACCAGTAACCGTGACAATTACAAGCTTAAAGGTGCACATTCATCAAGGTTTACACGCACTGGAGTCAGTTTTAATTCCCAGTTTACCCTGAAACTAAATGGTTCCAGCAGGAGACAGTCCATGATAAATGTACATTTTCTGATTCACTGTGGCCTAACTAATTAGTACTCTATTTTCCCATATTCAAACTTTCTCTATTTTGTCTCTTTATATATTTGCTGACTTCGTGTTGTCCATAATGTAATGTGTTTCATAGGAACATTAGACACAGGAGGAGGCCATTCAGCCCCATCAGGCTTGCTCCGCTAATCAATTAGATCATGGCTGATCTGCACTTCAAATCCTTTGCCTCGCTTTAGCTCCATATTCTTTGATACTCTTATCTAACAAAAACCTATCCATCTCAGTCTTGAAACGTCCAATTGTCCCCCCACACCCACAGCCTTTTGAAGAAGAGAGTTCCAGATTTCTACTCTCCTTTGTGTAGGGTGTTTGTTTTTCCCTCAACTCTGATTCTTAGACCTCGGAACGCATAGTGGGAAAGGACATCACGTGGCATAAAATTTAGGCTTAACCCAGTGTCAGTTTTATTATGCAAAAAAACCCGACTAAAACTACAGGACTAGACTTCTGAGAGAAATTGACTTAAGACATACAATCACCAGAGATTTGTGGTCGTTGATTCCGTGACCTGTTGGTTCTTCTTCTGTCCATTCTCTGCAGTGCTGTTCCCGTTCCTGTCCTTCTGTCTCTCTGTTTGTCCTTCTTCCTCTTCTTGTGTTTCTGTGTTCGTATATTTACATCCATAGTATGAATAAGTTCCCCACTGGGCCGGGACCTGATTAATGCGTCTGGATCGATACGGTGATTTGTTTAATTGGCTGTGGTGATGAGTTTGAATGGCTACTAATTTGCACACGGAGTCGACAATGCAAAAGATAACTCCTTATATTAATGCCCTGTTATCCAAAAATGTGCATTTCGTAGGGTCCTTTGTAGTCCTGGTTTCTTGCAGACTTGTAGTCTCTGGGGTGAACTTTTTTACCCCCTGCGGCCAATCAACTGCAGGGCTCTTCTGATAGATAGTATCAATCTCTTTGTCTGTATGCATAACCAAGTTTAGTCCTTGACCACAGAGATTGTTCCTAATGGGTTATGAGTCACCACCTTCCCCAGGCTGGCATCTTTTCCCCTCCCAGGCAGTCCAAAAGTTTTTACTTTAAAACAGTTTGTTCGTGGCCTTTTCCTGTGCCATGTTCCAAGAAAATAGGTGTGCCTTACATTTGTGTGAATAAATACTTCCTGATTCCGCTGCTGAATTGCCGAGCTCTAATTTTAAGGTTATGCCTCCTTGTCCCTCACCAGAGGAAATAGTTTTTCTGTATCTACCCTATCAAATCCATTTAACATTTTAAACACTTCAATCAGGTCACCCCTCAATATTCTATACTCAAGGGAATACAAGTCAAGTTTGTGCATCAGTGTAGAGTAATGGAACACATTCTTGCCTATGTTTTGCACCTGTGTTCCAGCAAGGCCCTGTGAAAACAAGGTGCCTTACAATACCTGCCCATTGGTCAAGTATATAAAGAAAGAAAGAACTTCAATTTTGGTAGCGCCAATCTCGACCTCAGGATGTCCCAAAGTGCTTCACAGCCAATGAAGTACTTTTGAAATGTAGTCACTGTTGTAATGCAGGCTAAATGCAGCAGTCAATTTGTGGCACAGCGAGGTCCCACAATGAGATAAAGAAGCAGATAATCTGTTTTAGTGACGTTGATTGAGGGAAAAATGTTGGCCAGAAAACTGGGGAGCATTCCCCTGGTCTTCTAAATAGTGCCATGGGATCTTTTCCCTCCACCTGTGAGTGACCTCGGTTTAATGTCTCATCCGAAAGACGGCATCTCTGACAGTGCAGCGCTCCCTCAGTACTGTACTGGGAGTGTCAACCTAGATTTTATGCTCAAATCTCTGGAGTGGGGCTTGAACCCATGACCTACCCCTCAGTGGTGAGAGAGTGTTACCAGCTGAGTAGCACTTGCAACAAGCAGTGATATTTTAGTACAATCATGGACCCATATCTAACTGACTGAACTTATTTGCTGTACCACAAGGGACAGATAAGCATATTTTGCTGCAATAATTATCGGTGTCACCCATATCCCCAAAACACATAATAAAAATAGTAATCAGGGGCTGTTGGCATTCGGTTTCTAAAGCTTCCTGTGAGCTTAAGGTGCCTGACGAGGGAATCAGCCCTTAAATATCAGCTCTCAATCAAAGCTTATATTTATGCACATCTTCTAGTTCTGCAGTCCTGGTTTAAATTCTGTGCTTGTTGCCATGGTTATGAATACAGTGACTTTTGTTTAGATTTATTGGATTTGTTTTTTAAGAATAGCCCTACAAGCCTTAAGGTATCCTTTAGTCCCCTGATTTTCATGGTCAAAACAATAGGATGTGGTTTGATCCACAATAACTGTAACATGGAGTGTCGGGGTGCAAGCCAGGAACCAATTAAGGTAGCATGCAAAAGAGAAAGTCTAACCATCAACAGAAGACCTTCCTTACTTAAGGAAGGATATACTAGCTTTGGAGGGGGTACAGAGACGATTCACTAGGCTGATTCCGGAGATGAGGGGATTACCTTATGATGATAGATTGAGTAGACTGGGTCTTTACTCGTTGGAGTTCAGAAGGATGAGGGGTGATCTTATAGAAACATTTAAAATAATGAAAGGGATAGACAAGATAGAGGCAGAGAGGTTGTTTCCAATAGTCGGGGAGACTCGAACTAGGGGGCACAGCCTCAAATACGGGGGAGCCAATTTAAAACCGAGTTGAGAAGGAATTTCTTCTCCCAGAGGGTTGTGAATCTGTGGAATTCTCTGCCCAGGGAAGCAGTTGAGGCTAGCTCATTGAATGTATTCAAATCACAGATCGATAGATTTTTAACCAATAAGGGAATTAAGGGTTACGGGGAGCGGGCGGGTAAGTGGAGCTGAGTCCACGGCCAGATCAGCCATAATCTTGTTGAGTGGCGGAGCAGGCTCGAGGGGCTAGAAGGCCTACTCCTGTTCCTAATTCTTATGTTCTTATGTTTTCATCCTTTTCTGATATGTATACCCTCGTGTTTCTGATTTCATCCTTGTAAATCTTCTCTGCACCCTCTCCAGTGCCTTTATATCCTTTTTAAAATATGGCATTCTAACCCACTTAACACTGTTAAAATAATCTTTGATTCTGAAAAATTAAGCATTATTGCATTCAGTCGTAGAGCACGTCAGTCAGCAGCTAATGGAGGCGAGCTATTTCCCATCTTCAGTGAGGTGAAAGGCAAAGCAAGTAGCTTTCAAGTGCCACCCACGTGTTCGGTCCTTTCACAATCCTTCATTGTTTGTGTGTTTCTGGTGGCTTCTAATCCATTGACAGATCTGTCTACAACAAAGGTGCATTTGATCTCACTCTTTCAATAGTTCCCCCCACCATCCCCCCCCCCCCCCCCCCAGTTTCTGTGCCAAGTGAAAGGTACTGAGTAGCAGCGAAATGCTTATTTTGTTTTAATAAACTAAGAGTCATAATGTAGGTGTCACCACGGATGAAAAGAACATGGAGAAGGGAAGTTATGTCAATGGGTAATTATTCGATATTAGCCATAGTGTCAGTGGGTCGTATCTTCTCTGCAGCTACCCTACCAAATGGTATCATAATCTTAACGACCTTTATTCGGTCATTTCTCAATCTTTCCTTTTCTACACAAAAGATCCCCAGCCTGTTCAATCTTTCCCGATAGGCATAACCTCTCAGTTCTGGTATCATCCCAGTAAATCTTTTTTTTCCACTTTCTCCAGGGTCTCTATATCCTTTTTATGATATGGAGATCATGTGGTCTAAACAAGGTTGTATACACATTTAACTTAACCTTAAGCTTTTCAATTCTAGTCCTCAGTGGGTAGCACTCTTGCCTCTGAGTCAAAAGGTTGTGGGTTCAAGTCCCACTCCAGAAACTTGAGCACATAATCCAGGCTAACACTTCAGTGCTGTATTAAGGGAGTGTGGCATTGGATGAGATGTTAAATCAGGGCCCCGTTTGCCCTCACAGTTGGATGTAAAAGATCCCACTGCACGAGTTCAAAGAAGAGCAGGGGAGTTCTCCCCTGTGCCCTGGCCAATATTTATCCTTTAATCAACATTACTAAAACAGTTTATCTGGCCATCATCTCATTGCTGTTTGTGTGACCTTGCTGTATGTGAAGAGGTTGCCATGTTTCCTACAGTACAACAATGACTACACTTCAAAAATACTTAATTGGCTGTGAGACGTCCCGAGGTCCTGACAGGTGCTAAATAAATGCAAGTTCTTTCTTTAAAAGCTTGTAGTTTGTATCGATGAATTAGGGGAGAGTCTGGTTCTTAAAGAGGTGGCTCAAGTAATGTGCTTTTCTACTGGTGATGTATCTATATATATAAAAAATTAACATACAATAGAGCATGAACAATATGCCATGAGTTGGCAGCACAATGTATCTCCAAACTCCAGGCTAAGATTTCCCCTTTTGCCACATGCCCCATAACAGCTACTGGGGTCTTCCAACAGACTCAAATGGAAGTGTACTGTTTACACCCAATTTCCTCAGATCAGCTCATTAGCATAACTTCAGGTGAAAATTTGGATGCAGATAATGGACGAACTAGTGGTGGGAGAGGAAAATTGCATGCCATTCAAATTTAAAGGGATGGGGCCAATTAAAGGGGAATGGCACAATCAGATAACAAAACTTCTGAGAACCTCAAAGGCCTTTTGACCATTAGGATGCTTTACCGATGCTGAAGGAAGAAGGCACTAAGTGAGAGGCACAAATAATGGGAAGGGCCACCCAATGAATCTTCAGGCAAGTCCAGCACCTGAGCCTCTCTTGGCTGGCTTTTGGAATGGAAGTGATGCTACACGAGGTGCTTGTGAGGCAGGACACCCTCAGTTTTAGTCAGGTAGGTGTTCCAGAGCTTGCAGAAATGGTTGGTGCCACCTTGGCAGGTGTAGCCAATGAGGCAACACCAGCTTTTCGATTGCCCCAGACAGCCCTCTTTCCCATAATGCTACTAAAAGCGGAACATGCTGCGATTTGGATGCTCCTAAGGAAAGCTTCTAAAGTTACAGTTAGTCAGGTATTCAAATATCTTGGGCATCTACCATCACTGCTTTCTTTGGCAGGAGGAGCCTCTACCAGTACCAATTGTCTACCTCAAGGGGCAGTTTCATCTCGGTCTACAGATGTGGGTGTGCGGATACTAACAACTGGGCACCTAGCAGCTCTCACGAAGCCTGACCTGTCTGATATTCTTCCGCAAATAGTCATCTCCTTTCAGACACCTCAAATGGGGTGGGGGGGGAGGGTTATCATTGGGTGGCAGCAGTGGTGCAGGGAGCAAAAAGATAATTTACAATGATTGGCGGTGTGGAACATTGGGTGTAGACAAGAAGGACACCTCCCACCCCCATGAATTTATAATGAAGCTCCCGCTTACTCGAAGCAGGTCTAACGCCGCCCGCTGCTAATTGTGTCAGGACGCAACCATGGTGCCTGTGCAATGGGCAGGACTTAGCTCCAGCTGCCGTGTCCAACCACCAGCTTTGTGAGTTAGCCAGGGCCATTGGGAAGAGTGCTAACTGCAGGTCTGTTGCTTGCCCAATGGGAGGGAGGACTGAAGAGAGACTTAGCGCCCCAGGCTGCTTTCACATGGTACACTATTCAAACATCTGGCAGCAGGGCCTTTGGCCGACCATTGAGCTGAAGACAATATGCATTGCAAGGAGACAGAATAGAAAGAGAAAAGATAACCAAAAAAGAGTAAGCCTGTCTCTCAATGGAAAGAGTCGCTGTCTAAAAGCATCCTGGCAAATACAATTCATTGGAAAGTTTATATACAAGCACTAGGATCCCAGAGTAGTCAATTCTTCTGCTATGTGTGCAGAGATTTTAAACTACTAGGTAAAAAATTGATGTTTTTGAATTTTCATTCAGCTTCCATTACTCTTAGGGACCAAGAAACACAAAACTAACTTATTTCATTTCCCCTTTGCTTGTTACGGTACAAAACATCTTGCTGTTCAGCTTAGACACAGAAATATAATATTGCAAAAGGTTTAATGAGATTGATAGATTTTTGCCAGCGAAGGTTATTAATAGACATGGAGCCAAGGTGGGTAGATGGAGTAAAGATACAGATCAGTCGTGATCTAATTGAATGGCGGAACAGGCTTGAGGGACTGAATGGCCTCCTCCTGTTCCTATGTTTCTGTATAGGTACTGATTTTAAAAATAAATAGAGAATCTTAACTGTTCACTAGATGCACCTAATTTAGATTCCTTTGTAAGATTGCACGTGTTTTGCAAGGGGATTGTTACCAGGGTCTGAATGTAATCATAGCTCAGCTACCTTAAGTTGTCTAATTCTATTGAAACTAAATGAAATACCAACTTATGACAGCTGAGGTCGGATTAGAATTAAGCCTCAGATATAGTTGACATTTATTTATTCATCGTCAGTAAAATAAAAGTCATTAGGAATAAATAATATTGCACATGCTAGACTCCATTGTGAACAATCGCTTGATTGCTAGGTATTGTTTTTATTGCTTTGTTACTGGTAGTCAAGTGAGAGATACATTATTCCTCTTGGTTGGCCCAGTGAGGAGGGTTCATCCATATCTTGGACAACATTTTCTGAGGTCCTGCATGGCCCACAATTGTCTGAGTAAGGCACCTCCTGGGCACAAGGCTCCATTAGTGGGGGTTCTAAGAAAAGTTAGGCCTTAATCCTGGTTTCCAAATCTCCTTTTTATATAGATATATATAGATATAGATATTCATTCTTGGGTTGTGGGCATAGCTGAGAAGACGGGCATTTATTGCCCATCCCTAGTTGCCCTTGAGAAGGTGGTGGTGAGCCGTGTTCTTGAACCGCTGCAGTCCGTACGGGTGAAGGTACTCCCACAGGATTTTGACCCAGCGACCATGAAGGAACAGTGATACATTTCCAAGTCAGGAAGGTGTGTGACTTGGAGGGGAATTTGGTGGTGTTCCCATGCGCCTGTTGCCCTTGTCCTTCTAGATGGTGGAGGTTGCGGGTTTGGGAGGTGCTGCCAAAGAAGCCTCGTGAAGTTGGTCCTGTGCATCTTTTAGATGGTACACAGTGCAGCCACGGTGCAAGTGGAGGGAGTGGATGGCTATGGTGGTAGATGGGGTACTAATCAAGTGGGCTGCTTTGTCCTGGATGGTGTCGTGCTGCTGGAGTGTTGTTGGATCTGCACTCAACTAGGCAAGTGGAGAGTATTCCATCACACACTTGACTTGTGCCTTGTAGATGGTGGGAACGCTTTGGGGAGTCAGGAGGTGAAACACTTGACACAGAATACCTAGCCTCTGAGCTGCTGTAGTAGCCACAGCATTTATGGTATTGGTCCAGCTAAGTTTCTGGTCAGTGGTGACCCTTAGGATGTCGATGGTGGGGGACCTGACAATGATGATGCTATTGAATGTCAAGGGGCGTTGGTTAGACTCTATCTTGCTGAAGATGGTCATTACCTGGCACTCGTGTGGTTCGAATGTTGACCAGGCAGGTCTTGCTGTATGCTGGCAGGGACTGCTTCATTATCTGAGGAGTTGCGAATGGAGCTGAACACTGTGCAGTCATAAGCGAACATCCCCACTTCTGATCTTATAATGGATGGAAGGTCATTGATGAAGCAGCTGAAGATATTTGCGCCGAGGTTGCTCAATTGAGGAACTCCTGCAACGATGTCCTGGGGCTGAGATGATTGGCCTCCAACAACCACAACCATCTTCCTTAGTGCCAAATCTGAGTCCAGCCAGTGGAGAGCTTTCCCCCAGATCCTAATTAACTTCAATTTTACTGGGACTCCTTGGTGTCACACAAGGTCAAATGCTGTCTTAATGTCAAAAACAGTCACTCTCACGTATCCTCTGAAATTCACGGCGTGTGTCCACGTTTGGACCAAAGTTGCAATGAGGTCTGATGCCGAGTGGTCCTGGTCAAACGCAAACTGAGCATCAGTGAGTAGGCTGTTAGTGAAAAGGTTCTGCTTCAAGTTGCTGATAACACCTTCCATCATTTTGCTGATGATTGGGAATAGGTTGATCGGGTAGTAATTGGTTGGGTTAGATTTATTCTGTTTTTTGCGAACAGTACATACCTGGGCAATCTTGCACATTGTCAGATAGATGCCACTATTGTAATTGTGCTGGAACAGCATGGCATGAGGTAATTAAAGTACAAAGTCTAGACAAGTGCATTAATGAGCAGGTCTCTTATTTCAATTTAAAACATGCTGGAATCTTTGTTATAGCCATCAGTAGTTCAGGCAAAAGCAACTGTGAACTCATAAAACAGCTTGACAACTTATTTGATGCTGCTTTTGATGTGCTAAATCATTCTAAAGAACAATCGTATTTACCAGAAACCATGTCCATGGTCCTTCACTGTAAAACATATTCGCTTGTGTAAATTATATCCCTTAAATATTTTTTCACTGCCTGGTACGGGGAGAGGGCTGCTCTGTTTACACAATGTACAGGAAGGTGCTGATCATAACACAATTCTTTTGTGGTGGGTGAGGAGGGTGGGGTAGCCGACCTCCAGGAATGGCCTGTAGTCTCTACGAACGTCCTGAAATCTCCAGGAATTAAAGATTCATCTCCAGGACACTGCTACGAGAGCAACACCCGGGAGAAAAATTGTACCTGAAACAAGATTTATTTTGAACACTTTTGTTTACTGATCAGAAAAAAATGGGAAATATGGGAAAACAAGGTTGTTTGATTGAAAGTCTAAAATCATTTAATTGGGTAATGGAGAGTCTATTTGCTTTCCAATTGACGTAGGAAGGTGGTGCACTGGGAGGATGGACATGCTGGGCGACCAATAGCATGAGTGTGGGGACGGGACAGTTGGAGGCAGGAGATCATGTGACGAAACCTCCAGGAATAATGCTGTTTGTGGGAGCTCACTGTGTGACATGGGAATATGATGTTTGGATAGACTGTAGCGATGGACGTTGGGGTAGCAGCTCCCGAGGGAGCTCCCCTGCTAAACAGCTCCTCGGCCCTCAACCTCCCCCCTCCCACTATCTAAACTTCCCCAAGCCCCAGCCCTAGTCCTAATAGACCCCAATAGGGGGTCTTAAAGACTTAAATCGCCACCCTAACCCCAACCCCGAGATTCCCAAAAGTTCGGACCTACCTCAGGCCTTCCGCCACACTGCACATCGGCGACTCCCGGCTGGACCTCCTGCGGTGGCTCTATGTGACTTGGGCCTCCCGGCTGGACCTCCTGCAGTGGCTGGACGACTCGACGCAACCTGGATCTCCCGGCTGGATCTCCTGCGGCGACTGGTCGGCTGGACCTGGCTATGGGGCCTCCACCTCCTCCCCCTGGACCTCTCCTTCCCCACTGATGGCCTGGCCTCCTCTCCTCCTCCTCCAGCACCTGGTGAGTACAATGGCTGTGACCCCCCTGCCCCCCCATCCTGAACCCCAGTGCACCGATGGCCCCCCCAATGCCTGCCCCCAAACAAACCTTGGACCACCTACCACCAAGGGTGCTACCCAGCGCCGAGCCTGCGGCCAACACCTGGCCGTAGGCAATTGGGCCCATACAGCAGTGCCTGGTCTCCAGTCGTCCTGGACCCCCTTGCCACTGGACCAAGACCTCGCTCAGCTAAGCCCGTGTGGTAGCCGGCGCGCAACGACCACCCCACGTTAAAAGAACTCACGCACAGGCAACTTCCACTCCTCTAACATGAAGTTCGGGACCTGGAACATCAGGACCCTCATGGACAACCCCAACAGCGACAAACCGGAATGCCGCACTGTAATAATTGCCTGGGAACTTAGACGCTTTGATATCGACATCGCAGCCCTAAATGAGACCCGGCGGGCAGGGGAAGGCCAGCTCAAGGAACAAGGTGGAGGTTACACCTTCTGGAAAAGGAAACCAGAGGCAGAACGCCACCTCCACGGAATTGGCTTCGCCATCAAAAGCGAGCTGGTCGACCACCTCAAAGATTCCCCCTGTGGGATTAATGAATGCCTCATGACGCTTCGACTCACCCTATCCCGGAACCAATGTGCCACAGTCATATGCCCCAACACTTGATGCAACAGATGAGGCCAAAGAGGGTTTTTACTCCAACCTCGAAAAATCCCTGACCTGTGACCCCGCGGGCGACAAACTGATACTCCTCGACGACCTCAATGCTAGGGTCGGCAGGGACACAGACCTCTGGGGAGGCGTGATTGGTAGAGAGGGGGCAGGGAAAGCCAACTCCAGCGGTACCCTACTCCTGACAAAATGTCTAGAGCATGAACTTGTCATCACCAACACCTTGTTCCGCCAGAGAGATAAATACACAGCATCGTGGCAATACCCTCGCTCCAAGCACTGGCACTTGCTCGACTATGTCATCGTCCGAGCCAGGGATCACAAGGATGTGTGCATCACCCGTGCCATGACAGGAGCTGATGACTGCTGGACGGACCACTGCCTAGTCAGATCCATCATTGACATCAACATAGCCCCAAAGCGAAGAGGGCATCAGAAGCAGTGTCGCAAAAAAGTCAATGCCGGGCACTGAAAGACCCAGCTAAGAGAGCCCTTTACAGTCAGCACCTCACAGCCAATCTGGCGTGCCTTGATGACCCTGAGATGCAGAATGCCCACAGAGCTTGGTCTGCCCTCCAGGCCTCCATAACCAGTGCCTGCAAGGAGACGCTCGGTCACTCAACCAGGAAACACCAGCACAGGTTTGATGAGAATGATCAGGAGATTCAAGAACTAATAGACTGCAAGCGCAGGGCATTTCTGAGCCTTAAACAGCAACCCAACTCGGGAGTGGCAAAGCAGCATTACAGACGGCTAAAGGCTAAGGTCCAACAAAATAAATGGAACCTAAAGAACAGGTGGTGGATGGAGAAAACACAGGAGATACAGCAGCTGGCCGACAGCCATGATGTGCGAAGATTCTTCACCACAGTCAAGGCCACATATGGACCAAACTTCCAAGGCCCCACCCTACTCCTTTCCATGAACAGGGAAACACTCATCAAGGACACTGAGGCAGTCAGGGCCCGCTGGAAGGAATACTTCGAAGATCTCCTCAACCAAAACTCTGCCTTTGACTCGAGTGTTCTCGACTCCATTCCTCAGTATGCTACCCGCCACCACCTCAGTGAGACCCCAACACTGCACGAGGTAGAAAAGGCCATTAGACAGTTAAAAAACAACAAGGCTACGGGAGCGGATGGAATCCCTGCTGAGGCACTGAAGTATGGCGGAGAGGCACTACTGGCACGAATACATGACCTCATCTCTCTCATCTGGAGGGAGGAGAGCATGCCGGGAGATCTTAGAGATGCAGTGATTGTGATCATCTTTAAAAAAGGGGACAATTCCGACTGCAGCAACTACAGAGGAATCTCCCTGCTTTCAACCAGTGGGAAAGTCGTCGCTAGAGTCCTCCTCAACCGTCTTCTCCCTGTGGCTGAGGAGCCCCTCCCGGAGTCGCAGTGCGGATTTCGTCCCCTCCAGGGCACAACGGACATGATTTTTGCAGCGCGACAGCTGCAGGAAAAATGCAGGGAACAGCGCCAGCCCTTATACATGGCCTTCTTCGACCTTACAAAGGCCTTTGACACTGTCAACCGCGAGGGTCTATGGAGCGTCCTCCTCCATTTCAGATGCCCCCAAAAGTACGTCACCATACTCCGCCTGCTCCACGACGACATGCAAGCCGTGATCCTTATCAACGGATCCATCACAGACCCAATCCACATCCAGACCAGGGTCAAGCAGGGCTGTGTCATCGCCCCAACCCTCTTCTCAATCTTCCTCGCTGCCATGCTCCACCTCACAGTTGATAAGCTCCCCGCTGGAGTGGAACTAAACTACAGAACCAGTGGGAAGCTGTTCAACCTTCGCCGTCTCCAGGCCAGGTCCAAGACCACTCCAACCTCTGTCATCAAGCTACAGTACGCGGACGACGCCTGTGTCTGTGCATACACAGAGGCTGAACTCCAGGACATAGTCGACGTATTTACCAAGGTGTATGAAAGCATGGGCATTACGCTAAACATTAGTAAAACAAAGGTCCTCCACCAGCCTGTCCTCGCTGCACAGCACTGCCCCCCAAACATCAAGATCCACGGCGTGGCCCTGGACAACGTGGACCACTTCCCTTATCTCGGGAGCCTCCTATCAACAAGAGCAGGCATTGATGATGAGATCCAACAACGCCTCCAGTGCACCAGTGCAGCCTTCGGCCAGCTGAGGAAAAGAGTGTTTGAAGACCAGTCCCTCAAAACTGTCAACAAGCTCATGGTCTACAGGGCCGTAGTAATACCCGCCCTCCTGTATGGCTCAGAGACATGGACCATGTACAATAGACACTTCAAGTCGCTGGAGAAATACCACCAGCGATGTCTCCTCAAGATCCTGCAAATCCCCTGGGAGGACAGACGCGCAAACATTAGCATCCTCGTCCAGCCCAGCATTGAAGCACTGACCACACTTAATCAGCTCCGCTGGGCAGGCCACATAGTGTGCATGCCAGACACGAGACTCCCAAAGCAAGCGCTCTACTCGGAACTCGTCCACAGCAAAAGAGCCAAAAGCGGGCAGAGGAAACGTTACAAAGACACCCTCAAAGCCTCCCTGATAAAGTGCGACATCCCCACTGACACGTGGGAGGCCTTGGCCATAGACCGCCCTAAGTGGAGGAACTGCATCCGGGAGGGCGCTGAGCTCCTCGAGTATCGTCGCCGAGAGCGTGCAGAAGTCAAGCGCAGGCAGCGGAAGGAGCGTGTAGCAAACCAGGCTCCCTGTCCACACTTTCCCTCAACGACTATCTGTCCCACCTGTGACAGAGACTGTGGTTCTCGTATTGGTCTGTTCAGCCACCGAAGAACTCATGCTAAGAGTGGAAGCAAGTCTTCCTCGATTCCGAGGGACTGCCTATGAATGAATGAATGATGACTGTGTGCAAATTGGCAGATTACAACAGTGACTACTCCAATCCTTGCAGAAACACAGCTTTCCATCTTTTACCTGTCTGAGTTGCTACCTCTCTATTTTCTGTTTTGTAGGCAGCTTGCTATTAATAAAAAAAAAGTCTTACATTTCGATAGTGTTTTTCATGACCTCAGGACACCCCAAAGTGCTTTAAAGCCAATGCAGTACTTTTGAAGTGCGGTCACTGTTGTAATGTGGGTACTGCAGCAGCCAATTTGCACAAGCAGCAATGTGATAATGACCAGATCATCTGTTGTTGTTCTGTTGATTTAGGGATAAATATTGACCAGGACACTGGGTATTACTCCCCTGCTCTTCTTTGAAATACTGCCATGGGATCTTTCTGTCCACCTGAGAGAGTAGGCCTCAGTTTAACATCTCATCCAAAAGACAGCACCTCCTGCAGTACAGCACTCCACTGGATTTTTGTGCTCAAATTTCTGGAGTAGGACTTGAACCCACAACCTTCTGACTCAGAGATGAGAGTGCTATCCACTGAGCCATGGATGACATACTGCTCATCATCATAGGCAGTCCCTCGGAGTCGAGGATGACTTGCTTCCACACTAAAAGTGAGTTCTCAGGTGACTGAAGAGTCCGATGCGGGACCTACAGTTTCTGTCACAGGTGGGGCAGACGATGGTTGAAGGAACGGGTAGGTGGGGTGTCTGGTTGCCCCGCGCTCCTTCCACTGTCTACCCTTGGCTTCAGCTTTCTCTCGGCGAAGAGATTCTATGTGTTCAGCGCCTTTCCGGATGCTTTTCCTCCACCTTGGGCGGTCTTGGGCCAGGGATTCCTAGGTGTCGGTGGGGATGTTACATTTTTTCAAGGAGTCTTTGAGGGTATCCTTGAAGCATTTCCTCTGCCCACCTGAGGCTTACTTGCCATGTCAGAGCTCTGAGTAGAGTGTATGTTTTGTGAGTCTAGTATCGGGCATACGGATGATGTGGCCCGCCCAACGGAGCTGATCGAGCGAGGTCAGTGCTTCGATGCTGGGGATGTTGGCCTGAGCGAGAGCACTGACGTTGGTGCGCCTATCCTGCCAATGGATTTGCAGGATCTTGTGGAGACAGCGTTGGTGGTACTTCTCCAGTGTTTTGAGGTGCCTGTTGTATATAGTCCATGTCTCTGAGCCATATAGGAGGGCTCTGTAGACCATGAGCTTGGTGCTGGGTTTGAGGTCCTGGTCTTCAAACACTCTCTTCTTCAGGTGACAGAAGACTGCACTGGCACACTGAAGGCGGTATTGGACCTCATCGTCGATGTCTGCTCTTGTTGACAGTAGGCTCCCGTGGTATGGAAAATGGTCCACGTTGTCCACGGCCTCGTCATGGATTTTGATAACCGGGGGGCAGCGCTGTATGGCGAGGGCAGATTGGTGGAGGACCTTTGTCTTACGGATGTTTAATGTAAGACCCATGCTCTCGTACGCCTCGGTGAAGGTGTTGATAATGGCTTGGAGTTCGGCCTCCGAGTGTGAGCAGACGCAGGCGTCGTCTGCGTACTGTATTTCGATAACGGAGGATGGGACGACCTTGGATCTGGCCTGGAGGCGGCGGAGCTTGAACAGATTCCCATTTGTTCTGTAATTTAGCTCCACTCCAGCGGGGAGCTTGCTGAGGGTGAGCTGGAGCATTGCAGCAAGTAAGATGGAGAAGAGCGTTGGTGCGATGACACAGCCCTGATTGACCCCGGTCAAAACGTGGAATTGGTCTGTGATGGATCCGTTGGTCAGGATCACAGCTTGCATGTCATCGTGGAGCAGACAAAGAATGGTGACAAACGTTTGAGGGTAGCCGACGCTGAGGAGGACGCTCCAGAATCCCTCACGGTTGACATACTGCCGCTTGTCCCCGGACTCCACATTTTCTGACCTTAGTCACGAGTCTACTATGGGATACATTATCGAAGGTACATTATCGAAGGTGTACTACATTATCCTTATCTACACTTTCTGTTTCTTCTTCAAATAATTCAATGAGATTGCTCAAGCATGAACTTCCCCTTTGAAATCTATGCTGACTATTATTTATTATATTTTCAGAGCCCTGGTAATATTCTGGTGCATATTCACTGCATTCCTTCCAAGGCCAATGAATACTTTCGAAGGTGTGGTGCCCATAACTGTACATAGTACTCCAGATATGGTCTAACTATAGTTGTAGCAAAACTTCCTCCCCATTATATTCTAACCCTTGAGATAGAGGGACAAACATTCCCTTATCCTTTTTGATCATTGTTTGTACTTGACCACTATATTTTTGTGATCTGTGTACATGGACCCCTAAATCTCTTCAGAGTTTTGACATTTTCAATTGACCCCCAGCCTCAATAGCTTTTGGGGAAAAAGAGTTCCAGATTTCCACTATCCTTTGTGTGAAGAAATGGCTCCTGACATGACTCCTGATAGGCACAGCTCTAATTTCAAGGTTATGCCTCCTTGTTCTGGACTCCGCCACCAGAGGAAATAAGAACATGAAAAATAGAAGCAGGAGTAGGCCATTCAGCTGTCATGCCATTCAATCAGGTCATGGCTGATCTTCTACCTCAACTCCACCTTCCCGCATTATCCCCAAGTCCATTCAATCCCTTAATATCCAAAAATTTCAACCTCTCCTCATAGGACAATCCCCCACATCCCAGGAATCAATCTGGTGACCCTTCGTTGCACTTCTGATAAGACAAGTATATTCTTATTTAGGTAAGGAGACCAGGGGCTGGATTTTCAACTTTGGTGATCTCGGGGCGTTAATCACGGCAGGGCAGTCCTGATAGTGCCTGGAAAAGGTTTGGGCCTCCGTCCGTAAAATTTGGCCGAAACTGAGGTTCAATGATCGGGGGCGCTAAATTAGACGTTACACACCTGTACTTGGCCACCCTAGCTGAAAACCACAGCGCAAAAAATGCTCTAGGGTTTGCGCATGCGCAGACGCGCTCGAAGCTTCCCGGGCCCAGGTGAAAGTTTAGGGCACACTGATTCTGTTTGCACATGCGCAGATGCACTGGCCCACTTCGCTCAGAGTGGGAGACGTGGCGCAGCAGGAGGGATGACAGAGAGCACGCGGCTTCTCTACGATGGCCGCTGAGACACTGATTCAGGCCAGAGAGAGGAGGTGGCCTGCACTGCCTCTAGTGGGAGGAAGGAGGCCTGTGCCAAGGGTGTTCAGGAGGATTTGAAGGGAGATTGCACAGGAGGTGTCAGCGGCAGACACGGTGAGTAGAACTGCCACCTAATGCCGCAAGAAGCTTAACGACCTCACGAGGGTCGTCAGGGTAAGTATCCTTTATATTAATGTATCCCTGCCGTGGTTGCAAGATCACTGTCTCACGCAATGTAAAGTCTTTGACGGAGCTGCCACTTCTCTCTGTGTTCCAGGCCATGGTGTGGGTTGTTGAAGCTA
Source organism: Pristiophorus japonicus (assembly GCF_044704955.1). Lineage (NCBI taxonomy): Eukaryota > Metazoa > Chordata > Chondrichthyes > Pristiophoridae > Pristiophorus > Pristiophorus japonicus. The sequence goes on along the minus strand of NC_091983.1, from coordinate 23,804,367 downwards.
CCTGAAAGCTGGAGGCTCAGTTCACCAGCCATGCCCTCTGCATTCAGGCGGTGCGGGCCCTCTTGTCCCCTAATCATTCTCACCCCTCCTCGCACTCCCCTTCCACTGTTGATATGCATTTCCCAAATGTGACCCTGAGCCTCAATGATCCCTGACTATCACCTCCTCATAGTTTTTCCATATGCTCAGTCCGCAGCCATGCAGTTTGTAATGACCACATTTGCACTTCCAGACAATGGCAGCTATTCGACTCTGGAAAGCACATGTGGCAAAGAGGAGCTGCACATTTACTCAACTCTTGCTCTTATTGTCAGTCAGGTTATCGCATAATCAGCGGGAGCAGCAGCGGACCGGAGGCAGAGAGCCTGACCTGCAGGACCTCACCGAGGTGGAGCACCTCAATTTGCGTGGTGGCCAACGGCGAGGTCAAAGCCCCCTATGGATAATGACGGTAAGTGAATGGCCTTTGCGATTTATGTGAGTTCCTTGCCCTCTAATATTATTATGTATGCAAACCTCACCAATGTGTATGACTTGCCACCAAGGGGCACACCTGTGGGAGACCTAAGAGCCACCTGCACACCCTGGGCAAGCAGGTATAAAAGGCAGTCTACCATGCTGCTTCCTCACTCTGGAGTTACATTAAAGAGACCAAGGTCACAACATTTTGAGCTTACAATACAGTCTTGTGGAGTTATTCTGAACATAACAAATATCACATGGCCTAGCCCCTTTACATATATAGATGTCCAATGGCACCTTCCTCTTATCAGCCTGTCCCCTCCCCTGCTGCTAACCACATGTCTGTTGCTTTGTGCGTACAGATGACCAGCCAGAAGCGCAGCAGCCTTCCCATGAGCCATCGACATCTGGGCATGGGGGTGATGATGTGAGAGGGGATGACAGTGTGCTCCCTGAGCAGGAGACCCCATCAGTCCCATCGAGTGGGGACATAACATTGGATGACATCTCATTTGAGGGCTTTGAGGACTCTGAGGCTCCTGGCCCCAGTGGCCTAAAGCAACGCGGAGCACGAGGGAAAGCTCGGAGGCCAGCTTCCCGGAGAGTGAGTCGGCTCAGTAGACTTGCTCCGAGACAGGCAGACGTGGACCTGGACTTGGTGGCTATGTCCAGGGAGAACATGGAAATGCACCGCGACCTCATGGGTGCATTGAGTAGGGCCCCACAGATGCACTCGCTTTGAGTGTGGCAGAGGCAGCCTCACGCATTGCCCGTGCATCTCAGGACTCCAGCCAGCCCATCCTTGGCTGCTCACAGAGGCGGATGGGCTCTAGCAGCGATAGTGGAGTCCCAGAGGGGATGGCGCGTGCCATGGGTGACATGGCAGCTGCGATCACATCGCAGGCACAAGCCACGCAATAGCTAGGTGATCACTGACTGCTGCATCCTCTTTGTCTTCCCCACTGTCCAACGGGGAAGTGACAATGCCGAAGCAGGCCAGCAAGTTGCGGTCATACATCGTGATTCCGGATTCTGAGGCTCAGCCCAGTGTGAGTGGCAGTGGTCTCCTGGAAATGGAAGGTGCTGTCCGTCCTCAATATGACAGCATTCCGGCTCCCACCACTGCCACTTGCATCTGACGTGGTCCACACCCGAGCCATCAGAGACTGCTGCCGCCGATGCTGAGGCAGAGGAGTCAGCAGCCGAGTCTTCCAGGCCCAGAGCAGGTCCAGGGCGTCCTCGCAGGCCACCTGTACTGTCTGGCCCCCACTCACAGCAGCCCTCAAGCAGCCTTGCTGTAGTCACTGAGGCCTTATTAAGGAGGAGCAGTCGGCATGGGAGGTTGGGGTAAAAGTTAGCGGGGGGTTGCGGGGAAAGCTCAGGCCAAGTTCGATTAAGGACTCGGACCACGTTGGGAACATGCGCTGAAAATTGTTAATCCCGCCTGTAAATTTTTGGGCTGGTATTTGTTTGTTTGTTTCAGTAAAATGTTACTTTGACCATTTGCCATTGGCGTCCAATGTATAATTGCAAACTTCACCGGAGATATGCCTTTATGGTGGCACATAGAGCGGCTGGTATTAGCTGCAACCCTCAGCTTCCTTCATTCGAGAGAACCGATCCATTATGAGCTGCTGACGTGCGGCTCTTGGTCCAGCAGCATCTTCATGTTGCCTCCCCCGTGGGTATGTGGCTGGCCATTCGGAGCCTCATTCCTGTTCCTCCTCCTCCTCCTGAGGTGGTCCTACAATCCCCACTGGCAATACCTGGCCCCTCATGATGGCCAAGTTGTGCAGCATGCAGCACACCACAATGAATTCGGAGACCTGTTGAGGGGAGTATTGAAGGCTGCCTCCAGAGTGGTCCAGGCATCGGAAGCGCTGCTTGAACACCCCTATTGTCGGTTTGATGATGTTGCAGGTGGCTTTATGGCTCTCATTGTAGCACTGCTCCGCTTTTGTGGTGGGGTTGCGGAGGGGGATCATTAGCCAGGTGGCTAGCCGTATCCTTTGACCCCCAAGCAGCCAACCGCGCCCTTTCTGTGGTGGCCAAAACAATCGTGAGCAGTGCTCTCATGCAACATGAAAGCATCATGTCGATCCCTGAATAGCGGGCATTCACTGCAAGGATGCGTTGCGTGTGGTCGCACACCAGCTGCATGGTTAGCGAGTGGTATCCCATTCGGTTTCTGAATACATCTGCGTTGTGTAACAGTGCTCGCAAGGCCAAGTGGTGCAGTCAATGGCTCCTTGAACCCTCGGCAATCCTGCCAAAGCCAAATGCCCACTCATTCTGGCTCACCCTGCTCATTCGGAATGTTATGAAATCCATTCTGCAGGCATACAGAGCCTTCGTGACGTGACAAATGCAGTTATCTGCAGCGTATTGAGAGATGCTGCATATGTCCCCTGCTGCAGCCTGGAAGCTGTGATGGACAGCGCAGTCGTGTTGCTGCCATAAGGTTGCCGGTCTGCCTGTAGGAGATGGCATATCTCTGTCAGCACTTCCCTTCGGAAGCGCAGCCCTCAGAGAGCTGGAGGTCCGAAAGTTGCTGCCTGTAAACCCGTGGGGGAGTAAGCCCTCCTCCCCTGATGTCTTTGGCCTCTCCTCATCCGTGGGCCGACATGGCCAAGAGTCCTTCTATCTTGACACTGCCTTGCAATAACATGGAGCAGGATATGCTGGCGAACTAATAATGCCCCCATTAAATTATTTCACTGACGTGGTAAGGACCCTGTAATGGTTGATAAACTTATCGTTTTAAAGTCTGTGTTTCACGCAGCGTGCTGTGCGCAAATGTCGCAGTCAATGTGATCTCTGATTTAGGATCCTTTTAGACACGCGGCAAATAGCGCCTACTCGACCCTGCGACCGTCTAGTTTTTCCGGCGTGACTTGGGGCAGACGTTAAATGCGGCGTTAACACCTAATTTTGCAACCGGGGTGCTAGCGGGACATTGCATGACGATTGCCGTCATGATCTGAATGAAACTACAGGGCGGGGCGGTAAGTTTTTGCACCGCCAGAAACCCTGAGCCGAATTTGCCGGCCGGGCGGTAAAAACTGGCCGGCTGGCGATAAGCATTTAAACACCCTTTACCGGCCCTCCGGGGCGATAACAGAGGCGCAAGCCAGCCGAAAATCCAGCCTCAAGACTGAACACAATACTCCAGGTGTGGTCTCACCTAGGCCCTATATAATTGCAGTAAGATACCTTTACTCTTATACTCCAATCCTTTTCTAATAAAGGCTAACATACCATTTGCTTTCCTAATTCCTTGCTGTACCTGCATGTTAACTTGCAGTGATTCATGTACAAGGTCACCCAAGTTCCTTTGAATGTAAACATTTTCCAATCTGTCACCATTTAAAAAATATTCTGCTTTTCTATTTTTCCTACAAAGTAGATAACTTCTCATTTCTCCACATTATAGTCAATCTGCCAAGTTCTTGCCCACTCACTTAACCTGTATATATCCCTTTGCAGCCCCTTTGCATCCTCCTCACAATTTATTTTCCCACTTAGCTTTGTATCATCAACAAATGTTAAATAATGACTTTGCTTCAGTATTTACCAGCAAGTCAAAACAGGTGGACATGACAGCAGATGATGAGATTAGAAATGATATAACTGCATTTAAAATAGAAAGAGGAGAAATATTAAATAATCTAATCAAACTCAAAGAGAATAAAATTCCGTCCAGATGGATTACACCCATGGATTTTAAAAGAATCTGGTCAAGAGATAGCGGAGGCATTACTACTCATATTTAATATTTCGTTAGAACAAGGTGAAGTGCCAGAGAACTGGCAGATAGCTAACGTAATACCTATATTTAAGAAGGAAGATAGAACATGTCCAGGGAACTATAGATCAATCAGCTTTTAAAAAAAATGGTTCCACGTGTGGGTGTCGCTGGCAAGGTCAGCATTTATTGCCCATCCCTAATTGCTCTTGTGAAGGTGGTGGCGAGCCACCTTCTTGACCGCTGCAGTCCTTGTAGTGAAGGTACTCCCACGGTGCTGTTAGGGAGTGAGTTCCAGGACTTTGACCCAGCGACGATGAAGGAACGGCGATATATTTCCAAGTATGGATGGTGTGTGACTTGGAGGGGAACCTGCAGGTGATAGTGTTCCCATGCGCCTGTTACTCTTGTAGAGGTGGAGGTCGTGGGTTTGGGAGGTGCTGCCGAGTTGCTGCAGTGCATCTTATGGATTGCACACACTGCAGCCACGGTGCGCCAGTGGTGGAGGGAGTGAATATTGAAGGTAGTGGATGGGGTGGCAATCAAACGGGCTGCTTTGTCCTGGATGGTGTCGAGCTTCTTGAGTGTTGTTGGAGCTGCACTCACCCAGGCAAGTGGAGAGTATTCCATCACACTCCTGTCTTGTGCCTTGTAGATGGTGGAAAGGCTTTGGGGAGTCAGGAGGTGAGACACTCGCCGCAGAATACCCAGCCTCTGACTTGTTCTTGTAGACACAGTATTTATGTCCGGTTAAGTTTCTGGTCAATGGTGACCCCCAGGATGTTGATGGTGGGGGATTTGGCGATGGGAATGCTGTTGAATATCAAGGGGAGGTGGTTAGATTCTCGCTTTTTGGAGATGGTCATTGCCTGGCACTTGTGTGGTACGAATGTTACTTGTCACTTATCAGCCCAAGTCTGAATAAGAACATAAGGAATGGGAACAAGAGCAGGTTATTTGGCCACTTGAGCCTACTCTGCCATTCAATAAGATCATGGCTGATCTGATCTTGGCCTCAAAAATATGTCTATCTCTACCTTAAATATAATCAATGACCCAGCATCAACAGCTCTCTGGGGTAGGGAATTCCAAAGATTCACGACCCTCTGAGAGAAGAAATTTCTCCTCATCTTTGTTTTAAATGGGCGACCCCTTATACTGAAACCATGCCCCCTAGTTCTAGATTCCCCACGAGGGGAAACATCCTCTCTGCAACTAGCCTGTCTTATGCGTATCAATAAGATTACCTCTCATTCTTCTAAACTCCAATGAGTATAGGCCCAACCTGCCCAACCTTTCTTCATAAGGCAACATCTTTATCTCAGGAATTAACCTAGTGAACCTTCTCTGAACTGCCTCCGATGCAAGAATATCCCTCCTTAAATAAGGAGACCAAAACTGTACGCAGTACTCCAGGTTTGGTCTCACCAACGCCCTGTACAATTGTAACAAAACTTCCCTACTTTTATACTCCATCTCCCTTGCAACATTCCATTTGCCTTCCTAATTACTTGCTATACCTATATGCTAACCTTTTGTATTTCATGTACAAGGGGCCCCAGATCCCTCTGTACCGCAGCATTTTGTAGTCTCTCTCCATTTAAATAATAATTTTCTTTTTTTCTACCTACCAAAGTGGATAACCTCACATTTTCCCACATTATACTCCAACTGCCAAATTTTTGCCCACTCACTTACCCTATCTGTATCCCTTTGCAGATTCTTTGTGTCCTCTTCACATCTAAATTTGTATCACAGCAAATTTGGCTGCATTACACTCAGTCCCTTCATCCGTCATTAATATAGATTGTAAATAGTTGAGGCCTCAGCACCGATCTCTGTGACACCCCGGTAGTTACAGTTTGCCAACCTGAAAATGACCCATTTATCCCGACACTCTGTTTTCTGTTTGTTAGCCAATCCTCTATTCATGCTAATATATTACCCCTGACCCTGTGAACTCTTATCTTGTGCAGTAACCTTTTATGTGGCACCTTATCAAATGCCTTCTGGAAATCCAAATACACTACATCTACTGGTTCCCCTTTATCCATTCTGCTCATTACATTGTCAAAGAACTCTAGAAAACTTGTCAAACATGATTTCCCTTTCATAAAACCATGCTGAATCTGCTTGATTATATTATGATTTTCTCAATGTCCTGCTACTACTTCCTTAATTATGGACTCCAGCATTTTCCCAATGACAGATGTTAGGTAACTGATCTATAGTTTCCTGCTTTCTGTCTCCCACTTTTCTTGAATAGGGGCGTTACATTTGCGGTTTTCCAATCTGCTGGGACCTCTCCAGAATCCAGGGAATTTTGGTAGATTATAACCAATGCATCCACTATCTGTGCAGCCACTTCCTTTAAGATCCTAGGATGCAGGCCATTGGATCCAGGTCTTGCTGCATGCGGCCATGGCTGCTTCATTTTCTGAGGTGATACAAGTGGAACTGAACACTGTGCAATTACCAGCGAACATCCCCACCTCTGACCTTATAATGGAGGAAAGGTCATTGATGAAGCAGCTGAAGATGGTTGAGCCTAGGATACTGCCCTGAGGAACTCCTGCAGCGATGTCCAGGGGCTTGGATGATTGATTTCCAACAACTACAACCATTGTCCTTTGTACTAGGAATGACTCCAGCCAGTGGAGAGTTTTCCGCCTGATTCCCATTGACTTCAATTTTACTATGACCACTAGGGCTTAACATCAGTGGTAGGAAAAAAATAATGGAATCCCTACTAAAGGAGAAAATTAAAGAACATCTAGGGCTAGAAATTAGCCAACCAAATGCATGTTTCAACGTGATTTTTTTTGCGTTAAAGCTGCTTTTTTCATTCTTAAAATAAAGTGCACAAAGTTCCCTAAAGTTTAAGAATGGCGTTTTCAAAATATCACCATTTTCTGGATTGCCATACCTTAAAAATTGCACCGCTTAATTTTGGCCCTTTAGTGAACCCGTACTCATGTCAAAAAATGACGCATGAGAAAAGTAGGTGTTGCATCCTAAAAAATATCCGTAAGTAAGAAGACCTACAAAAAAGGTAAGTTGACGTTTAAACAAAAAAACATTTCAGCGATTCATTCCTTAAGGCTTTTGTGAATGTTTGCTTATTTTTTTATTTTTGCAAATTTTTTTTGGTGTTTTCTCCCCTGTATTTTTGGCAATATCGGCATCGCTGTCAAGTTAGAAAGGACGGCGGTATTAAAAACGATTCCTCCAGCAATGCCATTTTTTAACGACATTTATCAACACGATTGGCTTGGGAATTTCTAGCCCCTTGAAACCAAAAATATAATAATGAATAGTCAGCATGGAATTCAAAAGTGAAAGTCTTGCTTGACCAACCTCATTGAATTTTTTGAAGACATAGCAGAGAAAGTAGACAATGGTAATGCAGTAAATGTAATTTATTTAGATTTTCAACAGGCCTCGATAAGGTACCACATAAAAGACTAATGAATAAGGTCAGAGATTGCGGAGTCAGGGGACAAGTAGCAAAATGGATAGCTAGCTGGCTGCAAGGCAGAAAGCAGAGAGTAGGGGTAAAGGTTAACTATTCACAGTGGCAGAAGGTGGGTCGTGGTGTTCCACAAGGTTCAGTGCTGGGACCACTGTTGTTCACAATTTATTTTAATGATTTAGACTTTAGTATCAAAGGTATAATTTCTAAATTTGCTGATGACATCAAATTGAGTGATAGTCAATACTGAGGAGGACTACAACAAATTACAAGATGACATTAATAAACTTGAAGATTGGGCATATAATTGGCAAATGAAATTCAACACAGATAAATGTGAGGTATTACATTTTGGTAAGAAAAATAGGGAGGTCATATATTACTTGCAAAATCCGAATCTAAGTGGAGTAGAAGAGCCATTGCTAGGTCTCAGGGTACAAATACACAAATCACTGAAAGTAGCGACACAGGTTAACAAGGCAATAAAAAAAGCAAACCAAGCACTAGGATTTATTTCTAGAGGGACTGAATTGAAAAGTAGGGAAGTTATGCTAAACTTGTATCAAATCTTGGTTAGACCACACTTGGAGTACTGCGTACAGTTCTGGTTGCCATATTATAAAAAGGATATAAAGGCACTGGAGAGGGTGCAAAAAAGATTTACAAGAATGATACCAGAACTGTGAGGTTATACCTGTAATGACTCAAGAGTCTTGTTACTGTAAACTACATCAGGTGTAAACCTGATCCATCTTTATTTGCGCCCAAAGTATCCGTGTGACATAGTTCCCGCCCTTATATACTCCCGTGATCACGCACACGCACATACAGCCCGATGACCTCCGACAGTAGTGCCCTCTGGTGTCTGGTGACCCCAGGCATCAATACATAACAATACCCATCAGGAAAGGATGAACAGGCTGGGTAGGTCTCTTTTCTCTTGAAAAGAAAAGGCTGAGGGGTGATCTAATTGAAGTTTTTAAAATTATGAAAGGTTTTGATAGAGTAGATTCAGAGAGAGTGTTTCCACTTGTGGCAAAGAGCAAAACTAAAAACCATATAAGATAGTCACCAAGAAATCCAATAGGGAATTCAGAAGAAACTTCTTTACCCAAAGAGTCATGAGAATGTGGAACTCACTACCACAGGGAGTGGTTGAAGCGAATAGTATAGACACATTTAAGGGGAAGCTAGATAAGCATATGAGGGAGAAGGGAATAGAGGGTTATGCTGATAGAGTTAGATGAGGAAAGACAGGAGGAAGCTTGAGTGGAGCATAAATGCTGGCAAGGCCTGGTTGGGCCGAATGGCCTGTTTCTGTGCCATATATCCTATGTAATCCTATCCAAAACTTGGATACATTATACTCAGTCCCCTCATCTATGCCATAGATATAGATTGTAAACAGCTGAGTCCCAAGCACCAATCTTTGTGATATTTTACTAATTACCGCTGGCCAGCCTAAAAATGGCCCGTTTATTCCAACTCTCTGTTCTCTGTCCGTTAACTAATTCTCAATCCATGCTAATATTGGGCCCAACTTTCGGGTCACACCTAGAACGGTGCAGCCCCGACCTGGACTCCCGTTTTTCGTGCCACAAAGTGTGCCTAAAAAAAACTTACGTATTCTCCGGCTCCCTGCTGGTCCTCTGGAGCTCGGCGCGGCGCAGCATGAGCTGTAGGGGGCGGAGCCAGGTCCCTGCGCTGAAAACAGTGCCGGGACCTCTGCACATGTGCGCTACAGTGCATGTGCAGTAGTTCCAGGCGCCCAAAACTGTGTGGGAGGGGCCCGAAGCACGCAGCCCCTAGCCCTGGCCGAATGGCCTCACTGGGGCTACGTGCATAAGGCTGCCTCCCACGCCCAGCTCCTGCTTCCTCCTGACTCAACTCCCGCTCCCCCCGCCCCCCCCCCACCCCGCCCCTGGACCGGACCGGACCCAACCCTCCGGGACTGGACCCGACCCGCGCTCCCCCACCCCCCGCCCGACCTGACCTCCCTCTCCCTCCCTCCCCCCCCCCCGACCCGAACCGACCTCCCTCCCACTACCCCCCCGACCCGACCCGCGCTCATGACCGGCCCCCCCCCCACCCGGACCGGACCCGACCCAACCTGACCTCCCTCTCCCCGCCCCCGACACGAACCGACCCGACCTCCCTCCTCCCCCCGAACCGACACGACCAGTGCTCACGACCGCCGCCCCCCCCCCCCCCCTGACCGGACCCGACCCGACTCCGACCCGCGCTTCCCCCGACCCGACCCGCGCTGCCCCCGACCCGACCCGCGCTGCCCCCGACCCGACCCACGCTCTCGACCCCGGACCCCGACCTGACGCCACCTATCTGTAAAGCTGGTGCTGGGGACGGGCCCTGCCTGAAGTCTTGGGCCCGGCCCGTTCAGCCTCCCTCCCCTTTCTCCTTTCCCCCCCCTTCTCCTTTCCCTGCCCCCTTCTCCTTCCCCCCTTCTCCTTTCCCCCCTTCTCCTTTCTCCCCCCTTCTCCTTTCCCACCCCCTTCTCCTTTCCCCCCTCTCCTTCTCCTTCTCCTCTCCCCCCTTTCCCCTTCTCCTCCTCCACCCCCTTTCCCCTTCTCCTCCTCCCCTTCCCCTTCTCCTCCTCCCCTTCCCCTTCTCCTCCTCCCCCCCTTTCCCCTTCTCCTCCCCCCTTCTCCCCTCTCCCTTCTCTCACCCTTCTCCCCCATCCCTCCCCCTTCCCCTTCTCCCCCTCTACCCCCCTCCCTCCACTCCTCCTGCCCCCCCCTCTCCCTCTACCCCCTCCTCCTCCTCTCCTCGCTGTCAGAAATACAGACACTGACAGACAGAGAGTGAGAGACACAGACAGACAGACAGACAGAGAGATAGAGACACTGACAGAGACACACTGGGGGAGGGGGGGGGGGTGCATCCCAGCATGCTGTTGGAGGGCTCCCGGTGCTGCAGTCGGTAAGTAGAAAATGTTTTATTTATTGATTTTTAAAAAATTATTTCTTATTAATTTTTTTTGATTGATTTATTGGTTGATTTATTGATGTATTTATCATTTATTATTGATGATGGCTCTTTATTTGTAAAACTGAAGTGTTTAATGTTTGTAAACTCCCCTTTAAACCCTCCCCCCCCCCATTCCCTATGCCTGATTTGTAACCTACGCCTGATTTTCTAAAGTGTAGACAAGGTTTTTTCGAGCGTACTAAAATCTTCACTTACTCCATTCTAAGTTAGTTTGGAGTAAGTTTTCACTGCCGAAACTTTGAAAACAGGCGTAAGTGGCCGGACACGCCCCCTTTTGAAAAAAAAATTCTGTTCCAAAGTGAAACTGTTTTAACTGACTAGAATTGGAGCAAACTAAATGCCGAGAATTTGAATTTCTAAGATACTCCGTTCTACACCAGTTGCTCCAAAAAATCAGGAGCAACTGAGGCCGAAACTTGGGCCCATAGAAACCACAATTCCATGAACCCTAATTTTGTATAACAACTGCTTGTGTGGCATCTTATCGAATGCTTTCTGTAAATCCAAATACACCACTTCCACTGGTTCTCCATACCGATCCTGCTAGTTACAACCTCAAAGAACTCTGACTGATTTGTCAAACACCATTTCCCTTTCATAAATCAATTTTGAATCTGCACAATCATTTGATTATTGTCTAAGTGCCCTGATACCACGTCCCTAATAATAGATTCTAGCATTTTCCCTACTACTGATGTCAGGCTAACTGGACTATAGTTCTCTGTTTTCTCTCTCCCTCCTTTCTTGAATAGCAGGGTTACATTTGCTCCCTTCCAATCCGTAGGGACCATTCTAGAGACTAGGGAATTCTGGAAGATAAAAACCAATGCCCTGTATATATAAATAGTTTCTATCTACCCTATCAACTCCTTTAATCATCTTAAACATTTCAATCAGCTCGCACCTTAATCTTCTATATGCAAGGGAATAAAAGCCTAATCTAAGAAACCAGGCCACATAATTCAACCCTTTTAGCCACGGTATCATCCTGGTGAATCCGTGCTGCAACCCTTCTTGATGGAATAAGAGTAACAAATTTCTTTTACATTATGCTTTAAAAATAAAACTGCTTGGAGAATGGCCTCAGACCTCCTTGCACTCTGGGTATCTGATCCTCTCAAGCACCGTGTTAAAAGCCTGATTGCTTTGGCATATGACTATAGCTAAAAACACATGAATCATTTATTGGAACTTTGAAATAGCTATTCTGTTTGTCAGGACACAGAGATGTATAAAGTACCAGCCTTGTGCTGGCGTTACAAAAAATGCTATTAGTTTTCCCATAACAGGAGCCTGTAAAATCGAGTTGTGACTGTTAACTGCTTTGTTACTGAAATTCTTCTTCTTCGGCAGTTCCCCAGAATCGAAGATGACTTGACTTCCACACTAATATGCGTTCGAAGGTGGCTGATGAGACCAGTGCAGCATCTACAGTCTATGTCACAGGTGGGGCAGGTGATGGTTGAAGGGATGGGTGGGTGGGGTGCTTGGTTTGTTGAACACTCCTTCCACTCTTTGTGCTTATCTTCCGCGTGCTTCCGACAAAGAGGCTCAAAGTGCTCAGCGCCTTCTCGGATGATTCTCCTCCACTTTGAGCAGTCGGTGGGGACGTTACATTTTTGCAAGGACGCCTTGAAGCGTTTTCTCTGCCCCCCTGGGACTCACTTGCTGTGGCAGAGCTCGGAGTAGAGTGCTTGTTTTGGGAGTCTAGCTTCGGGCAGGTGGACAATGTGGCCCATCCATCGGAGCTGATCGAGCATGGTCAATGCCTCGATGCTGGGGATGTTGGCCTGAGAGAGAACACTGATGTTGGTGCGCCCACACTGCCAGTGGATTTGCAGGTTTTTGTGAAGGCAGCGTTGGTGGTACTTCTCCAGTGCTTTGAGGTGTCTACTGTACATAGTCCATGTCTCTGAAGCATATAGGAGAACAGGTATCACTACTGCCATGAGCTTGGTGCCGGGTTTGAGATCCTTGTTTTCGAACACTCTTTTCCTCAGAAGGCTGCACTGAAGGTGGTGTTGGACATTGTCATCGCTGTCCGTCCTTGTTAACAATAGGCTCCCAAGGTATGGAAGTAGTCCATAATATCCAAGGTCTCATCATGGATCTTGATAATCGGGGGGCAGAGTAAGGTTGGTAGAGAACCTTTGTGTTACGGATGTTTAATGTAAGATCCAGACTCTTTGTGAAGAGTGAAGGTGTCAACGATGGTTTGGAGTTTGGCCTCTGAGTGTGCACAAACGCAACCGTCATCTGCGTACTGTAATTCAATGAGAGGGGTTGGAACAACCTTGGATTTGGACTGGAGGCGACAGAGGTTAAACAGTTTCCTGTTTGTCAGGTAGATTAGCTTCACTTCAGCTTGTTAAAAGTGAGATGAAGCATTGCAGCAGTGAAGATTGAGAAGCGCTTTGGTACGATGACACAGCCTTGCTTGACCCCGGTCTGCATGTGTATTGGGTCTGTGGTGGATCCATTGTTAAGAATCATGGCTTGCATGTCATCGTGAAGCAGGCAGAGGATGGTGACAAAATTTTGAAGACCGCCGAATTTGAGAAGGACACTCCATAATCCCTCACGGTTGACAGAGACGAAGGCCTTTGTGAGATCAAAGAAAGCCATGTACAGAAGTTGATGCTGTTCCCTACATTTTTCTTGGACTTGTCGCGTGGTGAAGATCATGTCTGTTGCACCCATTACTGGGCGGAATCCGCATTGCAACTCTGGGAGGAACTCTTCAGCCAGTGAGACGACTAAGGAGGATTGTTGCAATAATTTTCCCTGCGGCAGAAGCAGGGAAACTCTTCTGTACCGCAATCGGACTTGTCATCTTTCTTGAAGATGGTCATGATAACGGCGTCTGTGAGATCCCCTGGCATGCTCTCCTCCTTCCAGATAAGAGAGATGAGATAATAGATTCACACCAAGGGTACTTCTCCGCCATGCTTTAGTACTTCGGTGGGAATTCAATCTGCTCCTGAGGCCTTGTTGTTTTTTAATCGCTGAACACAAACACAAGATACTGAAAGGACGCAGCAGGTTGCTCAGTATCAAGATCCCACGGCGCATTTCAAAGAAGAGCAGGGGAGTTCCCCCCAGTGTTCTGGCCAATATTTATCCCTCAACCAACACCAGTGAAACAGAGTATCTGGTCATTATCACATTGCTGTTTGTGAGATCTTGCTGTGCACAAACTGGCTGCCGCGTTTCTTACATTACAAGGGTGACACACTTTAAAAAAAGTACTTCATCGGCCGTAAAGCCCTTTGGGACATCCTGAGGCCGTGAATGGCGCTATAGAAATGCAAATGATATCCCTTTTTCCTCCTTTTAAGAGAGTTTAAGTGGCACTAAAACCATGGGAGATTTTGCTCCTGCTCCTGTGCTTTGCATATGTTACAGAAACATAACACTTGCCCTGCAGCTGCTGAAAGGATGGAATTCCGGCCAGGTTTTTGAGCGAACCGGAAAATGAGCTGGCTTTTGCTTGTTCGGGACTCTTGAAGATTTTCTCAGCAGGGCTCCTCAATGTTGGGCCATGCCAATTAACAGCGGGAGAATTGAGAGCTATTCTGCTATATCGGATCACATAACAGCATGTTTAAATACATTGGGTAACAATATCCATCGTGTCATTCAATTCTGAGAAAGGATTATCTCGCAAATATTCGCTTCTTTCAAATGGTGCCCGTCCGATTGTTCATTTCCAACATTTGCTATTTATTAGGTCGTTGGTGTTCCCAGCTTATTTTTTTTACCTCAAAGAATCTCTTATCATTTGGTTTCCAGACCTCCTGTTCATGAAAAGGGATGGAATCACATTCAGCAGCATGAAGTTACACCCTTTGTACCACGAGGGATCAGATGAGCACAAGGAGGAAAGATTTGGCTTTTTTTTAATAAAAGAATATCCCACTTGTGGCTCGAGCTAAACAACACCACCAAACTATAACTAATGACACCAGAGGACACAGATTGGCAAAAGCACCAGAGGGGAGAGGAGGAGAATTTATTTGGTGCAGCGCGTTGTTGCGATCTGGAATGCACGGCCTGAAAGGGCAGAGGAGGCAGATCCAATAGTAACTTTCAAAAGGGAATTGGATACATACTTGAAGGAGAAACAATTGGAGGACTATGAAGAAAGGGCAGGGAGAATGGGACTAATCGGATAGGTCTTTCAAAGATGGGCCAAATGGCCTCCTTCTGTGCTGTAAGATTTTCTGACATCAAACGGAAAACAGCAGTGTAATTATGGTGGCCACTTTCTTCTGAAGATAGCGGGTGAATTAACCTGACTTTAGCCAGCTGAGATTTGGACAATAGCTGATTGATGACAACATTGACATACTGGTTTTAAAAACTGTAATTATGATCGAGCTGTACAATCTCCAGACCATATAGACTGTACCAGTCCTTCAGACAAATTCTAATCTGCATTTCTTTTTGGGTGTATTATGCACATTTAAAGGTGTGCTTAAGGGTGTGCCGTGGATTGGAATTACGTTAGACCAGGAGCAGCTATTAGGATATTGCCATTTTAACTCTGATCTGGTGTAACATCATTACTCCAGTGCACCAGCGCAGCCTTCAGCCACCTGAGGAAGAGAGTTTTCGAAGATCAGGCCCTCAAATCTGGCACCAAGCTCATGGTCTGCAGGGCTGCAGTGATACCCGCCCTCCTGTATGGCTTAGAGACGTGGACCATATACAGTAAACACCTCAAATCGCTGGAGAAATACCACCAACGATGTTTCCGCAAGATCCTGTAAATCCCCGGGGAGGACAGAGGCACCAACGTTAGTGTCCTCGGTCAGGCCAACATCCCCAGCATCGAAACAGTGACCACACTCGACCAGCTCCGTTGGGCGGGCCACATTGTTCGCATGCCTGACCCAAGACTTCCAAAGCAAGCACTCTACTTGGAATTCCGATAAGGCAAGCAAGCCCCAGGTGGGCAGAGGAAACGTTTTCAGGACACCCTCAAAGCCTCCTTGATAAAATGCAACATCCCCACTGACACCTGGGAGTCCTTGGCCAAAGACCAGCCTAAGTGGAGGAAGAGCATCTGGGGGGCACTGAGCATCTCGAGTCTCGTAGCCGAGACATGCAGAAACCAAGCGCAGACAGCGGAAGGGCCATGCGGCAAACCAGGCTCCCCACCCACCCTTTCCTTCAACAACTGTCTGTCCCACCTATGACAGAGACTGTAATTCCCGTATTGGACTATTCAGTCACCTGAGAACTCACTTTTAGAGTGGAAGCAAGTCTTCCTCGATACCGAGGGACTGCCTACGATGATGCTGATGGTTTCTCAGCAAAAGGGAATAATATATTAGGCTTCCACTCAACAAGCAACCACCCAACCCTCATACAGACGGTGCTGACTGGCCACGTTGGGCTTATTTCAAGGAATTAATAGTTTTCCAGGCTAATTTTTGTTAGCACTTTGGTGATCTCTACTTACCCTGAGGCTCAAACCTAATGGGCGATTTGTATTTTAATTCTTCATTTGCAACAGGGACTCTTTCAACTCGATTTTATTTTATCTTTGCGAACAGTCGGCTTCAATATGAATCCAAAGTTATATGCATGGCAATTTTTGCTTTGCTCAAATCTGCACTGTGGCAAAGACTTGGCCACCCAGTTACAGACTGTCAGTTTCAGCAGGTGTAAAATCTGATCCATGCGACAAGCAGGGACAATGACTGCAACTGGAGCAACCCAGTATATTTCTGTCAACATCAGTTGCACAAATCATGTTCAGTCAGATAGAGATATGCACAAAATAAGTGATTGTATATTAGTACTTGGGGAGCGAGGGATGGGGAATAGGCACGGATCTTGTAAATACAATTATACAAATAAATCATACTATACATTGTTTTCTGACAATCAACAACATTGTATTTTTATTGCCCCTATAATGTAGAAAAATATCCCAATGCACTTCACAGAAGTGTCATTTGACCGAAATGGTTGCCGAGCCAAAGAATGAGGGTTGACCAGAAGTGGGTTTTAAGCAGGGTTTTAAAAGAAGAGAGGCAGGTGGCCAGGTGGAGGGGTTTAAAGAGGGGATTGCAGCGTGGGGCCTAGGTGTCTGAAGACATGGCCACCAATGGTGCAGTGAAGGGAGCGGTGGAGATGCTCAATGGACTGAGATATCAGGAGGGGTGACCAAAAGCTTGATTAAAGAGGCGGGTTTTCAGAAGGGTCTTAAAGGAGGTTGGAGGGGTGGAGAGGTTTTGGGGAAGGAATTTCAGAGCTTAGGGCCTAAACAGCCGAAGGCTAACAGATCCCATCCTCAGCAAATGACCGCATAGATGTATCTTCCTGCAGAAGTCATTGGACTGATTCAAAGTGGGAACTGGATGACTTTTTCTCCAATCCTAGCTTAGGCAACTAATGTCAAATTTAGCCACTCAGGGATCAAACCGGGGGCTTTCTTGATCTGCATGATTCAATGCAATGCTCAGCTCCTGGGGAGGCTTCATGAGCCTACACACAATTAATTAGATATGTTTTAGTTATGTTTTAGTTCAGTTCACAGTAAGTGTGACCCATTGTATAAAATATGATTTCTCAGTAATTGCTATTGGATTGGAAATCTCACTCATAAAAGACGGTTGAAGTGAAAAGTGGAGAAAGGTTGTGTTTAAGTTATATTGTTCAGAATGGAGTAAATGGTTCATCATTCTGCATTGGCCCATGTTATATCTACTGTTACAGTCGTTCAAACTCTTTGTACCCCTGCATGGACATACCTTACTTAACTGTACACAACAAAAAAGAAACAATATTTACTTTTATATAGAACCTATCATGACCTCAGGTTATCTCAAAGCACTTTAAAGACAATTAAGTACTTTTGAAGTGTAGTCACTGTTATAATGTTTGAAATGCAGCAGCCAATTTACACACAGCAAGGTCCCACAAACAGCAACTAAATAATGACCAGATCATGTGTTTTAGTGATGTTGGTTGAGGGATAAATATTGGCCAGAACTCCACCGTTCTTCTTTGAAATAGGGTCAAGGGATCTTTTACATCCATCTGAGAGGGCAGAGGGGGCCTCGGTTTAACATCTCAACTGAAAGTCGACATCTCCAACTGTGGTGTATGAAATGATACAATGAGCTCCATACTGTGAGCCAGTGACCAGCAACCTGGTCAGCCTTTGTTGGCTTCCAGAAGTGAAGATACAAATGTGAAGTTCAGGTTATATACCGGGCCCAGCACCAGTGTACCTATGACCCTAGGACCTCTGACGGCAGTGCCCCCTATTGGTGGGCAGTCCTTATGTACATACATTACACCAACAGTGGAGTGGAGTGCTCCCTCAGTTCTGCACTGGAGTGTTGGCCTGGATTATGGGCTCAAGTCTCTGGAGTGTGACTTGAACCCACAACCTTCTGACTCAGAGGCGAGAGTGCTACCCACTGAACCACAGCTGGCACCTCATAAAAAGCCTTGCCTTGTTTTGAGCAATTCATGCATTTTCTCTGTTTCTGGCCTTACTGGAAAAGGAAGAATATCAAGTAAAGGCCATTTCAGGTGTTTTGTGACCTCTGTCCACTCCGGAAGGACCGACCAAATATCTACTGCGTCTGCAGTGCTGTAGATGGCTCGCATCAAACGGAATACCCTTGGAGAACACAGTTCACTTTCGACTTACAGCACAGTTCCATTTTCTGCACCCTCTGTGAAATATGTCACCCAGCAAGAGTACTCAGCAAGCTATCTTACAGCAAAATACTGACAGCCTGATTGAACACATCAGTGGAAGAAAGAGATACAAAATTGCAGCATTACAGCTGCAGCCCAGAGCAATATTGTGATTGTTAAGAATTCCTGCCCAAAGTCGTCATTTTACTTCGAAGCTGAAATCAAACAGGAGGCACCCCAAGTGCACGAGTCTCTATTTCCTGCAACCCCACCCTCGCCATTTCATATCTGTCTTAAATAACTTGAAATATAACGCACCTTCATGATGTAGAAGTGCTGTATCTACAATTCGTGATGAAGGACAGTTAACCACAAAGATCATGGTACCACATACAGAGAGCTAGATTAAACAAAATGGATTTTGGCATGAACTTTAAATACCAGCAACAAGAACAATAACAACAACTTGTATTTATATACGTAGTAAAAAAAAACTCCCAAGGCACTTCAGCAGTATTATCAAACAAAATTTGACAACGAGCCAATAAGGAGATATTAGGACAGGTGGTCACAGTGGAAGGCTTTAGAAAGATGCAGACAGACGGAGAAATGCAGATAGAGAGAGAGATACAGACAGACGGAGAGATGTAGTAACCCCGACACGAATGTAGATGCCGTTTTGTAAAGGAGGAGACAGAGGTAGCGAGGCAGAGAGTTTTAGGCAGGGAATTCCAGAGCTTCGGGCCAAGGCAGCTGAAGGCATGGCCACCAATGGTGGAGCGATGAAAGTCAGGGATGCGGAAGAGGCCAGATTTAGAAGAGCGCAGAGATCTCGGAGGCTTGTGGGGCTGGAGGGAGTTACAGTGATAGGGAGGGGGAGAAGCCATGGAGGGGTTTGAAAACAAGGATGAGAATTAAAAAATTGAGGCTTTGCCAGATCGGGAGCCAAAGTAGGTCAGTGAGCACAGGGGCGATGGACAAAGGCACCCAAATGACGCAGTAAATAATTATACGCACAAAGTGCTGTAAGCCTTACAAAACGGCAACTACGTTCCTATCAGGGTTACCACATCATTGTAGCAAAGTACAGGGATAGAGCAACTTCTCACACCAAGTTAGACTGAAAATATAATTCTGAACTGTTATAGGGAGTTAGACTCTAGGTAATCAGTTGTAGAGGACGGGAGGTGTTAGACATTGGTTGAATTGACTTCTGTGCTGTGTGTGTGACTGGAATGTAGAATGGACTTCAGGATTTCAGAAACAACTTTTGACCTTCCCATTGCCACACAATACCAGGGTAATCCCTCCAGCTCTGATCCAGCAGAAACTCCTGCTTGCACTTCCAGTACAATGGTCGTGAGTTCAAAATCAGTGTTTGATTATTTCTCAAAGGAGTAAAGTGAGGAAATAACACACAGAGAGAGATACATAAAGATACATATAGAGAGATGCAGACAGACAGAGAGATGCAGACAAATGGAGATGCAGACAGACAGAGTGATGCAGACAGAGAGAGAGATGCAGACAGAGAGAGAGAGATGCAGACAGACGGAGAGATGCAGTAACCTTGACAAGAATGTAGATGCCGTTTTGTAAAGCTTTCAGCACTTTGTGCGTATAATTATTTACTGCGTCATTTGGGTGCCATTCACCCATGCCCCTGTGCTCACTGACTTGCTTTGTCTCCCGATTTGTCAGAACAAGAGAGAAATACAGAAAGATAGAGAGAGAGATGTAGAAATAGATAGAGATGCAGAAAGAGATAGAGAGAGATGCAGAAAGAGATAGAGAGAGGGCAATGTAGAAAGAGATAGAGAGATTCAGAAAGAGATAGAGAGATGCAGACAGAGAGCGAGAGAGATGTAGAAAGAGATAGCGAGAGAGATGCAGACAGAGCTAGAGAGATGCAAATAGAGATAGAGAGATGGTGTCAACTCAAAGGGAAAGACATTCTCATCTCCCCTCTAGATCTTTTGCCAATTATGTTAAATCTGTGACCTCTGGTTATTGGCCCACTTTCTGGAGGAAACAATTTTTCTCTCTCTACTCTTTCCAAACCTTTCATCATCTTGAAAACCTCTATTAGGTCACCTCTTAACCGTCTCTGTTCGAAGACGAACAGTCCTAACTTTGCCAACTCTCCTCATAACTGAAATCCTTCATTCCTGATAACATCCTGGTAAACCTCCTCTGGTGCCCAGAATTGTCCACAATACTCCAGCGGAGGCCTAACCAATGATTCACAAAGTTCGAGCATGATCTTGTTGCTGATCATTCAATCAAAATTATTGAAACAGTTCACCACTGGCATACTTGTGAGAAGATTATGTAGATGCCACAAGATCTCCCCGAGGGGAGATGAGGAGATTTTTTTTTTTTTGCACAAAAAGTTATGATCTAGAACGCACTGCCTGAAAGGGCGGTGGAAGCAGATTCAACAGCAACTTTCAAAATGGAATTTGATAAATACTGGAAAAGGAAAAATCAGCAAGATTATGGGAACAGAGCAGAAACGTAGGATCATTTGATAGCTCTTTCAAAGAGTCGGCAGGATGGGCTGAACGCCCTCCTTTTGTGCTGTATGACTCTGCAAAGGTTTTAGCGACTTTGAAATACTTTGGAATATTGCGCTTCTGGTGTGAAACCTTACTCAATGGGAACTCAGGTTGGACAATCAGGCACAGAGCACAGTGATGGCAATGTGCAGTGTTCCCAACTTCTCGGAAGTTTAACTGTACCTAACCCACACCGTTTAACTCACGCCTGTGAAGAGCCAAGTAAAATCCACGAGTGAAGAAGGGTTGCAAGATTATGTCTGGAGTATGCTTCATTTATTTTGTTTTTTCTTACTTACACAGATCAACATATTATTGTATTTTGATGCACAAATTTAAGGAAGTTTCAGTCTGAAATGTATTCATATCTGTCAGATGGATTAAGGTAATAAGAATCCAAACAAATTTGTGACTATGCGAAGTTGTGAGGTAGCTAATGACATCTTAAAAGGAGCAAGCATTATACCACCATCCTTGTTAGGGCCAGATATGTTGCTAGGTTGAGGTATAGGTGGGTTGGTTGTTCTTACCCGTATCTGTACTGAAATGTAACTTTATCTTGACAGCTGTAATAAGATGACTATCAAAGCTCTGAACTGCTCTGATATACCTTACAAAATAGTTTTATTAAAATATAAACGGATGCATATCTACTTACAACATCAATAACGTATCAGATTTCATTATGGCTTTGTCAGAGATGCAAAAAGCACTGGCTCTCCCAACTGATTGCAAACATCAGACAGTTCTAATACTTCAGATAAGAGCAGGATGTCAGACTAAAATTCTTGTTTTAACTCTTTACTAAATAATGCTAGAACATTCTAGCATTCTAAATGGTGAGAAACTAGGAACTATAGATGAGCAGAGAGATTTAGGGATCCAAGTAGAGAAATCACTGAAAGCTGAGTGGACATGTGTAAAAAAGATAATGTAAAAGGCGAATGAAATGTTGGCCTTGATCGCAAGAGGGCTGGATTGCAATTGTGTGCAAGTTATGTTACAGCTGTACAGAGCGCTGGTTAGACCCCGTTTGGAGTACTTCATTCAGGTCTGGTCACCACACGTCACGAAGGATATACTGGCCTTGGGGGAGGGTGCAGCGCAGATTCACCAGAATTACTCTGGGACTAAAAGATTTAAATTAGGAGGACAGGTTGCATAGACTATGCTTGTATTCCCTTCAGTATAGCAGATTAAGTGGTGACCTATTTGAGATGTTTAAGATGATAAAGCATTTGATCGGGTAGATAGAGAGAGAAACTATTTCCTCTGGCGGGGCAGCCCAGAACAAGGGGGCATAACCTTAAAATTAGAGCTCGGCCACTTGGGGGTGATGTCAGGAAGCACTGCCTCACACAAAGGGCAGTGGAAATCTGGAACTCTCTGGCCCAAAAAGCTGTTGAGGCTGGAGGTCAATTGAAAATTGAGATTGATAATTTTTATACATCAAGGGTATTAAGGATTACGGAACCAAGGCGGGTAGATGGAGTTGAGATACAGATCAGCTGTAATCTAATTGAATGGCCGAACAGGCTCGAGGGGCTGAAAGACCTACTCCTGTTATTATGTTAATATTTCTGAGCGACATATGAGCTAATAACTGCATTTGGCAATGGTTTGTGGTTCAGAACGATAGCTGCACAAATAATTGATAGGGGAGACATGTTTAATGCCTCACTCCAGCATTAAGTTTGGTCCCAGACTAATTTACCTCAGTCTAAGTGAAAATGAATTGCCATATGAATCGTTGCAGGACAGGAACTCTGCTATTCCTTCATCACATGGTTCAATTGGAAGTTAGATTTCTGCCAAATATTTACTTAAGAAAGGTCTAGATGATTTCAATCTGAGCATACAAGCCCTTTTCAGTTAGCCTGCTCTATGCTCTAGGGGTAGCACAACTAGGGGTAAAACTCAAATGCAGAGAAGTAAAGATGGTCATAACCCTTAGCCTCCGTTAACTAAGGACTTGAACTCGCACTACTTTATTTTCATTCAGGTCCCATAGGGATACGATAAAGCCTGGAAATGACCTTCAATGCTACTATCCCATGAACACGTGCTTACAGTAATGGTGTTGGCATAAAGGAGGGCTGCAGAAATCGTAGCAATCTGTTCATTTTTTTAAAAAAAGGTTGTTTATTTACTTGTTGAAATATTCATGGGAGATGTCAGATAGGCTTAAGAACTTTACACAACGGGCTTATGTCAGTAGGGCAGCTTCTAAACCGAACACATTGCAATGGAGTCCCAAGAACATCGATGCAATGCAACCAAGGCAAATATATCTGCCGCTATTTCTAACTGTCTCAGATCTGCAAATATTGTAAATTTGCAGTTCAGTTTAACCCTGTGCTAAATCTACAGTGTGAGCAATTACTAACGTGAATAAATTTGAATAAAGTAAGCAAGATGGACAGACAGAAATTCTCACACTGCACACTGGCTGGTTCAATACATCAGACTGCCAAAAGATAACACGTTAACTTCAGCACTGTACTATCATCATCATAGGCAGTCCCTATGATGACTTGCTTCCACGCCAAAAAAGTCTGAGTTCACAGGCGTTTCAATGAAGAACTGTAATGTCTGTAGCTCCACACTGTGGATGTGGACGTATTGTATTACTGCAATTAAAGGGAATAAACAGTCAGCTTACAAGAACCAGGAAGTTCCGGAGACTTCTGGAGCTGCATCCATTTTAGAAAGACCCGTGTGGGCTGTGCTCTGTGAATATATCACATTTGGCGCCGAGATGGGATTTTTCGGATCATTTAAAGCTGAAATTCTGTTGGTGAAGGATTCAGCCAACCAACTGACAGGCTTTGGAAGCTTCTCTGTGTTTGGAAAAAGCTACAAAATCTGAGGTAAAAAACGAGCACACTAGTGTAAACTGCAGAGTCAAAAATGGCTGCACCTGTAGGAGTCATGGGCATTTAGGTGAAAATAAACGCGACCAGGAAAGGTTTAAAGCGTATGTGGATCGGCTAGAAATGTATTTCATTGCAAATAATATAATCGAAGTTCCAGAGAATGCAGATCAGAACTGGGTTGTGTTGGAAAGTAAGAGAGCGATTTTCTTATCGGAAGCAGGTCCTGAATTGTATGAAACCCTTGTAAATCTGCTTGTGCCTGACGAGCCAAAGGATACAATGCTTAAAGAGATTTTAACGAAGCTGGAGCAGCACTACAACCCCAAACCATTAGAAATTGCTGAAAGCTATAGTTTTAGTATACGAAATCAAAAGGCTGATGTAACTATCAGTGAGTAGATTGTGGCATTAAAAAAGCTATCTATTCACTGTAATTTCGGAAACTTTCAAAACCGAGCATTGCGGGACTGTTTTGTTTGTGGGATTAAAAATGATGCGATCAGAAGAAAGTTATTGATGACAGATGACTTGACTTTTGAGATTGCTTGTCAGACAGCGAGGTCGATGAGCATGGCCAATCAATATTCCTGAGAATTTCATAATAATTATGGTCATCAGTCAACTGAGGTGAATCGCCTGCAGGTTCAAAGTAAAAGGCGGTGGGTGCCCAAAGTCTCAGAAACTGGAAATTCTAACAGAGCGTTGAAGTCATGCTATCGGTGCCTTAGACAACACATTGCTCAAAGTTGTCCATACGTGAAGGCAGAGTGTTTCTTTTGCAGAAAGACTGGGCATCTTGCGAAGGCATGCCGACTGAAGGGTAAACAAGCTTTCAAAGCTATGAGTCCAGTTTTTAAAGCTATGAATAGAAATCCCAAGAGACTAAATAGCATGGAAGAACAACAACAGGACGAGGAGATGTTAGATTTACACGTCATCAGGAACACAGCGATGTGAAAAGTATCAAAATCTACATAGATGTTGCGGGATTCAAGATACCAATGGAAATTGACACGGGTGCATCCACGAGTGTAGTACCGGAGTCACTGTACCGTGACAAATTGTGTGATTTCCCATTGGAGAAATCCAAGATGGAGCTGCGAGGCTACTCGAGAGAGAAAATTCCTGTGGTAGGTTGTATCACCGTACCGGTGAAATACAAGGATCAATTTCAGAACTTGCCTCTAATAGTAGTGAAAGGAGAAAAGCCTGCCTTACTAGGAAGAAATTGACTGGGATCACTGAAGCTGGATTGGAGTGAGAGATTTTTCATGTTGAAACGAGATTTGCATCAACGGATGATGTTATCAAAAGTTATCCGAAGGTGTTCTGCGAAATGGGCAGCCCGATCCAAGGTTTCAAGGCGAGTGTCAGGGTACAGAAGGACGCAAGATCGGTTTACTGCAAGCCACGTTCCGTACCATATGCACTCAAGAAGAAAGTTGAGCAAGGACTCAAAAGACTAGAGACTGGGAACATTATTTGTAAGATAGATCGATGTAATTGGGCTACACCCATTGTTTTTGTACCTAAGTCCGATGGTAAGGTAAGATTGTGTGGTGATTATAAAGTAACCATAAATCAGGTTCCAGAGGGTAATGTCCCCAATACATTGCCAAATATAGAAAATTTGTTCACAACACTGACAGGGGTCAGATTTTCTCAAAACTGGATCTTACGAATGCCTACTTACAGCTTGAACTAGATGAGGAGTCTAAGTCATGCTTGACTATAAATACTCATCTAGGCCTATATCAATTTAATAGGCTACTGTTTGGAGTGTCTGCCGCCCCTGCCATATTCCAAAGGGTGATGAACCAGATTTTGCAAGGTATTGAAGGGGTAGTATGTAATTTGGATGACATACTAATTTCAGCACCAAATAGGCAAATTCATAATAACATATTGAATGAAGTCCTCAAACAGCTAGAGAAGCACAGAGTATGAGTGTCTGCTCGTAAGTGTGAGTTATTTCAAAACTCAATGGAGTACTTAGGGTACAGAGTGGACAAAGATGGTTTACATCCAACCATGGGAAAACTATATGCAATTAGAAATGCACCCACTCCCAGGAATTTCACTGAACTTCGTTCATTTTTGGGTCTTTTGAACTATTATGGGAAGTTCCTACCAAATTTGGCTACAGTATTACATCCACTGAATGAACTATTGAAAAAACAGGTCCATTGGAAGTGGTCAAAAGAATGCGATACAGCATTCAAGGAGTGCAAAAACAAATTGGTAGAGAGCACCATGTTAGTTCACTATGACATATCGAAGGAGATTAAGCCAGCATGTGATGCCTCTCCGTATGGAGTTGGGGCAGTAATCTCTCATGTATTAAATAGTGGGGAGGAGAGACCAATTGCTTTTGCTTCATGCATTCTCAGTGCCAGTGAGAGTAATTATGCGCAAATCGAAAGAGAAGCTTTGGCATTAATTTTTGGGGTCAAGAACTTTCATAAATATTTGTATTGTCGTAAGTTTACCATCGTTACGGACCATAAGCCCCGAACAGCAATCCTCTATCCAAAGTCCCCAGTTCCAACATTAGCTGCAGCCCGAATGCAGAGATGGGCTATGATTTTGTCAGCATATACATATGATATTGAATACAGACAATCAGCTGATCACAGTAATGCTGATGCTATGTTTAGATTGCCTTCCCCATCACAAGTTACACCCGATAGGGAAGAAGTGTTTTATTTTTCATACATTGATGAACTGCCAGTCACAGCTGAAGAGATTGGTAGAGCAACCAAACGTGACCCAGTGATATCAAAGGTATATGATTATATTGCAATCTGTATGGCCAAACCAGGTAACAGACAAAGATATTCATCCATTCTTCATTCATAGGAATGAATTATCAGTCGATAAAGATTGTATCATGTGGGGTACAAGAGTGGTTATACCAAATAAATTCAGGTCCAAATTATTAGGAGACCTCCATGACCAGCACCTGGGAATGTGCTTGACCAAGTGTTTTGCACGTAATTATTTATGGCGGCCAGGTCTTGATAAAGATATAGAGTACACGTGAATCAGTGTATGACATGTCAATCGGTAAGCAAGCAACCAGCATCAGACCCATTACAGCCATGGAAATGGCCTCCCAGGATGTGACAAAGGCTACATATTGATTTTGCTGAGCTAGGAGGACAACAATTGTTCATTGTGATTGATAGCTATTCGAAGTGGGTCGAGGTGTTTCTAACATGGAAAATAACAAGAAGTAAAACAGATATTTTACAAAGTTTATTTTCTTCATTTGGCCTCCCAGAAGAAATTGTTTCGGATAATGGACCACAATTTCGTTCAGAAGAATTTGCACAGTTCATGAGCAAAAATGGTGTGAAACATACCAAGGTTCCACCGTACCAACCTGCTTCGAATGGTGTAGCTGAGCACACTTTACAAATTGTAAAACGTGCCCTCATAAAACAAATGTTAGATCCAAATCCAAAGAAATTACAGCTGTCATTGGATCACAAATTGGCTAATTTTCTAATTACGTATCGTAATACAACTCATACAACTGCTGGTGGAAAACCAGCAGAATTTAATCTACATATTGATTGGGCTCATCAAACTCGTAGTAATACTGTGGAGGAGGATTTCCTGAAGTGTATAAGGGATGGTTTTCTAGACCAATATGTCGAGGAACCAACTAGAGAGCAGACCATCCTAGACTGCGTCTTGTGTAACGAGAGAGGATTAATTAGCAATCTGGTCGTGTGGGGCCCCTTGGGGAAGAGTGACCAAAATATGGTAAAATTCTTCATTAAGATGGAGAGTGACACAGTTAATTCAGAGACTAGGGTCCTGAACTTAAAGAAAGGGAACTTCGATGGTATGAGACATGAATTGGCTGGAGAATGATACTTAAAAGGTTGATGGTGGATAGGCAATGGCAGACATTTAAATATCACATGGATGAACTACAGCAATTGTACATCCCTGTCTGGCGTAAAAATAAAACGGGGAAGGAGGCACAACCGTGGCTAACAAGGGAGATTAGAGATAATGTTAAATCTAAGGAAGAGGCATATAAATTGGCCAGAAAAAGGAGCAAACCTGAGGACTGGGAGAAATTTAGAATTCAGCAGAGGAGGACTAAGGGTTTAATTAGGAGGGGGAAAATAGAGTATGAGAGTAAGCTTGCAGGGAATATAAAAAGTGACTGCAAAAGCTTCTATAGATATGTGAAGAGAAAAAGATTAGTGAAGACAAATGTAGGTCCCTTGCAGTCAGAATCAGGTGAATTCATAATGGGGAAGAAGGAAATGGCAGACCAACTGAACAAATACTTTGGTTCTGTCTTCACGAAGGAAGTCACGAATAACCTCCAGAAAATATTAGGGGACCAAGGGTCTAACAAGAAGGGGGAGCTGAGGGAAATCCTTATTAGTCAGGAAATGGTGTTAGGGAAATTGAAGGGACTGAAGGCCAATAAATCCCCAGGGCCTGATAGTCTGCATCCCAGAGTACTTAAGGAAGTGGCCCTAGAAATAGTCGATGCATTGGTGGTCATTTTCCAACATTCCACGGACTCTGGTTCAATTCCTATGGATTGGAGGATAGCTAAAAAAGGAGGAAGAGAGTAAACAGGGAATTATAGACCAGTTAGTCTGACATTGGTGGTGGGGAAAATGCTGGAATCAATTATTAAAGATGTAATAGCAGCGCATTTGGAAAGCAGTGACAGGATCGGTCCAAGTCAGCATGGATTTATGAAAGGGAAATCATGCTTGACAAATCTTCTAGAGTTTTTTGAGGAAGTAACTAGTAGAGTGGATAAGGGAGAACCAGTGGATGTGGTGTATTTGGACTTTCAAAAGGCTTTTGACAAGGTCCCATACTAGAGATTAGGGCGCAAAATTAAAGCACATGGTATTGGGGTAATGTATTGACGTGGATAGAGAACTGTTTGGCAAATAGGATGCAAAGTGTGGGAATAAACGGGTCCTTTTCAGAATGGCAGGCAGTGACTAGTGGGGTGCCACAGGGATCCCAGTATTCACTGCCTGCAAATAGCTGGGATGCCAGCTATTTACAATACACATTAATGATTTAGACTAAGGAATTGAATGTAATATCACCAAGTTTGCAGATGACACTAAGCTGGGTGGCAGTGCAAGCTGCGAGGCTTGCGAGGAGGACGCTAAGAGGCTGCAGGGTGATTTGGACAGATTAGGTGAGTGGGCAAATGCATGGCAGATGCTGTATAATGTGGATAAGTGTGAGGTTATCCACTTTGGGGGCAAAAACACAAAAGCAGATTATTATATGAATGTTGATAGATTAGTAAAAGGGGAGGTGCAATGAGACCTGGGTGTCATGGTACATTAGTCATTGAAGGGAGGCATGCAGGTACAGCAGGCAGTAAAGACAGCTGGCCTTCATAGCGAGAGGATTTGAGTATAGGAGTAGGGAGGTCTTACTGCAGTTGTACAGGGCCTTGGTGAGACCACACTTTGAGTATTGTGTACAGTTCTGGTCTCCTAAACTGAGGAAGGACGTGCTTGCTACTGAGGGAGTGCAACAAAGGTTCACTAGTCTGATTCCCGGGATGGCAGGACTGACATATGAGGAAAGACTGGATCGGCTAGGTTTTTATTCACTGGAGTTTAGAAGAATAAGAGGGGATCTCAGAGAAACATATAAAATTCTGACGGGACTGGACAGGTTAGATGCAGGAAGAATGTTCCCGATGTTGGGGAAGTCCAGAACCAGGGATCACAGTCTAAAGACAAGGGGTAAGCCATATAGGACCGAGATGAGGAGAAACTTTTGCACCCAGAAGGTTGTGAACCTGTGGAATTCTCTGCCACAGAATGTTGTTGAGGCCAGTTCGTTGGATATATTCAAAAGGGAGTTAGATGTGGCCCTTACGGCTAAATGGATCAGGAGGTATGGAGAGAAGGCTGGGGTGAGGTACTGAAGTTGCATGATCAGCCATGATCATATTGAATGGCAGTGCAGGCTCGAAGGGCCGAATGGCCTACTCCTGCACCTATTTTCTATGTTTCTATGTTTCTCAAGTTACAGCCACGAATCAGATTCTCATTGTTAAAACCAAATTTGGCACAGTCCATAGAGGAGATACAATTAAGACAGAAAGAGAATCATGATCGAGGTAGAGTAAAAGAGAGAAGTGTGAAATTAAATCAGAAGGTGAGAGTGAAGAACCATCATCATAAATGGGTAAAGTGGTTACTAGAAAGAGTGGTGAAGATATGTGGTCTTCGCATATATTTGCTCAAGATGTTTGATAATGGACAGGTTAGGTTTATTCACATTGATCATGTTATATATGTACACTATAGAAATACTCTCTGTGTAGTTACTGTATAGTTGCATAAGATGGAGACTTGTTTACCGGAGGTACCATCAACAAGGTTCATACTGTATACACTATGCTGGCACCACCAGAGGGTGCAACTGGTGGAGGCCCAGTGGTCACCTGTTCACCACAGGTACCCAGGTATAAAAGGGAGTCCACCATGTGGTATCCTCACTCTGAAGTTATATTAAATGGACTAAGGTCACTACAATTCAAGTGCAATACTTTGCCTCGTGGAGTCATTATCAGAGCATCTAAAGACATAACAAATGGCAACGAGATTACGGACTTTCACGCGAAAATGGCTAACTTTGGTACGTTGCAGCAATTCACCGATGGAGATGATTGGGACGCCTTTGTGGAGAGATTTGACCATTTCTTCACAGCAAACGACCTGGCAGGCGATGATCTAGCCACGCTGGCTGATAAGCGCAGAGCTATCCTGCTAACCAGTTGTGGGCCCGTCGTCTATGGCCTCATCAGGGACTTGCTGGCACCAGTGAAGACAACGGCCAAGACGTATGAGGAGCTTGTAAGGCTGATCCAAGAACAACTCAAGTCCAAAGAGAGCATCCTCACAACCAGACACCGGTTCGATGCCCACCGACGGCCCGAAGGCCATGAAATAGCGACATATGCTGCAGACCTCAGGAGGCTGGCGGCACCGTGTGATTTTGGTGAACACCTCACCGAAGCGCTGCGGGATATCTTTGTCATTGGAATCGGCCATGAGGGCCTTCTTCACAGGCTGCTATCTGCAGATACCACAGTCACACTGCAGAAGGCCATCACCGTGAGCCAGGCATTCATGACCTCGGCCTGCGGCTCTAGGCGGGTGTCTCAACCTCAGGACTCAAACCCGGCAAGTACTGTACACAGACTGGCGCCTTTTAGAGGCTGGACTGTAGAACTTGAATCTCCTCAGGGGAGAGAGAACAGGCCCCCGAGTCCCTTAACTCTGAGTCCGCCGAGGGGAGCGAATCGGTTAGCACCATGCTGGCGCTGCGGAGGGACTCACAGGGCTCACCAGTGCCATTTTATGGACTATGTGTGCAAAGGGTGCAGCACAAAGGGCCACCTCCAGCGAATGTGTAAAAGAAATATGACTCACTGTGTTGATGAAGAATCTAGAGCGGATTATGAAAAGATGGTCAGCCCCACGATGAGGTATATGGCATGTTTACCTGCACCACAGAATGTTCCCCATTGAGAATGGAAGTCGAGATATCGGCATCCCAGTCTTCATTGAGGTGGACACGGGGGCGAGCCAGTCAGTAACGAATCAAGGAGTCTTTGAGAGGGTATGGGACAATCAAACTGAACGACCCAAGTTGGTCCCTGTTCAAGCAAAGCTGTTCACCTACACCAATGAACTCATCCCAGTCGTTGGTAGTACGAATGTTAAGGTACTCCATGATGGAGTGGTGCACAAGTTACCAGTGTGGATTATTGCAGGTGATGGACCAACGCTACTCGGAAGACAGTGGATGGAGAAGATCCATTGGAGTTGGGAAGATTTCATCCCTCCAGCGATCGACGTCCCCCGCGCTCAGAGGCAAAGCAAGCCCTCACCTGAGGGTGGACCCGGCACCAGAGAGAAGACCAGCACAGCACCTGAGGCACAGACCACTCAGCACGACTGCGCAGAGATAATCCAGCTGAGACGACCTGAACGCACCTTCCAGGCTCCAGTGGCAGGACTCCGGAGGAAGAAAATTGGATCCAAAGGCGGCTTCCGAGCTTCGGTGGCAGAACCCGGAGAGAAGAGGATCACAGCAGTCGCATTGTGGATGGAAGAAAGACGGTGCCCAAGCCACGAGGTGAAGCACTGAAGGAAAAGATGGCGGTGGCCAGACCACGAGGTGCAGCGCTGATGGAGCAACACGTGGTACCAAACGAAAAAGAGCATTGGGGTAAAGATAGCAAGGCTTTCTTAAAGGAGGCCAGCAATCACACAATTGGACAGTCCCACATTCCCACACAATGTAATAACAATTGTGAGCTAAATGTAAAGCTTGTAATTGATGATCAGAGTTTTATACATGTAATATGCAAAGAAAAGTCGGGCGATTGCGATCGGAGCTACAGTTTATCTACAATAAGCAATGAAACGTTGTGCGATGCAGGATTTCAACTGTATTCTGATTATGTAGCGGGCAAACACCCATCGGGAACACACAGGTCCAGCGGGCTACCCGATGCTGTAGCCTGCACCCCGGAACCAGAGTGATGCACCACGGAGTGTGGCCACAAGCAGCTAAAATAGAAAAGCTGCAGAGCAAGCGATCTCAGGAGGGCAACAGCACCGGTATCGATACCCTGCCCTGATCGGCTCCACCTCTCAGGCACCCGATGGCACCAACCGCCATGAGCCTGAAAGAGCAAACTGTGCCAAGGGGCAGCCCCCAGACCCCATCGCTGCCAAGGCTACGCCCGGGAGTGAGGGATCACCCACGACTGTTCTCCCAATTGGGCCCAGGACCAGCCAGGATCCCAAACCACATAACGCCCAGGCAAGCGAGTCAGCAGTTCCCTGTGCACTGCTAGACAACTGCTCCTCTGGGAGCAGCAGCGACCTGGGATGCAAGGAGAGGACAGGGAGGTTACAGGCATCTCTGAACCTGCCCAACGCTAGGAGGAACGGCAAAGGTCCCGAAACCGGGCAACTCGAGTCAACTGGGTTCCCACTGCCAGCACTGGGGAACGCACCGCCACCAAGCTACCTGGACACCATCCAGCAGCTCTGGAACTAGCTTGTCCTCACACACCGGTGCTGACCCCAGCACTGATCCAAAAGATGTACCATCAATGTATCTCACCAGTCAAATGTACTTGCCTCACAACTGTACAACAAATGCAATGATGTAATTGCAAATTTCCTCTTCTGGACTTGAATGTACATGAATGTATATGAATGTGATGAGCCACTGGCATGATCTACATGTGGGGGGGGGGAATGGATGTATGTAGCCATGGACACACACATGGATCACACCCAGAACCCACTGAAGCCCCACAGCATCATCAAACCATCCCAACTGGTAACCACAATCCAACGTTGTTGCAATAAGGATTGGGGGTTAACAGGGAGAGAGCCAAGCCAAAGCACAGCCAAGATGCAAGGGTTATTGGTACTTAAGTCTGGGGAGATGCAATCCAGAGCAAATAGTGCAAAGGTATTGGCCCAAATGACTTGGGGGAGAGTGATCTTATACATGTACACTATAGAGATACTCTCTGTATAATCACTGTATAGTTGCATAAGATGGAGACTTGTTTACCGGAGGTACCATCAACAAGGTTCACACTGTATACACTATGCTGGCACCACAAGAGGGCGCAACTGGTGGAGGCCCGGGGTCACCTGTTTACCACAGGTACCCAGGTATAAAATGGAGTCCACCATGTGGTATCCTCACTCTGGAGTTATATTAAATGGACTAAGGTCACTACAGTTCAAGTGCAATACTTTGCCTCGTGGAGTCATTGTCAGAGCATCTAAAGACATAACAGATCATATTTTACATACAGACATGGAAGGAGTTGAAGGTGGGAATGATTAAATGATTTCTGACTCTTCAGATAGTTTTGATACACCAGTAGCAAATCCTACATCCGATGTACTGGAAACAAATCCAAAAGAAAATCAGAATTTTAAGTCTGAGTCCAAGTCAGGGAAACAAACAGTCTGAAATTAGAGTGAGTTCAAATGAAAATCAAAGAAATCCCATGGAGGAAAACGTTCCTCAGGATGAGCCTCGAATGAGTTTAGATTCAACACCATGTTTGAAAGGTTCTGTTCGAGAGTGAAGGTATCCTCTTCGAAACAGAAAACAAGTAGTTAAGCTTAATTTGTAAATATGGCAAAATAAGTCCATATCCTTAGTTATGATTAAACATGCAAGTTATGTATGATGTTTGTTATAATAACTTCTTCATTAAGGAGGGAGAAGTGTAATGTTTGTAGCTCCACACTGTGGATGTGGACATATTGTGTTACTGCAACTAAAGGGAATAAACAATCAGCTTACAAGAACCAGGAAGTTCCGGAGACTTCTGGAGCTGCATTCATTTTAGAAAGTCCTGCGTGTGCTGTGCTCTGTGAATATATCACAAGAACCTAATATTCCAGGTCCTGAACTACATAGTGTGGGGTGGAAGATGCCTGTGCGTGGATTTTTTTATCGTGTGGTGGCCGTTGCACACCAGCCACCACTCAGGCTTGACAGAGCCAGGTCTTGGTCCAGTGGCAAGGATTAACCAAGACGACTGGAGACCTGCTCTGCTGCATGGGCCTAGTGCGCACACATATTGCAGTGTGCGCTGGCCCATGCTGCCCCAGGGCCCTCGCCTCTTCTGGCCCCAAACTCGTGCCTCTCCTGGGCCTCGATCATGTCCCTCTACAATCTCTCACTGCTCCTTTGTCCCAACCTCACGGCTCCTGCTGTATCTGCCCATGCTCCAATCACCGACACCTTGATGATGTCCCTCTTCGCTGCCGTCATCCTCCTGCACCAGCACGTGCTGTACCTTGCAGTGGTATACCGCCACGCTGCAACACTGACCACACAAAGAAGTGCTTCAGTGGCAATGTTCCCGATGTTGGGGAAGTCCAGAACCAGAGGACACAGTCTAAGGATATGGGGTAAGCCATTTAGGGCCGAGATGAGGAGAAACTTCTTCACTCAGAGGGTTGTTAACCTGTGGAATTCTCTACCGCAGAGAGTTGTTGATGCCAGTTCATTAGATATATTCAACAGGGAGTTGGATATGGCCCTTACGGCTAAGGGGATCAAGGGGTATGGAGAAAAAGCAGGAAAGGGGTACTGAGGTGAATGTTCAGCTTAGATCTTATTGAATGGTGGTGCAGGCTCGAAGGGCCAAATGGCCTACCCCTGCACCTATTTTCTATGTTTCAATGTTTCTATTTTTATTCACAGGACATTGGAATGTCCTGAGGTCATAAAAGGTGCTCGGAAATGCATTTTCTTACTTTTAGATGCCTGTGACATGTGGCTTGTCTGTGACTTGCTAGGGAACAAGTAATTCATTCTTAGAAAGGTTAAGCAGGTTGGGCCTGTACTCAGTGGAGTTTAGAAGAATGAGAAGTATCTTATTGAAACATACAAGATTCTGAGGGGGCTTGACAGGGTAGATGTAGTGAGGATGTTTCCCCTAATGGGGGGTTCTAGAACTAGGGGGCATAGTTTCAGAGTAAGACGGAACTGAGGAGGAATTTCTTCTCTCAGAGGGTCAGGAATCTTTAGAATTCACTACCCCAGAGAGCTGTAGAGGTTGGGTCATTGAAAAAATTCATGGCTGAGATAGACAGATTTTTGAACGACAGGGGAGTCAAGGGTTATGGGGAGTGGACAGGGAAGTGGAGTTGAGGCCAAGATCAAATCAGCCAGGATCTTATTTAATGGTGGAGCAGGCTCAAGGGGCCAAATGGCCTACTCCTGCTCCTATTTCTTATGTTCTTATGTATTCTGTAGGTTTAATTTCTCATTTTCTACAGCACAGAGAAGGAATCGCCAAGAATCGATGCAATTATTTATTACAGACGAACGCAGAAAACTGAATGGCAGGAAAAGACCAGTTGGTCAATCAATCCTGCCCAACACCACGATGGCCGGAGCATCGTGACTAAACATTTCCTACCTGCTCCCCGCAGCCATCGTACGTCAGTTTGTAGTGTCCGCTGTGGCTCAGTGGGTCGCACTCTCGCCTCTGAGTCAGAAGGTTGAGAGTTCAAGCTCCACTCCAGGGACTTGTGCACTTAAATCTAGGCTGACACTCCAGTGCAGTACCGAGGGAGCGCTGCACTGTTAGAGGTGCTGTCTTTCGCATGAAATATTAAACCGAGGCCCCATCTGCTCTCTCAACTGGACGTAAAAGATCCCATGACATTATTCAAAGACA
Organism: Pristiophorus japonicus; assembly: GCF_044704955.1. Classification (NCBI taxonomy): domain Eukaryota; kingdom Metazoa; phylum Chordata; class Chondrichthyes; family Pristiophoridae; genus Pristiophorus; species Pristiophorus japonicus. The sequence goes on along the minus strand of NC_091983.1, from coordinate 23,768,315 downwards.
AGCTGGGGAGTTATCCCCAGTGTCCTGGCCAAGATTTATCCCTCAATCAACATCAATTAAAAATATATATTATCTGGTTATTATATCACATTGCTGTTTGTGGGAGCTTGCTATGCACAAATTAGCTGCCGCGCTTCCTACATTACTACAGTGAATGTCCATCAAAAAGTATTTCATTGGCTGTAAAACACTTTGGGATACCCTGAGTTCATGAAAGGAGCCATATAAAAATATAAATCTTTCTTTCCAAGTTTCTGCGATCGACATAGAATGAATTGTGAGCAAGAGCAAGTTACAAAGATGTCAAGATTCTCCCTTCCCCGCCACCTCCCCCCCACCACCGAAAACACATGTCACAGTCATTTCTGTGTAATGTATACCTCTTCTCAACCTATATGCTTTAGTACCAAGGCCTTGGTTAGTGTGCAGACAAGATTTATCAAAATGATACCAGGGAAGAGGGATTTTAGTTATCTGGAGAGACTTGAGTAGCTGGGATTGTTCTCCTCGAGGATTTGTATTAGAAGTGTTTATAAGTAGATTAGATAGGGAGAAACGGTTCCCACTGGCAGAAGTGTCGGTTACCGATTGAAGATAATTGGCAAAACGACAGATGAGGAGTTAAAAACAGAAAATGCTGGAAATATCAGCGGGTCAGGCAGCATCTGTGGGGGGGAAAAAAAACACTTAACGTTTCAGACCTGGAATGTAAACTCTGCTTCTCTCTCCACAGATGCTGCCTGACCCACTGAGATTTCCAGTATTTTCTGTTTATTTCCGATTCCAGCATCCGCAGTATTTTGCTTTTGTGTCGTGCGGAGATGAGGAGACATGTTTTTATACAGCGAGTTGTTATGATCTGGAATACACTGCCTGAAAGGGTGGTGGAAGCAGATTCAATACCAACATTCACAGGGGAATTGTATAAATACTTGAAAATGGATATGAAAAGTGTGCAGGGCTTATGTGGAAAGAGCAGAGGGAGTGGAACTAATTGGATAGCTGCTTCAAAGAGCAATTACAGGCACGATGGGCCGAATGGCCTCATTTTGTGCTCTAAGATTCTATCATACTTGGATGTCATCTGAGCTTGCTGAGATGGTCATTCCTGTTCGCTGCACCACGTAGTCTGTTGTATATGAACATATAAAGAGGTCACCATCCCATCGAGCCTATCCCACCTGATCTGGAAGATTCACAAACACACTTTACTGATCCCTGAACCAAGGTATCTCCCAGGAGAGGCACAAAAATAATGGAACAAAAAGCCCTGGAAATTTCCTCTCCAACTCTAAGGTAATGCGGGAAGCAACCAAAACTCTGTAGGCCGTATCTTAACTTGCACCAAGTCCCGCTCACCCATCACCTCGGTACTTGCTGATCTACATTGGCTCCCGGTCCAGCATTGCCTTGATTTTAAAATTCTCATACTTGTGTTCAAATCCCTCCATGGCCTCACCCCTCTCTAATCTTTGTAACCAACTCCAACCCTACAGCCCTCCAAGATATCTGTGCTTCTGCAATTCTGGTCTCGTGCACATCCCTGATTTTCAATGCTGTACCATTGGCGGCCGTCGAGAGAGAGAGAGAGAGAGAGAGAGAGAGAGAAGATGGGGTTGGTAGTAAGTTGCTGCTATGTGTTTTTCAATTCTTTTAATGTGTTGTGAGCTGGCTGTATGCTTCAGCTCGCATTGTGTCTCTGGTTACCATGGCAGCCCGATCTTTTTGGCGCAGATCAAGGCTCCACCCCCAAAACTAAAGGTTGGGTAACGCCAGGCCAAAATGAAGAAATCCAACGGGGAAACTTAGAATATTTTTTTTTAGCGTACTTAGGCCCCCAAAAATTGTGCGTAACTCTTCAAGTACGCCAAAAAAATGCTTTGGGTAAAATTGAGCCCCTAATATCTTCCTATGTGGCTTAGTTATTTGGTTCGACAATTGCACCTTTGAAGCGCCTTGGGATGTTTTACTACGCTAAAGGCACGATATGAATGCTAGTTGTTGTAGTTGCTGTTGTTGGGAGGCCACCAAAACCTCATAAACGCAACCAACTTTCAACGCATCCTCTATAAGTGGAAATAGCCTCATCACTGAGGAACTTGTCTAGCCCCATGTTAAGGGACTGAAGCTAATCCCTGCCCAGTCGAGAACGTCATGACAATAGGACCCCTGCTGACAAGGTGATGTGGTGTGACTGGAAAGGAAATTTTTTTTTTGAATAATAAAACAGCTACCTTCCGTATAAAATTAACTGTACTAGACTTTATAGATATCTTAGACAAGATATTTCTGGGCTTTTTTACTGCAGTTAATTGAAAGAACTATTATCTACTGTAGTTTTGTTTAATAACTACCAGCGCTGCTCACAGTGGCTGCAAACTATTGCACATCAGTTCTGGCTCATCACAAGAAAGCAAACCTGATATAATTATAAATATGCCTGTGCTCATTATTTGCATGAATTGGAGTTAATTATACAGACAATGGCATCTAATGGAAGTTTGAAGCAATCACAAATTATTATATGAATGACATCCCACTGTTTTGCCTTGAGAAGTGTCTCACAGATCCCATTGGATTAACAGCATTATTTTGTTTATAAAGTGTAGTAACAATGAGGCATTTGTATAAACCACAGTCTATTGCATATTAAATGATGCATTATTTTAGTGCTGCCACCAGTGAAAACTAGTAATTGCTTTTTGACAGAATATCATCCGACTTTGTGAAATTCACATACACGTCAAGTGAGCCAGGAGACTGAAACTGGACATTATACCCAATGCACCGCAACCAAATATTTCAGACCGTGGTGCTTAAGTGCTGCTTGGTAGCCAAAGCCTGAGAGCATTGGATGAATGGAACCGAGATAAAAGTCCAGTTGCCCAATCTACAGGCACTTCCACGTGTGTCCGGAGATTTAGCCCTTTTGTTCCAAATGGAATGTCCCGCTACTGTGCAGAGGTCATCAGTTCTGCTTGCATGACCAGAGTTTGCAAAACAACTGAGAAAATAGAGGATTCATCCAGGCTGGAAGCTCCAAATTGTTGGTTCATTTTTGATTTCAATATGGGAGGGGGAAGGCAAGAAAATGGGACAGATGAAGGAATGAATCAAGAAGCAAAAACAATACGAAGAGAAGACAGCAAAAAAATGTAGAAAATCAACTGTTTACTTATTTTTTTAAAATAAAAATACAGCTTGGATCAAAATATCTTCGGACTGAAAGTATCTCCATAATTCTCTTGAGGGTATGTGTCACTTTGTTTTTCCTTTTTTGGAAAATGATCTCTATTTTTTTTAATCAACGCTCATTCCATGCGAACCCCCCACCGGTGTTATATATGCAGACTATAGATATACTCTCTGTGTAGTCACTGTATAGTTGCATAAGATGGAGATTTGTTTACCTGATATACTATCAATAAGGTTTACACTATGTATACTATATATACTATGCTGGCACCACTAGAGGGTGCAACTGGTGGAGACCAGGATTTCCTGCCCTGGTGGCAGGGGCTGTATAAAAGGGGAGCCACCATGCGGCTGCCTCACTCTGGAGTTACGAATAAAGGACCAAGGTCACTACAGTTTGAGTACAACACATTGCCTCGTGGAGTCATTCACAAGTACATTACAGACATAATAACCAGATGTCTCAAAGAGTTTTACAGTCAATGTACTTTTGGAGGGTAGTCACTGTTGTAATGTAGGAAATGCGGTAGCCAAGTTGCATACCGCAACTCTCGCAAACTGCAATGTGATAATGACCAGATAATCTTCTTTTTTGTATTGTTGAATGAGGGATAAATATTGGCCAGGACACTGGGGATAACTCCCCTGCTCTTCTTCCAGGTAGTGCCATGGGATCTTTTATGTACACTTGAGAGAGCAGACGGGGCCTCGGTTTAACGTGTCATCCAAAAGACGGCACCTCCCACAGTGCAACGCACTGCACTGGAGCATCAGCCAAGGTTTTGTGCTCAAGTCCCGAGAGTGGGACTTGAACCCACAACTTTCTGACTCAGAGACGAGAGCGCTCCCCAGTGAACTACAGCTGACACTGTATATATATATATATAAAATATATACAGAATATGTTTGTAATATATAAAAGGGTCAAAGACATGGACTGTAAAGGCATCTCTTGCAAGCTTCTTGCAATATTTGTCCTATTATAATCACGACAATGTAAATATGGTGTGACAGTTGCAATTTCTGTGTAACTGGGTTAGAAACAGCACAGTGTCTTCATATATGTGTGTGTGGGTGGGGGCATGATGGGGAATTCAACCTGGCTGCTTCTGGGAATTCACATTTGTAAGGAAAGCAAGGACTTTCTGACAAAGGCAACAGTTTCTCCAGCAGTGGAGGAGAGCTGGAGAGAGGGGAAATAACTGCAGCCACTGTCATTCACATCTTGAGCTTGAAATGGTGCCAATGAATTAGTATGCCCCATGCATGATCTGGAACAGCAATTGTGATCTTTGGAGTTTAAAGCACTGATCCTTTCTCACCCGTACAGATAAGACAGCTACATCAGTGCACTTTGTTTTCACACCACCACCAGTTAAAACAGAATACTTTTGCTTCTGCTGGTCACAATTGGCATGCCACAACAACAACTTGCATTTATATCATGCCTTCAACCTAGTAAGTACATCGAAACATAGACATAGAAAGTAGGTGCAGGAGTAGGCCATTCGGCCCTTCCAGCCTGCACCGCCATTCAATGAGTTCATGGCTAAACATGCAACTTCAGTACCCCATTCCTGCTTTCTCGCCATACCCCTTGATCCCCCTAGTAGTAAGGACTTCATCTAACTCCTTTTTGAATATATTTAGTGAATTGGCCTCAACAACTTTCTGTGGTAGAGAATTCCACAGGTTCACCACTCTCTGGGTGAAGAAGTTTCTCCTCATCTCGGTCCTAAATGGCTTACCCCTTATCCTTAGACTGTGACCTCTGGTTCTGGACTTCCCCAACATCGGGAACATTCTTCCCAAGGTGACGCATAAAGTTATATTAGGGCAGGTGACCAAAAACTTGGCCAAAGATGTAGGTTTTTAGGAGCATCTTAAAAGAGGTGAGATAGGCAGAGAGGTTTGGCGAGGGAATTCCAGAACTTACGACTTAGACAGCTGAAGGCACGACCACCAATGGTGGACCGTTGAAAATCAAGGATGCACAAAGGGCCAGAAGTGGAGGAGCGCAGATATCTTGGGGAGGGTTGGAGGAGGTAAGAGAGATAGTGAGGGGAGAAGCCAGAGAGAGTTTTGAAAACAATGATGAGAATTTTAAAATCGAGGTTGCAGGTAGATAAACAAAGACATTTGTTCGCTCGCATACATAGATAAATAAGTACGTCTTGTAATCTTTTTACTGTTCATCTTTGAAACCTGTGGGTTTTCATTGCAAAGGCTAATAATATATCTGTATTTTTCCTTTATTAAATATCTCTGCCACAGTACTTAGTGTTTAAAAGTAAAGTTCTGGGGTAGTTGTTATGCTTGGAGCCAGAAATTGTACTTGAACTGTATAAAACACTAGTTGGGCCACAGCTAGAGTACTGCATGCAGTTCTGCTCACCACATTACAGAAAAGATGTGATTGCACAAGGGAGGGTACAGAGGAGATTTACAAGGATGTTGCCTGGACTGGAGAATTTTAGCTATGAGGACAGATTGGATAGGCTAGGTTTGTTTTCTTTGGAACAGAGGAGGCTGAGGGGAGACCTTATTGAGGTGTATAAAATTATGAAGGGCCTAAATAGAGTGGATAGAATTGAACCATTCCCCTTAGCAGAGGTTCAACAACCAGAGGCATAGATTTAAAGTAATTGGTAGGAGGTTTAGAGGGGATTTGAGAGGAAATTTCTTCACTCAGAGGGTGGTGGTGGTCTGGAACTCACTGCCTGAAAGGGTGGGAGAGGCAGAAACCCTCACCACATTTAAAAAGTGCTTGGATATGCACTTGAAGTGCCGTAACCTACAGGGCTATGGACCAAGAGCTGGAAAGTGAGATGAGGCTGGATAGCTTTTGGTCAGCTGGCATGGACATGATGGGCCGAAATGTCCTCCTTCCGTGCTGTAAATTTCTATGATTCTAGATTTTCACCTGTGAGTAACCTGATTTTAAATCACTGAAAATGATTTTTTTTTAAACTATACTGAACCATTTAATAGTTTCATTGGTGGACACTAATCAGTTTCAGTTTCTTAGTAAATGATCTATCTTTTGTTCTGGTGAAACATTTAAAGCATGCCCACGAGTGCCTGTGTGCCTAAGGAAATGAGCGCAGTTTGAAGGGCCTTCCTGAACCAGCACAATCGGCGGAATCTTGCAATTCCGACCTGGGGACGTGGCCAGTTTTGTGGGCGGGGTGAATTGAATCTTAAACCAGCATAAAAGATCGCGGAAAACACGAATGCAAGTGGTTTTGGGCGTAACTCAACTGGCGTTTAAAATTCCCCCGATCTTTTGCGCCGGATCAATCAATTGGCCTGGAAGTTGGCAGAAACTCCAGGCCCAATGATCATTTAAGTTCAGAACTTTTATTTAAAACTTCTCTTATTCAAGTTTGATGGGAACAATGATTTTCGAACTTGCTACTTTTTAAACTTACAAACAACCACTGTTCACAAAAATAACAAAAAAGCAGCTATTGCAACCACACACTATGGAGAAACGTAGATGTGGAGTGATTTGATCGAGGGTTATAAGATGATGGAGGGACTAGATTGTCTTTGTGTAGACCAACTGATTCAACTGGATAGGTTAGGGAGGACCGGGGATCACAATCTCAAGTTATGTAATCGTTAGATGTCAGGAATTGGTTTCCCAGAGAATAATTGACCTCTGGAATGTATTGTATGGTGAATTCTTTCAAGTGAGAGCTGGACCTGTTTCTGGGTAGGGTGGAGATCATCTTTTACAAAAGGTAGGTACCTAGTAACATTAATCAGGGCTAGAGTGGTCTCCTGGACTAGTTTCAATCGTCTCAGTGAGTTAGGAAAAGAATTGTCCAGATTTTTTCCACCTAATTTGGCCTGGGTTTTCATCTCGTTTTACGTCCTTCCCAGGAGATCACATGGTTTCGGATGGGGAGTGCACATGTCGTGATGCACAAAGTATCACAATTGTGTGGGGCAGGCGGGATGGACCAGAGGGTCTTTTCCTATCCGTAATTTTGCGTGTGCTTGTATTTAGAACAACTTACAGAATATAGGGCTCAATTTTTCCTCAGTAATCTGCTCCGTTTTTTTGCTGCGTGCCGCTTTTTTTGGCCTAAATTCAAATATCCAAGTTGTCCCAAAGATTGTGTGCCGGAGTAACTCAGTTAGTTATGATTTTTTTTAGGTTAGTTTTTTTTTGTGTCACCTGATGTCTGCGCCAGTTTTTCACATTTATGAAAGTTTGGCTAACTTACATTTTTCCTAGGATATCACCATATCATAGGCAGTCCTTCAAAACGAGGATGACTTGCTTCCATGCTAAAAAAAGGATGAGTTCACAGGTGTTTCAATGAAGGACCCAAACTACATCCTGAAGGGTGGAAGATGCCTGTACGTGATTTTTTTTTAAAGTGGGGTGGCCGTTGCACACCAGTCACCACACGGGCTTGACAGAGCTAGGTCTTGGTCCAGTGGCAAGGATTACCCAAGACAACTGGAGACCAGCTCTGCTGCACGGACCTAGTGCACACACATATCGCAGTGTGGGCTGGCCCGTGCTGCCCCTGGGCCCGAAATCACGCCTCTCCTGGGCCCCGATCACGTCCCTCTACAGTCTCCCGCCGCTCCTGCTGTATCTGCCCACCCTCCAATCACCGACCTGGATCTTGATGACATCACTCTTCACTGCCGTTGCCCTCCTGCACCAGCTCGTGCTGTACCTTGAAGTGGCACGCCTCCATGCTGCCCATGGCCGCCGCTCACCACTCCTTTTATGGCGCCGACCTGCTGCTGATGTTCCCTCACAGGTCGGGACCTCCACACTGCCTAGGACAGCGTATGTGACCATTCCCAAAAAACCTTCTGGGCACTTAAGAAAAAGCAGCGCACATTAAAAAATTGGCGCAGGAAGACGCCATTGTTTTTAGGCAAATTTTTGGAGGGAGTCAATAACACATTAAATATGCATCATGAAGCTTAATTTTTTCAAACTTAAAACGCAGAAAATGGAAGCTTAATACAAATCTTTAATTTTGGATTTTGTTCAAAGTGCCATGCCACCACTGAATGTCTCCAAACCGGGCTCGAGGGTCGTAGCCTCGGCCGGCAGAATCGGTCCCTCGCCCGGACACAAAAGTGTGGAAGCTGAACCGAAGGGATGAGAACCCTTATGCTATGCAGCACCATCAGAAGAAGCCCGAGGGGGGCGGGGGAGAGGGGGCAGTGGGGGTGTGGGTTTGCCGAGCCCCTGTGTCTGGGCGAGGGAGTGATTCGGCCGGCCGACCCTCGAGCCCGGTGAGGAGACAGTCAGTCGGTGGTGGGCTGGTACTTCGGAAAAAATCTAAAATTAAGGAATTGCAATCGACTTCGTTGCCCCAAATGTCCTCATTTCAATGCCTAGCCTCGCGTTCTAAGCAAGCCTATTGTGCATGCGCAGACCTGCATGTGATCCATATACTAGGGCGTCGACCTTGGGGAGAGAGAGAACAAAGAAGCTTGTCCTGCTCTTTTGAGCTTCTTGCAAAGGTTCAGTTTAATCATGGGGGCAATACTGACAATGCCATGCCTTCTGCATGATGGTGCTGCGGAGGAGATGATTGATTCGACGTCATCGCATGAGCACGTAGGATGATGGGCAGGAGGCCTTACCCACGTCGGGTATATCAAGACAGGCGTTCATATCTGCACCTGAGTGATGCAGACTGTGTGAGAAGGCTATGTTTCCACAAAGAAGTTGTAACCGAGATCTGTGAGTTAGTAAAAGCAGACCTGCAACCTAGAAGCGTCAGGAGGACTGCTTTGTCAGTTGAAGTAAAGGTTACAACTGCACTTTCATTCTATGCAACTGGATCATTCCAGGCCACAACTGGGGACGTTGCGCCATTTCTCAACATGCAACATATATCTGCATTCGGCAGGTCACTGCTGCCCTATATGCCCGGATGAATGACTACATAAAGTTCCCCATGACTGCCCAGGCAATGCGTGACAGGGCTGTGGGATTCTCCAGGAGTGCTGGCTTCCCAAAGATTCAGGGCTGCATTGATTGTACCCACATCGCCTTGCGAGCACCTTTGAAGGATTCTGAGATGTACAGGAACAAAAATGGCTTCCGCTCTGTTAATGTGCAGCTCATGTGTGTTGATGCGAGATACCCAGAGAGCACCCATTATGCGTTCATCCTACGCGAGAGCGTTATATCTGCCATGTTTCAGCAGCAGCCAGAAGGGCAGAAGTGGCTGCTGGGAGACGAAGGGTATGGCCCCGCCACCTGGCTCATAACACCCTTACGTGTAACCCGGACGGAGCTGACCGGGAATACAACATGTCGCACATTGCGATTCGCAGCATAATAGAGAGGACCATTGGCATCTTGAAACAGCATTTCCGATGCTGGACAATTCCGGAGGCAACTTGCAATACTCCTCTGAGGTTGTCGGTCAGTTCACTGTTGTGTGCTGCATGCTGCATAACTTAACCATCATGAGGCAGCAGCAGCTGGTAGTAGAAAACCCACCTGAGATGTGAGTGGGGCTGATGATGAGGAGTAAGATGCAGATGACAAGGAGGAGGAGGACGAGGAAGCCATGCAACTACCTGAACCCACAGCACGGCAACGGAAGAGGGCGGGCCTTGCGCTGGCAGCTCATCTGTGAACGCTTTGCTGCCTAAAGGCTCAGCGGCAACTATTCCAAATGGACCATGTTTACTGTTTGGACCTATTCCATAATGTTGTGTTGTGTTATTGGACCAAATAATGGAAATGATTCTTCTTTACTTCAAAAAGTTGTGTTAATAATGGAACAAATAATGGAAATGATTCAGTTATAATTTATAATATATTTTATTCAAAAGTTTAACAAACCCTTGTTTGTACTTAACTTTAATAAAAATATTCTTGTATCAAACTTTAAAGTTATCAGTTAATCTTAAAGATCACTTACAAACTTTTAAACTTGTAAATTTACATAACTTACAACAAACTTTTAATTTGAGAACAATTGCAACAGGACCAATAATAATAATAACAACAACAGCAAAAAAAGCCTGCACCCATCTCTCCTCCACCTTATTCTAAGACCACCCATTGCACTTGGTCTTGTTGACTCCACCCCTGCCCGCAGGCAGTAGCGCAGCGTTTCTCGGGTTGGGACCAAGCTTATTCTTTCGAACATCTCGGGTAATGCGCACTTCTTGATAGGGGGCGTGGGGCTGGCATAATGTGGAAGGCCAGGCTTGGGCCTCTTCAGAGGCTGGTCTGGAGATTAGAGTGGGAGTGGCAGTTGATTCTGTCAATCGGCACGGGGTCTGGGCATGTTCCTTTATTGCAGCAGCTAACTCCGACATTCCCTCCCTCATGGGCCCTGACAGTGTGCCAACTACCTACAACATTCCCTCCCTCGTGTTTGCCGACAGTGTATCAGCTGCCTGCAACATTCTCTCCCTCATGTGCCTGGACAGTGTTCTCATTTCTCGTGAGAGTGTTGTTACATCTCCCGACAGCCCCGATACCTCATCAGCCACCCCATTGGATGATGTCCAGGAGTTAATGTGTAAAGTCAATGCTCTCCGCACTCATTGCCATCATCTGAACCATATCTGTTAGATCCTGCACCTCAGGAGAGCACTGTCGAGCTCTCCTTCCCCTCCTCACCCTGGGTGTGGCTCGTTGCATCCCACTGGGAACCCCAACCTCGGACCGTGGAGCCCTGGGTGCGCCTTGGTACATCCCACTGAGAACCGCAGTTCGGATGGTGAGGCCCTGGGTGTGCCTCGCTGCATCCCACTGGGACCTGCAGCCTCAGACAGTGGGACACAGGGTGTGCCTCGCTGCACCCCACTGGAATCCCCAACCTCGGATTGTGAGAAACCATGGAATGTCCCAACACTTGTACCACTCAGGAAAGGGCCTGGCACCTCAATGGGCGACACCTGCACCTCCTCCAGAGTGAGTATAACAGTGTAGCGCTTCATCATCACCTCCCCTCCCCCCCCCCCCTCCCCCATACTCTTGGTCTGGAAGGTGGGATTGGAAGATGTTCTCCTCTTCAGTCTGAATCTTCTTCTGAATTGGCTTCAGCCTCGTCAGGGTTGGCCTCAAGTTCTGCAAAATATAACAGAACAGACAAATGGATAGCAGCAGAAGAGGGGGCAGGATGGCATGAGTAGGCTCACACAGTGCAGGGAGCAGGCTCATTTGAAGGACCCGGATGAATGATAGCACATTGCATCAACCGAAGCGTAGCTGATGGAGACATCCCCATGAACCGAAGCATGGCTAGCCCGCACAGTACTTTACATTTAGCAAAGCCATACTATGGAATTTGCAGGATTTACCCTCTCCCTCGAGTGTGGGCCCAGCTTGTGCAGTGGCGATTGCTTTTCTCCATGCAGGACCCATGAAAGCAGCGACCCTCTCTTCCAAGGGTATCAGTGGGTGCAGATTTGCTGGGCCTCCTCCTGTTCGAGTTCTTTCCTGTTTGTCGTGTGCCACCTTCCTCTGCAAAGATGAAAATATAACTTTTTAGAAAGGGTGTCTTTCTGCTGGGTGGAACATATACAGATGGTCACATTTACAATTGCAATTCCAGTGAAGAAATGAAAATATTACTTACACAAATTACTTGATCAAGGTCCTGCCGCTTCTTTTTGCACTGGCCTCTAGACCTCAGGATGGTCACCATTGCACAGTAATCTTCTGCAAGTTGGTTCCAGCGTTTCATCATTTCTTTTGGTGAAACTTTTATGTGACCTCTGCTGGTGTTCAGCTCGTGCCATCTGGCCTCAATCACAGTAACTAGTGCCTCCACTTCATCCTGTGAGAAATTCTTGGTCCTTGAGCTGCATTGCATCTTGTATTGCAGCTCTGATTTTTCCAATGAGAATTAAAGTTCTCACACCCAACTGGCTGTTTAAAAATGGCTGAATGCAAACCGGGAGCTGTACTGGGCATGTGCGCCCATAGCAATCACGTTTTTTCATGCATGCGCAGAAAGGGGGGGGGGGTGGGGGGCGTCAGCTTTTTTGCGTAAACTTTAGGCTCCACCTTCAAAAATTTATTTTGGGGAAACTAGCTAGTTATTTTTGTGGAGTAGTCAGGGCCAAAAAAAACGGGCGTAACTCTTGCAGTACGCCAAAAAACTGCATTGGGAAAAAATTGAGCTCATAAAGTGCTACTGGGCCATTCCCCACTTACCGGTTTCTCATCTGTATCTGTATCCAGCTTGCTGTCGACTGCAGTTACAGGATGAACTAGTATACAGAATTCACATTTCTTGCCTTCAAGACGACTTCAGAAAAAGTTGAAACGTTCATCTTATTAAAAATAATACTGGTTATTCCTAACAATGGTTTCTCTGAGGGGGGTTTTATTCTTTGTGATTGGTGGAGCGCGGCTTGGAAACCGCTGTGGTTTGCTCTGTGAATGGTAAATCTCGCTGTCAATCAGACATTGTGGGATGTCATATGCTCAAATGCATGTTGTGAGCTGGAGCCTGTTGGCTTGAGTCTTCCCGGTTAAAACTTCGGGGATTTGGCAACCTACAGAAACTCAAAAGTTCCGACTTCGCGTTTAGGCACAGGCATCTGACAGATAACACTGGGGCAAAGCCAGTGATTCTGCACTTTGAGTGGGAGTGTGGATCAGAGATAGGGCTACTACGTTGTAGCCCTGGTTCTCCAACCCGTGCCCCCTTAAGAATGACTTCCAATGATACTGTAATATTGCATTCAACCACAGCTGTGATTTGCCCTATATGCCGAGAAGACTTTAATGAGATCTGGTTAATTATAAATTAACGCGCTGGTTTATTTTTCAAATTGTGCTGAGTGAACATAGAAACAATTCCAAAATCAGTCGGAATTTACTCCTCATAATATAGAAACAAAAAACAAAGTTTGCCACATTGCCCCTGTTATTGGACTAAATTCAACTTTTCTGACGAGCCTTCTCACTGAATCTCTTTTAATATTGGCCGGGACACCGGGGAGAACCCCCCTGCTCTTCTTGCAAAATAGTGCCATGGGATCTTTTATGTCCACCTAAGGTGGCAGATATGGCCTCAGTTTAACATCTCATCTGAAAGACCGAAACTCCAGCAGTGCAAACATTCCCCCAGTACTACTTTGGAGTGTCAACCCGGATTATGTGCTCAGGTCTCTGGAGTGGGACTTGACCCACAACCTTCTAATTCAGAGGCGAGAGGGCTTCTACTGGGCAGGGAAGTGGAGCTGAGCCTAAAATCAGATCAATCATGATATTACTAAATGGCGGAGCAGGCTCGAGGGGCAAAAATGGCCTACTCCTGCTCCTATTTCTTATGTTCTGATGTTCCTTATGTACTGAGCCACAGCTGGCACCTGTTCCACAATTGCTCGCATCATTTCAAAAGATGGATGATATCAGCCATGACAGACACTTTTTGTGAAAGGCTAAGCTATCAAACATCCATGTTATAGAGCAAGGAGTACAAGAGAGATATTGAACAATCCGATACAATACTAGAAGCCTGGTAACAGGGGGTTAATCAAACAAATCAGTCCGACAAGATCCTTTGAAATTCTTCTTACAGGTCTTGATGAAGTGCTTCTCAGAAAAAAATAAGTAATCTATTTCGCTGCAAAAATGAAATATAGCCTTTGTACGAACTGTGCAAGAATAAATTTATAAAACTTCATTTCATCACAAGGCTTCATGACAAGACAAGCCCAACTGCAAATACACGAGATGTGCTGAATCTCTTATACTCAATTCCTATGAAGAACATTTTCTTTGCAGGCAGTTTGATCAGAAAACAGCAACAAATTGCATTTATATGGTGCCTTCAACCTAGTAAAATCTCCAAAGGCGCTTCATTATACTCTACCCTGGAGGGCTGTGGATGCTCAGTTGTTGAGTATATTCAAGGCCAAGATCGCTAGATTTTTTGGCACTAGGGTAATAAAGGGATATGAGGATAAGGCTGAAAAGTGGGGTTGAGGTCGACGTTCAGCCATGATCTTATGGAAACATAGAAAAATAGAAAATAGGTGCAGGAGTAGGCCATTCGGCCCTTCGAGCCTGCACCACCATTCAATATGATCATTGCTGATCATGCAACTTCAATACCCCATTCCTGCTTTCTCTCCATACCCCTTGATCCCTTTAGCCGTAAGGGCCACATCTAACTCCCTTTTGACTATATCTAACGAATTGGCCTCAACAACTTTCTGTGATAGAGAATTCCACATGCTCATAACTCTCTGAGTGAAGAAGTTTCTCCTCGTCTAATTCGTAACTGGCTTACCCCTTATCCTTAGACTGTGACCCCTGGTTCTGGACTTCCCCAACAACGGGAAATTTCTTCCTGCATCTAACCTGTCCAATCCCGTCAGAATTTTATGTGTTTCGATGAGATCCCCTCTCATTCTTCTAAATTCCAGTGAATATAAGCCTAGTCGATCCAGTCTTTCTTCATATGTCAGTCCTGTCATCCCGGGCATCAGTCTGGTGAACCTTCGCTGCACTCCCTCAATAGCAAGAATGTCCTTCCTCAGATTAGGAGACCAAAACTGTATACAATATTCAAGGTGTAGCCTCACCAAGACCTGTACAACTGCAGTAAGACCTCCCTGCTCCTATACTCAAATCCCCTAGCTATGAAGGCCATCATGCCATTTGCCTCCTTCACTGCCTGCTGTACCTGTATGCCAACTTTCAGTGACTGATGTACCATGACACCCGGGTCTCGTTGCACTTCCCTTTTACTAATCTGTCACCATTCAGATAATAATCTGCCTTCCTGTTTTTACCACCAAAGTGGATAACCTCACATTTATCCACATTATACTGCATCTGCCATACATTTGCCTACTCACCTAACCTGTCCAAGCCACCCTGGAATGGCGAAGCAGGCTTGAAGGGTCATATGGCCTACTCCTGCTCCTAATTCTTATGTTCACACGAACATAATTAGACAAAAAATTAACAATCGAGCCAAAGAAGGAGACATTCTGACAGGTGAGCAAAAGCTTGGACAAAGAGGCAGGTTTTAAGAAGCGTCTTAATGGCGGAGAGAGAGGTAGAGAGGTTTAGAAAATAGGTGCAGGAGTAAGCCATCTGGCTCTTCGAGAATTAAAAAAAAATCTTTTCCCGTGTGCAAATCCTCCCTTTCTAATACTCTGACAGGCTGATTTAGGATCCACCCGTCAAACACCGCGATTGATTGCAGAACACGCTGCTCCCTGGGTCCTCCAGCCTCTGAGCTCTCTTCCTGTTGGTTCCCAGGGCAATCAATCACCACTCGTCAACATTACTCTGCCAGATTAAGTTGAGATGCTCAGAGGAAGAAATAAAATGAGGCCGTGAACCTGCAGCTGTCCTTTACAAAGATGGCGACCATCAGCCTGGGCCTGTTACCGTGAAAATGCCCTGGAGCTGCAAACTTGAGACCTGTTGCTTGTTAGTCTGGGTTGGCGACCTGCGCCAGGTGTTTATGAAGCCTATCTGTCGAGTGCGTTACTCCCCTGCGCCCCGCTGATTCAAGTTCAACGCCAGACTCCATGTCCGACCTCTGCCCGCTCACAGCCCGCGTTCTCTCTGACCAAAGTCACACTGCACATGCTCCACATACAGCCGACGCCTGCGCACTGGGCTCTCCCCAGTGATGGAGTTCGAAAAAAGATGATTGACCAAAGAACACCAACAGTCCTTACAATCTGTAGACAAAAAGTCCTGCGATGTTGATGAGGACTGTTAATATATACGTTGCCTCACAGTACACATATAATTGACTTGGTAGCATGGATTTACATAGCATTACATCAAATTTACAGCACAGAAATAGGCCATTCGGCCCAACTGGTCCATGTGCTCCACACAAGCCTCCTCCCACCCAACTTCATCTCACCCTATCAGCATAACCTTCTATTCCTTTCTCCCTCATGTACTTATCTAGCTTCCCTTTAAAGGCATCTATGCTATTCACCTCAGCTACTTCATGTGGTAGGGAGCTCCACATTCTTACCAGTCTCGGGGTTAAGCAGTTTCTCCCGAATTCATTATTGGATTTATTAGTAACTATCTTATATTTGTGTCCTCGTGTTTTGAACTCTGCACAAGTGGAGACATATTCTCAATTTCTAGGCTATCAAACCCCTTCAGAATCTTAAATACCTCTACTAGTTCCATTCTATTGACACCTGATTCAAAGCACCTTGAACTCATTTGAATTTTGCAATTAGAAGGCAGCGGACCATCTCGATGGGACTACTGTTCTTGTCGCACATTTTAACTTAACAACTTTGTGATCAAGCATTAACATGTCTCTGTCACTTTCAAAGAGGCACAGAGCTTCAAGGAATTGTCTTTGGGCACATAAACAGACTTCGAATGAAGGTGCAGCCTCCATGTTGAGTCAGGTGTGTAAAAGCACTGTTTTAAAAACTAGAGAACCATCAACACAAATATTACTTTTTGTCATGCTCAAGGGTAGCAAAGTCTTGACAATAAGAAATGATACAACTTGTGGCAGGGGATGATGGGGAGGGCGGGGGTGGGGGGGGGAATCCTTGGTAGAAAGATGGAAAATCATAAAGTGCAAACAATACTCTTCTGCAATTCTGAATAAACACTGGCTCATAATTTGCAGTCAGCGGCGATGCGACCTTGAAGAAAGCTGCCCACAGTGATCTGGTGATCTCTGTTTCGAAAATTTAGGTTTCTCCACATGTAATTGACTGTAGCACTATGAAAAGGGGATTCCTAGCATAGTGCAGCAATGACATCATTAAGCTGACTAAGAAGCCAGTCACATTGTGGAATTCTCACAGACAGCAAACCAAGAAATAAAAAGCACTGACTACCTGCAAGTTAAAAAAATGTTACAGAAAATGAAATAAAGGTTGGGATATACAGTGGGGTTAAAGTAGAAGCTGAAATATCATGAACAAACTTAAAAAAATATATATATATGTATATTTTTTTATAATTATAATTTTTATCAGAATAGAGAAATTTTACATTTCACAAATATAATAATTAGTTTTTCAGCACCAGAACTACTGTTTAGCAATCAATATGCTGTTAAAACCCCGGTTACACCTATTCCAACAAGGTTTAACATTTAATGGGGTATTTAACAGTGATATTCGCACAGAAAAGCCCAGGTTGTCCTCAGTTTTACTGATTACACTGATTGTTGGCTGTGGTGAAGGGGGTCCACAGTGTAGCCTGTGTCAGAGCAGTGTATGACTGATCACAACATCAGGATTTCTACATTTAGATGAGCATGCGCTAAGTCCTAAAGTTACGGTCAGACTCAGAGGAGTAATGACAGCGATGCTGACAATCCGATGTCATTACCCACCGCAAAATCCCAGTCATTTTAGTTTTAATAATTAAACATCACAGATTATTGAAAAGTGCTCCTCTCAAAGTTATTGGTATATTGTCACTTTGGCAAAATTGAAAATCTTTCCAACTTTAAATTTCACTTCAGGATTGAATCAACTGCTAGCTTCCAATAGATGGCAAAAGTGTCCCTTGAAATAAAAATCATACATAACCCCTCAAGGGGAAAAGTAACTAGTATTACTGGTGAAATACTTCACCAATTGAGGCAAATAAAAATAGAAAAAATTCCTGCTTAAACGAAATGGTCTTTCTTTAAAAATGTTGCTGAACTCATGTAGTAAATAATTGAGGAAGGGAAAGAAAATATATTATGATGCTTTAGATGATTGTACCTGCTTCACAGCTTCCTCCTCCATACTGTGATGAGCAGTGACATTTCACTTTTCCAATATCCACATCCTCGCAGGTTTCCCCATTCAGGCAAGGACCGTCTGCACAGGACACCATCGTTGCTATGGATTCCGTTGTCAAGGAGATGGCAGGGGCATGTACAGAAGAGGGAATAATTGATGGCCAGACATCTGGAACAAAAAAAAGTGTGTTAGGTGTCAAAATATCACAGCAGAAAAAATGAGAACTGCCATCAAACAATGTCACAGGGTAAGATCACTAAATGGAAACATATTTTAGGATGATATATCTGTGAGAAAAGATAATAAAAATGAATAACCTCACAGGAAGTTCCTCGATTAATCATTATGTCCCGTCTCTACCTTACCCAGTCATCTTCATTCTAGTGATTTATCACAAGGAGAAACTAATATTGCAGAGAAATGAGAGCAGATTAGATCAAATTAGCACACTTGCTACTTCTGGTTTCTAATATCTTCCTTCATTGTGCTATTATGAGTAAGTATCAGAAAGCCAGACACAGATGTTCTCATGTATTTAAACGCAAGTGTGTGCTAATGAAAAGTCGACCGAAATGGAGAGCAGCTCCCCGAGAAGTATCGTGGGAATGGGAGGGAAGAGCTTCTGTTGTAAACTGTAAAGACAGTGACAGAAGCAGATAAACTAATTTATTAACCAAGTCAGGGGTTCAATCCATGGCCCTGTGATCCACAAAACATAGGACAACTTGATCAAACCTAGTCATCCCTTTTGTGTTAACCTTATGAATAATACTTCAGAAGACAAGAATTCATAGAATCATCGACACGAGGGACTGCCTAATACTATACGAGAAGTTTACAGCACTTAAGGAGACCATTAGGCCCATGGTCTCTGCGCCAGCCGAAAAAAAGCTATCCAGCCTAATCCCACTTTCCAGCTCTTGGCCCATAGCCTTGAAGGTTATGGCACTTTAAGTGCACATCCAAGTATTTTTTAAATACGAGAAGGTTTTCTGCCTCTAACACCCTTTAAGGTATTGAGTTCCATACCTCCACAAACCTCTGGGTGAAGAAAGTTCTCCTCAACTCCTCTCTAATTTTTCGACCAATTACTTTAAATCTGTGCTCCCTGGTTATTGACCTTTCTGGGAAATAGGTCCTTTCTATCAACTTGATCTAGGCTTTTCATAATTTTATACACCTCAATTGAATCTCTCCTCCTTTAGATATTTTATAACACAAGAACACAAGGTAAGTGCGTTGGGGGGGTTAGGGGGGGGGGGATGGTGGGTGGTGGGTGGTCTGACACTGACTGCCATGGGGAGGGGGTAGGGGGTTGCGGAGAGGGAAGAAGATGCCCTGAGCAGGGAAAGCCCAAATTTCCTTGTATGGCATACAAGGCCATACAAGACCTTGATGCCAGCGAGGCCAGAATTGGTGGAGTGCAGAGGTCCCGGAGCACTGCAGGTGCTGGAGGATATTACAGACATAGGGAAGGGTGAAGCCATGAAAGGATTTGAACACAAAGTTTAAAATCAAGGCATTCGCGAACCAAGATCCAATGTATGTCAGTGAGCACATGGGTGATGGTTGAACAAGACTTGGTGTGAGTTAGGATACAGGCAGCAGAGCTTTAGAAATGAGGTAATTGAAAAAGTGAATCTGTGGTTGGTGGTTTTGGTTAAGGAAGGAACATTGGCAAGAACATTGGGAAACTCTCTGTACCCTTCAAATAGTGCCGTGGGATCTATGACTTTACACATTAACGCGCAGACACAGAGCTTTGTTTTAATAGCTCTTCAGAAAGATGGCACCTCTGATAATGCAGACTTCCTCATCATTGCAATGGAGTGCCATACGAGATTTATTTGCTCATTTCCTGGTGGGGCCAGAAATTCCTTGAACTCACAACCTCTGAATCTCAGAGGCAAGCACGCTACCAACTGAACCAAGCTGGCATATTTTCCAAGCAGCTCGTCTGGAGTGAGACTTGAACCCACAACCTTCTTATTCTGAGGTGATAAGTGTTAAGTAGGAAATTCTAGGATTTTGACCCTGGACCAATGAAGGAACGATTGCTATATGTCCAAGTAAAGATGGTGTGTGATCGGCAAAATGTCTTCATGATCTTGCTGCTCTTATCCTTCTGGGTGATAGAGGTTTCAGGGCTGGGAGGTGCTGTAATGCAAAGCTTTATAAGTTGTGTAGATAGTCCATACTGCAGTTACATTTTGGTGATGGTGGAGCGGTTCGTAGTTGAGTCCAGAGGCACGAATCATGCCGATCACTCTTCCTTGGATGATGTTGAGCTTCTTGAGTGTCGCTGTACCCATTCAGGCCTGCAGTAAGTATTCCATCACACTCCTGTCTAATTTGTTGCTGGTGGTGGAGAGGAGTACCCAGCCTCTACCCTGCTCGTGTAGCCTTGGTGTTGATATGGTCCAGTTTGCATTTTGTTCAGTGGTGATACTGAGGATATTGACTCAGAAATGGCGTTACTATTGAAAATTGACATTTTTCTTTTGGGAGATGATCACTTGCATGCCACCTGCCACTTGTCAGCCCAAGACTGGATATTGTCCATGACCTGCAGTAGTCTGGCAAGGGCTGCTTCAACAACAGAGGGATTTTGAATGGTCACGGATCAGCCATGATCTCATTGAATGGCGGAACTGGCTCGAGGGGCTGAATGGCCAAGCCAGAGGAAAGGTCCTGGCATTATTGAGGGCGTACTGAATGGTTCCTATGTTCCTTTGTGAAGTGAAGATAGGTCTTATCAAATGTGCTCAGGTAGGACTGTTTGGATGGATAAATACAGGCCCAGAGATAATGCTGTATACTTGAGAATGATTTGCATCTGCCTTTCTTACCCACTATAGAAATCCAAGCAACATCTCTGCAACTGGCAAGGGAGTTCCCATCCTGCCCACAAAATAGTGTCAGGATGGTGGCTGGAAACACAACATGAGATTCAGGCCCCCAAAACAGCAACACAGATTAAAACAAAAATGCAGCCAGAACAATAAAATCGTCAAAGGAAAAACTTCCCAATTAAAAAACTGATGTTCAGCTTTGAAAAGCCTACTCCCGCCGGCCTGAACCATCAACAGCTGTAGCATCTGTTTCAAATGGGGGAGCAATGCTGAGAGTGAGGAGGTGACTGAAAAGCTGCAAGAGCCAGGGATGAACTATTGAAATAATCTTTGGGGTCGATGAACAAGGGATCCACCATTCAGTACGCCCTCAATAACGCCAGGACCTTTCCTCTAGCTTGGCGTGTATATTAGCCTCCATGTCGGAATTCGTGACCTGCGCTCTCCATTAGTGGGGCTTCACATCACCTGGCTAGACCCCCTGGGAGTACTTCATTCAGTTCTAGGTACCGCAACTCAGGAAGGATATAACGGCTTTGGATGGGGTGCAGTCCACATTCCCCAAAATGATACTGGGGAAAAAAGGGTTAAATTATGAGGACAGATTGCATAGACAAGGCTTGTAGTTCCTTGAGTATCATCATCATCATAGGCAGTCCCTCAAAATCGAGGAAGACTTGCTTCCACTCTAAAAGTGAGTTCTCAAATGACTGTACAGTCCAATATGGGAGTTACACTCTCTGTCATAGGTGGGACAGAGTGTGGTTGAAGGAAATGGTGTGGGGGGTTTGGTTTGCTGCATGCTCCTTCCGCTGCCTGCGCTTGATTTCTGCATGCTCTCGGCAATGAGACTCCAGGTGCTCAGCGCCCTCCCGGATGCTCTTCCTCCACTTAGGGCGGTCTTTGGCCAGGGACCCCAAGGTGTCAGTGGGGATGTTGCACTCTATCAGGGAGGCTTTGAGGGTATCCTTGAAACGTTTCCTCTGCAGATGCCTCTGTACCCATTTCGGGCAGAGGAAACGTTTCAAGGACACCCTCAAAGCCTCCCTGATACAGTGCAATATCCCCACCGACATCTCAGTGTCCCTGGCCACCTGGGGGATTGCCTACCATGTAGGAGTTCTGAGTAGAGTCTTGCTTTGGGAGTCTTGTGTCGAGCATGCGGACAATGTGGCCCGCCCAACAAAGCTGGTCGAGTGTGGTCAGTGCTTTGATGCCTAGAAGATTAAGCGATGATCTAATTGAGGTGTTTAAGATGACGAAACAAATTGATAAGTTAGATAGAGATAAACTATTTGTCATAACCTTAAAATTAGAGCTAGCTGTTCAGGGCAGATGGCAGGAAACATAAGAACATAAGAACGTAAGAAATAGGAGCAGGAGTAGGCCATTTGTCCCTCGAGCCTGCTCTGCCAGTTAATAAGATCACGGCTGATCTGATCTCAGCTCCACTTCCCTGCCTGCTCCCCATAACCCTTTATTCCCTTATCACTCAAAAATCTGTCTAACACTCTGCCTTAAATATATTCAATGAGCACTTTTTCACACAATAGATAGTAGAAATCTGGAACTCTCTTCCCCCAGAAAGTTGGTGAGGCTGGGGATTAATTGGAAGTTTCAAAACTGGGATTGATAGATTTTTGTTAAGGGTTATGAAAACAAGGCGGGTAGATGGAGTTAAGATACAGATCAGCCATAATCTAATTGAATGATGGAACAGGCTCGAGGGGCTGAATGGCCTGTTCCCCATGTTCCTCCTAAATCCGGCCTTTGGGAGTTAGTTTGTTTCTACTGCGCGTGACATCTCACATCATTAAATTTTTACCAATTAAATTACCTTTTCTGAAAAATCTTAATGAAGATTGCATCTGCAGATGCCTCTGTACCCATTTCCTCTTTGGAGCAGCAATTTATTTTCTTTTGACTAGCAGTCAGTGAACTTGACAGTTCGTGCGTGCTGATAATTGACACTTCCATAGATAGGGCAAGCAAAAAATCAAATGTCTTTCTGACAGGGAGCTTCTTCTGAGTGGATTCAGCCCGCAAATAACAAAATAAAAGAAAAATCCTACAGCATCATTTAGAAAAATGCCAAATTCGCAATTAGCAGGCGGCTCTTTTACAGCAATAACACGGGACCTATTTTTATGCTCTTTCTTTCGGATGCGATGTTAAACCTGCTCTCTCAGGTGGATGTAAAAGATCCCACGGCACTATTTCGAAGAGCAGGGGAGTTATCCCCGGTGTCCTGGCCAATATTTATCCTTCAATCAACATTAAAAGAAACAGATTATCTGGGTCATTATCACATTGCTGTTTGTGGGAGCTTGCTGTGCAAACGTTGGTTGCCGCATTCCTACATTACAACAGTGGCTACACTCTAAAAGTACTTCATTGGCTATAAAGTGCTTTGAGATGCCCAGTGGACATAAAAGGCGGTATATAAATCCAAATCTTTCTTTCTCTGCCTAGGCCCAAGTCAGGCAACAGTTGCAGAAGCACACTCTGTCTGACAAGGAAAGTGTCAAATACATTGCCCTTGAAAGCAAGGCTTTGGTTATTTGGATCTGCTAACAGCCCGAACAAAGACCTGAACCAACCTGGGTTGCTCCGCTCGGACTGTTTTGTTAGGACCACCATTCCACTGGCACTAATGTAAGAAATCTTTAAATCCAAAGAAATTGGAAGTTACAAGAGGGATAATAATTCTGCAAAAGGATAATAATTCCAGTCGCATTAGGTAAGTACTACACAGAGGGCTCAGATCATTACAAGGTCAGAATACTAAAGGACAGGCCTCCCAGCAGACCTGCCTAAACTGAGAAGGGAGGCAGCATGGAGCCAATAGGATAAGCAAAATGTCTTTAGAGACACAACAAGACATTTAGAACAGGGATAAGGAAAAAGCTGACCTCAGGAAGATGGGAGGGGGGCTGTCAGATGTACCCTCTCCCCTGTAATTAGACAATGGGATGGGTAAAAATGATTGACACCAGGTATCCACCAGCCAATCGAAATAAGGTGTAAAAACGGATGACCGAGAGAGAAACAGGCAGTTAGGGGAACAGCTTTCCCGAGGTGGACGTATGCTGGCAATGGCCTAAAGCCTTGGTCAAGCCTAACCTCTGGGATGGATCGATGCTGGCTGAAGGCCTAACACCTCCAACAGCTCAAGGGACAACCCAACAGAAGTGACCACTGCCGCAGGCTGCAGGGATCCACCCAATCTGAGACCATCATTCTACCTCACCGTCCATTCCATTTCGGGGCCGTAGATCGCTCTCACCTGTCACGGGTTGTATGTCTACTATATCTATCTCAATCGCATGTAGTAACCGATTATGTTTAAAACTGTAGCTCTTTAATAAAACACCTTACAACTCTTTGAGTAATGGGTGGGTGACCTGTGATCCAAATCTTACACCAATGACTGCTGACTTTGGGGCCTTCTGGCTGATGACCAAAAACAGCAGCGAAGTCCAAATCCTAGTTCTGTTTCTGCTGAAAACTAAGCAACTTAGCTTCTGGCTCTCTTACAAAGCTTGCACGTTGGATCAGAAAATGTGAGTTGGCTGGGTGCAAGGAGTGAGACCCACTCTCAGTGGTCACCCCTATGCAGCTGCTGTGATAACTCTCCTGCCTCATTATCATGCTCGCACCTGCTCTAGTGGATAGATAGCCAATGTCACTAGTTCCTGTTCTTTTTCCTCCGCTTTGCTCCTAGACAGCAAACATTCCCTGGATGCAAAGCAGAGGAAAATCGGCCCATTCAAGTGGGAACAGTCTCACCTTCATTTTGATTATGTTTGAAATCAGAATCATTCCACAATCACAAGCGGTTCAGTTCTAAAAACACTGTCCCCCTTTCCCCCATTGACACCATTTGAAATGATGCAGTGTTCCAGCCATTCCAAATTTCAAATCTTCTTCACCTGCATTATGCTGAACTCAAAGTGTGACATTTGACTTGAAGCTTGATTATCTGAATACAGTAGATTCCATTCAGTTCTTTTTTTTTAAATCCCGTCCTCATCACCACTCATGTCTGTGATTCTTGCATGGATTACTTCAACCTTAGCACTGAATAGCAAAACACAAACTTTCCTATCAGCAATCCACTCCAAACTGATTCAAGGTCAAACTAGCACTTCCTGTGCAGCTTACAAACTGCTATTTACTTCCGGCTTCCAGATGGCAGTAATTCGAACCCAGTTTTACCTTTCAATAGGATTAGAGGAAGCAGAGTAACAAAAGCAGATATTTTTTTTACCATTAATTTTGTTTTGTGCCTTGCCTCTAATCCCTGGCTGTCTACATTGATAAATCATAATACAAAAGCAAAATAATGCGGATGCTGGAATCTGAAATATAAACAGTAAATGCTGGAAATCTCAGCGGGTCAGGCAGCATCTGTGGAGAGAAAAAAGCAGAGTTAACGTTTCAGGTCGGTGACCCTTCGTCAGAACTGGTGAGTGTTCGAAAAAAACACATTCTTAAGCACTGAAAGGGGGAGGGGAAGAAATAACTTGTACTTCTTTGAATTTAGTATACTGTATTCACTGCTCACGATGTGGTCTCCTCTACATTGGGGAGACTAAGCACAGGTTGGGTGACCGCTTTGCGGAACACCTCCATTCAGTCTGCATGTGTGACCCTGAGCTTCCAGTCACCTGTCACTTTAATTCCCTGCTCCATTCCCACTCTGATCTCTCTGTCCTCGGTCTCCTACGCTGTTCCAACGAAGCTCAACGCAAGCTCGAGGAACAGCACCTCATCTTTCATTTAGGCACTTTACAGCCTTCTGGACTCGACATCGAGTTCAACAATTTCAGAGTGTAACCGCTGCCAACCTTTGGCTCCCTTACCCCGCCCTCCCCGAGCCTGTGGTTTTTTTCCTTGTCTCCAATGGCAGCCATTCATACCCTATCTTGACTAATGTTTTTCGAACTCCTGGCATTACCATTTCAATTCGGCCCATAATCCCTTTTGTCTCCCTAATCTCCCCTGCCTTCCACCCTATCACAGACCTTCCCTTTTGTTCTTTCTTCTCCTCCCCCTTTCAGTGCTTAAGAATGTGTTCTTTCCAAACACTCACCAGTTCTGATGAAGGGTCATTGACCCGAAACGTTAACTCTGCTTTTCTCTCCACAGATGCTGCCTGACCTGTTGATAAATCATAAGGTAATTATAGATAAGAAGGCCATCCAGGCTACCCTAGCTCATCGATACATAAAGAACCTACAATCCCCTCAGCACAGCATCCAGCTAGCACTAGGTTTCTGTGGGCACTTCCACAGGCTGGAGCACGGTGCAAGTGTTGTTCACCTTTAGTGTGACGAAGAACTTCCTGACATCAGTCCTAAATTTGTCTTTTGTCCATTTGAACCTTTGACCTTGTTGCATTGTCACTAAGTGACTAAGGTGACATCAGGGAAAAATAGAAAAAAGTTAAAGCTAAAGGCACAATATCTGAATGCGCAAAGCATTCGCAACAAATTAGATGAATTAATAACATAGGTAGAAATAAATGGGCTTGATCTGATAGCCCTTACAGAGATGTGGTTTCAGGGTGACCATAGTTGGGAACTAAATTTTCCAAGATACTTGACTTTTAGAAGAGATAGGCACATTTGAAATGGAAGGGGGTTACCCTGATAATAAACAATGGGATAAGGATAGTAGAGAGAAATGGGCAAAATTGACCCGCGCCTCGTTTGGGGCAGATAATTAGAATTATATGAACATTTATCGCCTGGCGTGAAGTATAGGTAAGTGACCCAAATTTCGGGTCTTTAACTCTGAAAAATGTCTGGGGCATGATGGGAGGCACTCTGCGCATCCGCGGGGCGGTAGAGGGGTGCAAGCAGGACGATTTGATTTAGCGCCGCGCTGATGCATCACAATGTCCCTCCCCTTCAATTAAAGGGGAGGGCCGCTGCACACTCTGCAGTCCCTTTGGCGGCCGTCACTGGACCACCAGGGATGCCCTCGACTGGGCCAACAGCCCGGCACCCAAATCATCATATCATCCCATAGGCAGTCTCTTGAATCGAGGATGACTTGCTTCCACGTCAAAAAGTTCACAAGTGTTTCAATGAAGGACCTAAAATTCCAGGTCCCGAACTACATGCTGAAAGGTGGAAGATGCCTGTGCATGGATTTTTTTAACATGTGGTGACCGTTGCACACCAGCCACCACACGGGCTTGACAGAGCTAGATCTTGGTCCCAGACAACTGGAGACCAGCTCTGCTGCACGGACCTAGTGCGCACACATATCACAATGTGGGCTGGCCCCTGCTGCCCCAGGGCCCTCGGCTCTTCTGGGCCCCAAATTCATGCCTCTCCTGGGCAATGATCACGTCGCTCCATGATCACTTGCCACTCCTTCGCCCTGACCTCGGCGCTCCTGCTGTACCTCCAATCACCGACCTGGATCTTTGTGACGTCCCTCTTCGCTGCCGTTGCTCTCCTGCTCCAGTACTTGCTGCTCCCTGGAGTGGTATGCCGCCATGCTGCTCCTTCCGCTCCCCGGCCTGCTCCGATGGCTCCCAAAACAGAGTTACTGGATGGTGGACTGGTCAGGCCGACAGAAGAGTCAGCCGACAGAAAAATATGGCGCCCCAAGGTGATGCATCCTTCCTCGCCGCCCACAGAGTGCAAGAGGGTCAGCATGGGGTGGTGAGAAGTCGGCATGAATGGCAATGACGCAATTCAGGGGGCACGGTGCTAACGACACAACGCCACCCCCCCCCAAACCACCGGGGCAATTTCCTCAGAGACTTTATCGATCCCTTCCCCCGGGCGATAACCTCATTGCGCCCATTAGCAACCCTGGAGGTGCTAATGGGGCTATAAGAAAGGGCAATTTCACCCTCAAAGGATCTTAACTCGGAAAATCAAGATGCAGAATCACTTTGGGTGGAGTTTAGAAAAAACAATGGTCAGAAACCACTGGAAGCATTTATAAGCCCCCTAACAGTAGATGTTGTGTTGAGTAGAGTATAACTCAGTAAATTAGAGGTGCATGTAACAAGGGTATTACAGTAATTATAGGGGACCTTAATTTTCATATAGACTGGGCAAACCAAATTTGCAATAATAGTGCAGAGGACGAGTTCATGTACTGCATTCAAGATAGTTTTCTAGATCAGTATGTCAAGAAACCAATAAGGGAACATTGTACATTGAGATAGGGTTAATTAACAACATTGTAGTAAAGGAGATTCTGGGGAAGTGTGATCACAATATGACAGAATTCTATATGGATTTTGAGAGTGATTTAGTTAAGTCTGAAACTAGGGTCTTAAATCTGAACAAAACAAACTATGTAGATATAAGGGGCAAGTTGATTAAAGTAGATTGAGAAACTAGATTAAAAGATATGATGGTAGATAAGCAATGACAAACATTTAAAGAAATAATTCCTACTTCACAACGAACATAGAGTTCATAGAGTATATCCAGGATAGTTGTCTTGAACAGTACATTGTGGAACCAACCAGGGAGCAGGCTGTTTTAGATCTGGTACTGTGTAATGAGACAGGATTAATAAATGATCTTGTCGTAAAAGATCCTCTAGGAATGAGTAACCATAACATGGTTGAATTTCAAATTCAGTTGGAGGGTGAGAAAGTTGGTTCTCAAACCAGTATCCTGGTCTTAAACAAAGGAGATTACAAAGGTATGAAGGCAGAATTGGCCAAAGTGGACTGGGGAAATAGATTAAAATGTAAGACGGTTGATGAGCAATGGCAGACATTTAAGGAGATATTTCATAACTCTCAACAAAAATATATTCCAGTGAGAAGGAAAGACTTTAAGAGAAGGGATAACCATCTGTGGCTAACTAAGGATGTAAAGGATGGCATACAATGTTGCCAAGATTAATGGGGGGCCAGAGGATTAGGAAATGTTTAAAAACCAGCAAAGGGTGACTAAAAAAAAATAAAGAGAGAGAAGACAGGCTATAAGAGTAAACTAGCAAGAAATATAAAAACAGATAGTAAGAGCATCTACCGGTATATAATAAGGAAGAGAATAACTAAAGTAAATGTTGGTCCCTTAGAGGATGAGACGGGGGAATTAATAATAGGGAACAGGCAAATGGCAGAGACTTTGAACAAATATTTTGTATCAGTCTTCATGGTAGAGGATACTAAAACCATCCCATTAATAGATAATCAAGGGGAAAAAGGGAGGGAGGAACTTAATACAATCACTATCACCAATGAAGTAGTACCCGGTAAAATAATTGGACTAAGAACATACATAAGATCATAAGAATTAGGAACAGGAGTAGGCCATCTAGCCCCTCGAGCCTGCTCCGCCATTCAACAAGATCATGGCTGATCTGGCCGTGGACTCAGCTCCACTTACCCGCCCGCTCCCCATAACCGTTAATTCCCTTATTGGTTAAAAAACTATCGATCTGTGATTTGAATACATAAAAGTGGACAAGTCCCCTTCACCTGATGACCTGCATCCTAGGGTCTTAAAATAAGTGGCTGCAGAGATAGTGGATGCATTGGTTGTAATCTACCAAAATTCCCTGGATTCTGGGGAGGTCCTCGTGGATTGGAAAACCGCAAATGTAACGCCCTTATTTAGAAAAGGAGGCAGACAGAAAGCAGGAAACTATAGACCAGTTAGCCTAACATCTGTCGTTGGGAAAATGCTAGAGTTCATTATTAAGGAAGCAGTAGCAGGATATTTGGAAAAACGTGATAAAGTCAAGCAGAGTCAGCATGGTTTTATGAAAGGGAAATCATGTTTGACAAATTTTGCTGGAGTTCTTTGAGGACGTAACGAGCAGCATGGATAAGTGGGAACCAGTGGATGTGGTGTATTTGGATTTCCAGAAGGCATTTGACAAGGCGCCACATAAAAGGTTACTGCACAAGATAAGAGCTCACGGGGTTGGGGATAATATATTAGCATGGATAGAGGAATGGCTAACTAACAGAAAACAGAGCCGGGATAAATGGGTCTTTTTATGGCTGGCAAACAGTAACTAGTGGGGTGCCGCAGGGATCGGTGCTGGGGCCTCAACTATTTACAAAGTATATTAATGACTTGGATTAAGGGACCAAGTGTAATGTAGCCATGTTTGCTGATGATACAAAGATGGGTGGAAAAGCAAGTTGTGAAGAGGACACAAAGAATCTGCAAAGCGATATAGACAATGTAAGTGAGTGGGCAAATATTTGGCAGATGGAGTATAATATGGGAAAGTGTCAGGTTATCCACTTTGGAAGGAAAAATATAAAAAGCAAATTATTATTTAAATGGAGAGATTACAAAATGCTGCAGAACAGAGGGACCTGGGGGTCCTTGTGCATGAAACACAAAAAGTTAGTATGCAGGTACAGCAAGTAATCACGAGGGCAAATGGAATGTTGGCCTTTATTGCAAGGGAGATGCAGTATAAAAGCAGAGAAGTCCTGCTACAACTGTACAGGGTATTGGTGAGACCACACCTGGAGTACTGAGCACAGTTTTGGTCTCCGTATTTAAGGAGGGATATACTTGCATTGGAGGCAGTTCAGAGAAGGTTCACGAGGTTGATTCCTGAGATGAAAGGATTGATTTATGAAGAAAGGTTGGGCCTATACACAATGAAGTTTAGACGAATGCGAGGTGATCTTATTGAAACGTATAAGATACTGAGGGGGGCTATACAAAGTAGATGCAGAAAGGATGCTTCCACTCGTGGGGGAATCTAGAACTAGGGGGCATAGTTTAAGGCTAAGGGGTCACTCATTTAAGACAGATATGAGGAGGAATTTCTTCTCTCAGAGGGTTGTAAATCTGTGGAATTCTCTGCCTCAGAGAGCTGTGGAGGCTGGGACATTGAATATATTTAAGGTGGAGATAGACAGATTTTTGAACGATAAGGGAGTAAAGGGTTATGGGAAGCGGGCATGGAAGTGGAGCTGAGTCCATGATCAGATCAGCCATGATCTTATTGAATGGCGGAGCAGGCTCGAGGGGCCAAACGGCCTACTCCTGCTCCTATTTCTTATGTTCTTATGTTCTTCATTCCCTTAAGGAATAAAAACCCATGGGAAAAAAGTTTCAACCATGGCTAACAAGAGAAGGTTGTACCTCTCCAGTCTGGGATTCTTTGGTCTGGCAACATCCCTGGTCTGGCATCATTCCCGGTGGGGGGTCATGGAGTGCCACGCTGGTGATGAAGGGTCTGTGCTGGTGATGAAGGGTCTGTGCTGTTGATGGAGGGTCTGTGCTGGTGATGGAGGGTCTGTGCTGGTGATGGAGGGTCTGTGCTGGTGATGGAGGGTCTGTGCTGTTGATAGAGGGTCTGTGCTGATGATGGAGGGTCTGTGCTGTTGATGGAGGGTCTGTGCTGGTGATGGAGGGTCTGTGCTGGTGATGGAGGGTCTGTGCTGGTGATGGAGGGTCTGTGCTGTTGATAGAGGGTCTGTGCTGGTGATGGAGGGTCTGTGCTGGTGATGGAGGGTCTGTGCTGGTGATGGAGGGTCTGTGCTGGTGATGGAGGGTCTGTGCTGTTGATAGAGGGTCTGTGCTGGTGATGGAGGGTCTGTGCTGGTGACGGAGGGTCTGTGCTGGTGACGAAGGGTCTGTGCTGGTGACGGAGGGTCTGTGCTGGTGACGGAGGGTCTGTGCTGGTGATGGAGGGTCTGTGCTGTTGATGGAGGGTCTGTGATAGTGACGGAGGGTCTGTGCTGGTGACGGAGGGTCTGTGCTGGTGACGGAGGGTCTGTGATAGTGACGGAGGGTCTGTGCTGTTGATGGAGGGTCTGTGCCGTTGATGGAGGGTCTGTGCTGTTGATGGAGGGTCTGTGCTGTTGATGGAGGGTCTGTGCTGTTGATGGAGGGTCTGTGCTGTTGATGGAGGGTCCCGCTGTTGATGGAGGGTCCCGCTGTTGATGGAGGGTCCCGCTGTTGATGGAGGGACCTGCTGTTGATGGAGGGTCCCGCTGTTGATGGAGGGTCTGTGCTGTTGATGGAGGGTCTGTGCTGTTGATGGAGGGTCTGTGCTGTTGATGGAGGGTCCCGCTGTTGATGGAGGGTCCCGCTGTTGATGGAGGGTCCCGCTGTTGATGGAGGGTCCCGCTGTTGGTGGAGGGTCCCGCTGTTGATGGAGGGACCTGCTGTTGATGGAGGGTCCCGCTGTTGATGGAGGGTCTGTGCTGTTGATGGAGGGTCTGTGCTGTTGATGGAGGGTCTGTGCTGTTGATGGAGGGTCCCGCTGTTGATGGAGGGTCTGTGCTGTTCTTGGAGGGTCCCGCTGTTCATGGAGGTAAGCAACAATATGCTGCACAGTAGGCTTCTGTGCAGCGCATGCTCAAATTTAGCTTCTGGACGAGACGCCAGCTTGTCAGGAAACGACCAGCAAAGCAGCGCAGAGAAGGAACGAGGCCGGAGTTTTGCAGCCGGAGTGTGGCGGAGGCGTTCGGGGGCCTGAGCGCTGTCATCAGGACACGGTAAGTCGTGACCTCCTGTGGTCTGGGAAATTCTCCGGTCTGACACCAGTCAGGTCCTGAGGGTGCCAGACTGGAGAGATACAACTGTATTAGATTAAAGGGAGAGGCTTATAATGTTGCCAAAAAGAGTAGTAGTTCCGAGGATTGGAAAGATTTTAGAATTGAGCAAAGGAGGACCAAGAAATTGATAAAGAGGGAGAAAATAGAATATGAGAGTAAACTAGCGAGAGACATTAAAACGTTGTAAAAACTTCTTTAGGTGTGTAAAAAGGAAGAGGTTAGCAAAAGTCAACAGGCAGAGACAAGATAAATTATAATGAGGAATAAAGAAATGGCAGACATTAAACAAATACTTTGTATCTGTCTTCACGGAAGAAGACACAAAAAACATTCCGGAAATAGTAGGGAACCAAGGGTCGAGTGAGAATAAGGAACTTAGTGAAATTAGTATTTGTAAAGAAATATTACTGGAGAAATTAATGGAAGTAAAATCCAACAAATCCCCTTGACCTGATGGCCTACATCCTAGGGTTTTAAAAGAGGCGGCTACAGAGATGCATTTGTTTTGATCTTCCAGAATTCCCTAGATTCTAGAATGGTCCCCGTGGATTGGAAGGTTGCAAATGTAACACCGCTTTTCAAGAAAGGAGGGAGAGAGAAAAGAGGGAACGATAGACCAGTTAGCCTGACGTGAGTAACAGGGAAAATGCTCGAATCTATTATTAGGGACGTGGTAACAGGGCATTACGAAAATCATAATATGATTGGGCAGATTCAACACGGAAAGGGAAGTCATGTTTGACCAATCTGTTGGAATTTTTTGTGTTTGTAACTAGCAGGCAGGTTAGATAAGGGGAAACAAAGCAAAATATTGCGGATGCTGGAATCTGAAATAAAAACAGAAAATGCTGGCAATCTCAACAGGTCAGGCCACATCTGTGGAGAGGAAAACAGAGTTAATGGTTCAGGTCGATGACCTGACGTCAGAACTGCATAAGGGGAAACCAGTGAATGTAGTGTATTTGGATTTCCAAAAAGCATTCAATAAGGGGCCACACAAGAGGTTATTACACAAAATTAGGGCTCATGGGATTGGGGGTAATGTACTAACATGGATTGCGGATTGGTTATCGGACAGAAAACAGAGAGTAGGAATAAACGGGTATTTTCGGGTTGGCAGGCTATAACTAGTGGGGTACCACTAGGATCAGTGCTTGGGCCTCGGCTATTTACAATCTATATCAATGACATGGATGAGGGGTCCGAGTGTAATGTATCCAAGTTTGCTGATGTTACAAAGCTAGATGGGAAAGTAAGTTGTGAGGAGGGCACAAAGAGGCTGCAAAGGAATATAGATAGGCTAAGTGAGTGGGCAAGAACATGGCAGATGGAATATAATGTAGAAAAATGTGAAGTTATCCACAAAAATAAAAAAAACTGTATATTTTTTAAATGGTGAGAGACTGGGAAATTTTGGTATTCAGAGAGACCTGGGTATCCTCATACTCAAATCACTGAAAGTTAACATACAGGTCAGGAAAGCAAATGATATGTTAGCCTTTATTACAAAAGGATTGGAGGATAAGAGTAAAATAAATCTTACTGCAATTATTGAGACCACACCTGGAGTACTGTGTACAGTTTTAGACTCCTTACCTAAGGAAGGATATACTTGCCTTAGAGAGATTGCAACTAAGCTTCACCAGACTGATTCCTGGGATGGGGGGATTGTCCTACGAGGAGAGATTGAGGAGACGAGGACTATGAGGTGATCTCACTGAAACATATAAATGCTGGGAGGATGTTGCCTCTGGCTGGGGAGTCTGGAACATGGGGTCACAGTCTCACAATAAGGGATCTGCCATTTAGGACTGAGATGAGGAGAAATTTATTCACTCAAAGGGTTGTGAATCTTTGGAATTCTCTACCCCAGAGGGCTGTGGAAGTTCAGTCGTTGAATATATTCAAGACAGAGATTGATAAATTTTTGGATCTTAAGGGAATCAAGGGATATGGGGATAGTGCGGGAAGGTGGAGTTGAGTTAGAAAGTCAGCTATGATCTTATTGAATGGTGGAGCAGGCTCAAAGAGCCAAATGGCCTACTCCTTCTCCTTGTTTGTGGGAGCTTGTTGTGTGCAAATTGGCTGTCGCTTTTCCTGCATTAGAACAGTAACTACTCTTCAAAAGTGCTCAATTGATTGTAAAGCACTTTGAGGATGTGAAAGGCACTATATAAATACAAGTTCTTTCTTTCATTGTTCTTGTCTCCTGGCAGTCCAGGGAAGATCGTGTATTGCTTGGAGGCACTGGGACGTTTAATCATTGACCCTGCTATCATGAAAACATGCAATAAAGCCCCTGAGGATCAGTCAACCAGATTTTGTACTTTAGATCATTGCCTAGATTTGGAGAAACTAATGTGATACTTCTCTTCCCTTTTATTACATTTTGCATCGCAAGCACCATTCTCGAGCAGCCTTCTCACAGATCTTTGCCACATCCTGCTGCCTAACTGCCCACAGTGACTTGCTTCCTGTGGTGAGGCCTCTCTCTGGCTTCACACTGCCACATCCCTCTGAAGGGAGCCTACATTTGGTGAGTTGTGGGCGGAGAACTACCTTTGGCTTACTACATCCATCCATTTCACCACAAGTGATTTGGAGGTTATATAAAATCGCACCAACTTTGCAGTTAAAGCCTGATGAAAATAAAATTACAGCTCTCAGTACCCTGTGATCACTTACAGAAACCACAGTAATATCTCAGTAAAATAATTTACTCAGGTAAAGACCAATGCTTTAATCTTGAACAAACAAATATTGTGGATTTAGAATGAATTACACTGTTTACATTGTTTACACTGTACATTAATGATTTAGACGAGGGGATTAAATGTAGTATCTCCAAATTTGCGGATGACACTAAGTTGGGTGGCAGTGTGAGCTGCGAGGAGGATGCTATGAGGCTGCAGAGTGACTTGGATAGGTTAGGTGAGTGGGCAAATGCGTGGCAGATGAAGTATAATGTGGATAAATGTGAGGTTATCCAATTTGGTGGTAAAAACAGAGACAGACTATTATCTGAATGGTGACAGATTAGGAAAAGGGGAGGTGCAATGAGACCTGGGTGTCATGGTACATCAGTCATTGAAGGTTGGCATGCAGGTACAGCAGGCGATTAAGAAAGCAAATGGCATGTTGGCCTTCATAGCGAGGGGATTTGAGTACAGGGGTAGGGAGGTGTTGCTACAGTTGTACAGGGCCTTGGTGAGGCCACACCTGGAGTATTGTGTACAGTTTTGTTCTCCTAACTTGAGGAAGGACATTCTTGCTATTGAGGGAGTGCAGCGAAGATTCACCAGACTGATTCCCGGGATGGTTGGACTGACCTATCAAGAAAGACTGGATCAACTGGGCTTGTATTCACTGGAGTTCAGAAGAATGAGAGGGGACCTCATAGAAACGTTTAAAATTCTGACGGGTTTAGACAGGTTAGATGCAGGAAGAATGTTCCCAATGTTGGGGAAGTCCAGAACTAGGGGTCACAGTCTAAGGATAAGGGGTAAGCCATTTAGGACTGAGATGAGGAGAAACTTCTTCACCCAGAGAATGGTGAACCTGTGGAATTCTCTACCACAGAAAGTTGTTGAGGCCAATTCACTAAATACATTCAAGAGGAAGCTAGATGAAGTCCTTACTACTAGGGGGATCAAGGGGTATGGCGAGAAAGCAGGAATGGGGTACTGAAGTTGCATGTTCAGCCATGAACTCATTGAATGGCGGTGCAGGCTAGAAGGGCCGAATGGCCTACTCCTGCACCTATTTTCTATGTTTCTATGTTTCTATGAATTATTTACTGAAGTAATTATTTTTCTGTATCAGTTGTCTTTTTTAAACTTGTATATGTTAATAATGTTGCTTTAGAATTTATTGTGCCTTAGAATCATTGTGGTAACATATATTCTGCACTAAGTGGCACATTGGAAATATTTATAAACTATCTTGAAGTGAAACCATTCTCTGCCATATATTTTTTAAGATAAATGAATTTTCGTATTTCAGAATTGCTAACACTTATGATTTGATTCCCGATTTATTGATTTTGCTTTATTGATTTAATGCACGAGATCCATGAGATATAAGGCTACTTTTCTCTCTCTCTCTCCCTATTTTTCCATGTGAACTGTATGCATTAAAACTATCATTGCAAAATCAGTGAATCATAAACATAATTATAAGTAGTGGTAGTGCTGGGATTATTTTTTTCACCTCACTTACTGTGATTCTATAATTCTGCAAACAGTTGTCGAGTTAACAGTGATCTGGATGTTAAAAATATCTGAAATAATGTAATATATTAACTGTAGACATTTACTATATGTAATTAAAATGCATATAAATACACATCTTCCCTAAATAAAGAACACACACAGTTGTTTTCCGCTGTTTTATGTTCGGACTGTGGAGAAATTCTAACCGCCTCTGGATACAGCTCATAAAAATAAATCAGTCAGTTGGACAGTTATAATTTCAATATATCGACTATCATTAAAACCTTCCTCCAACTATATATTTAGTTTTACAACATTAATTTTCGGTTTAATGGCTTTAAACCGAAGCCCCATCTGCTCTCTCAGGTGGACGTGAGATGGCACTATTTCCAAGATAAGCAGGGGAGTGCTCTCCGGTGTCCTGGCCAATATTTATCACTCAACCAATACCTAAAAGCAGATTATCTGGCCTTTACTGACCCAGTGACGATGAAGGAATGGCAATTAATGTCTAAGTCAGGATGGTGTTCCCATGCGCCTGCTGCCCTTGTCCTTCTGGATGGTGCAGGTCGCAGGTTTGGGAGGTGCTGTTGAAGAAGTCTTGGTGAGTCACCTGTGAAATGTGGTTTTATTTCCATTACTCTTCCTCCATTGCCATGTTATAAATATTGTGCTGCTAAAGCTGCACTCTTACAACTACAAGCAACCAAAACAGGGGTAATATTGGAAAGAATTTCTTGGAGTTTAATAAAAATTCTTGCAAAAAAGGCAGATGAGGCTAGTTTCCATTAAAGTATGCATTTATATCATGCCTTTCACAACCTCAGGACATTGCAAAGTGCTTCCCAGCCAATGCAATACTTTTGAAGTGTAGCCTCTGTTGTCATGTAAGAAATATAGCAGCTAACTTGCACAAAGCAGGGTCCCACAAACAGCAAATGCATCAGCTGAACAGTTAATCTGTTTTTGGTGGTAATGGTTGAGAGATAAAGATTGACCACGGTATT
The DNA here is from genome assembly GCF_044704955.1 of Pristiophorus japonicus. NCBI lineage: Eukaryota > Metazoa > Chordata > Chondrichthyes > Pristiophoridae > Pristiophorus > Pristiophorus japonicus. The sequence goes on along the minus strand of NC_091983.1, from coordinate 23,730,799 downwards.
GGGTGAAATCCCTTGCTCTTTATCGAAAAATGCCATGGCATCTGAAGAAGATGCGGGACCGTGGCAGAACAATGCAACCAAACGCTGGCCTGTCCTACAATACAGCAGTCCCTCAGTACAGTGCTGAATGGTCAGCCTGGGTTATTTGCTGGAGACCATCAAACGATTTGAAAGCACAACTATCTGACAGAGTTGAGAGTCCGAACACCAGGACAAGTTGACACTTTACACGAGTTATACACAGATAAGTGGGTTATTTGGTCTGCCTAATTTGTGTTTATCCATGCTCTTATATTCCCAAGCCGAATGCATCTGTACTTGGGACCAGAATGTGGGAAATAGACCCCCTCCCCCACCTCCCCTTTCACTCGGTCCAGTTGCTGCTGCATTATTCCTTCTTTTCTCAACTTTCTAGCTCCAGTACAGGTGCAGCATTGAGAATCCGCAGTTCCAAAATCCGGACCGATCAGTGGCAGGGCTCTCCGGAATCCGTAAAATGTCACGGAATCTGGACCCGCCGACACTGTCGACCTCGGGGTCACGCCGCTGCCCGACCTCGGCGCCTCCTTGCCGGCCCGCCCGAACACCTCCTCGGCAGGGTCCCGCCCGAACACTTCCTCGGCAGGGTCCCGCCCGACGACCTCCTCAACTGGGCAAGCCGGCCTGAACAGCTCCTCAGCGGAGATCCCCCCCCCCCCCCCCCCGGCCTCCCCCCCCGCTTTCTGACATTCCAAAATCCGGAAATACCCGAACCTGGGGCTCGGGTGTTTCCAGATTCGTGACATCAGAAAGACGATCGAACGTCCGGAAAAGCCCGGAATCCAGAACGGCCTCGGTCCCGAGGGTTCCGTTTTCTTGACGCTGCAGCTGTGTTGATCTCTATTATCATTCAAAATAAAGTAAAAGCAATACTGTCTACCTATGGAAGTTAACTTTTACAATGCCATACATGTTGTAATGTATGCACCTGTAAGTATGCTCACAGGTTTGTAGAGCTGTTGCATTGTGAGTGGCTTAGCAAGTCACATGATGTTCACAAAACTCAGTAAAACCCCAGTCAGTTGGGGCTAGGTCATCCGCAATGAGGTATGCAGTTGTGAGCCTAGTGGATGACCTGGTAATGTATAGTGTGAGTGTTAAACCTTTGTTAATAAACCAACTAGTTCTTAATAGCAATGTGTTGCTATGAATTCTTAAGCAAGGAACCCATGAAGCAAATCCACTGCACAGATAACAATATCAATTTCCACCTCCCCACCGCCCCTGCTCCACTCCCCACAGTTGCCAAACCAGATGTGTTGTATAAACTGGATGTCTATGTAGTGGGTTCACTGGCTTTCCTCCAAGTCAGCAGTGACTTTTCACCATAACCACAAAGCACAGATTTAAGATAATTGGCACAAGAACTGGGGGTGGGGGCAGGGCGAGAAGCTTTTTCATGAAGCACGTTGTCGTGAGCTGGGATGCACCATCGGAAAGGCCACTGGAAGCAGATTCAATAGTGACTTTCAAAAGGAAATTGGCTGAATACTTGAAAAGGTAAAATATGCAGGGCTATGTGGAAAGAGCGGGGGAGCGGAACTAATTGGACAGCTCTTTCAAAGAACCTGCACAGGCATGATGGGCCGAACGGCTGCATCATTCTATGATTCTATGATAACGAGCATCAAACAACTTTCATTCATATAGCCCCTTTCATAACCTCAATACATCCCAAAGCGGTTTACAGCCAGTGAAGTACTTTTGAAGTGTAGTCACTGTTGTAATGCAGGAAACGTGGTCAAGCAATTTGAACAGAGCAAGCTCCCACCAGCAGCAATGTGATAATGACCACATAATTTGTTTTAGTTGTGTTGTTTGAGGGATAAATCTTGGGCAAGACACCAGCGATAACTCCTTGATCTTCAAAATAGGGCCATGGGATCTTTTTTACTCACCTGAGAAGGCAGACGGGGCCTCGGTTTAACATCAAAAAGACTGCACCTCCGACAGTGCAGCATTCCCTCAGTACAGCACTGGAGAGTCAGCCAAGATTTTGTGCTCAAGTCCCTGGAGTGGGACTTGAACCCATGACCTTCTGACTCGGAGGCGAGAGTGCTACCACCCAAGCCATGGACGACACCACCACATGCTGCCTTTCACATCCCAAGAACTACCTAACAGCCAGGGAGTTACTTTTGAAATGTTGGGCCCAAGTTTCGGCCTCAGTTGCTCCTGATTTTTTGGAGTAACTGGTGTAGAATGGAATATCTTAGAAATTCAAATTCTCGGCATTTAGTTTGCTCCAGTTCTAGTCAGTTAGAACAGTTTCACTTTGGAACGGAATTTTTTTTTCAAAAGGGGACGTGTCCGGCCACTCACGCCTGTTTTCAAAGTATCGGCAGTGAAAACTTACTCCAAACTAACTTAGAATGGAGTAAGTGAAGATTTTTGTACGCTCGAAAAAACCTTGTCTACACTTTAGAAAATCAGGCGTAGGTTACAAATCAGGCGTAGGGAATGGGGGAGGGTTAAAGGGAAGTTTACAAACATTAAACATTTCAGTTTTACAAATAAAGAGCCATCATCAATAATAAATAATAAAAACATCAATAAATCAACCAATAAATCAATCAAAAAAAATTAATAAGAAATAATTTTTAAAAAATCAATAAATAAAACATTTTCTATTTACCGACTGCAGCACCGGGAGCCCTCCAACAGCACCCCCCCTCTCCCCCCCCCCCCCCAGTGTGTCTCTGTCAGTGTCTCTATCTCTCTGTCTGTCTGTGTCCCTCTCACTCTCTGTCTGTCAGTGTCTGTGTTTCTGACAGCAAGGGGAGGGGGAGGAGGGGGGTAGAGGGAGAGAGAGGGGGAGGGGAGGGAAGGGGGAGGGATGGTAAGGGAGGGAAGGGGAGGGGTGGGGGAGATGGGGGAGGGGGAGGAGGGGGGGAGGGAAGGGGGCGAAGGGAGAGGGGGAGAGAAGTGGGGGAAGGGGAGGGGGGAGGGAAGGGGAGAGAAGGGGGAGGGAAGGGGAGAGAAGGGGAGGGGGGAGGAGAGGGGAAGGGGGAGAAGAAGGGGAAGGGGGGGAGGAGAAGGGGAGGGGGAGGAGAGGGGAAGGGGGGAGGAGAGGGGAAGGGGGGAGAAGAAGAGGAAGGGGGGGAGGAGAAGGGAAAGGGGGGGAGGAGAAGAAGGGGAAGGGGTGGAGGAGGAGAAGAGGTGGAGGAGGAGAAGGGGGGGAGGAGGGGGGGAGGAGGAGAAGGGGGGAGGATGAGAAGGGGGGAGGAGGAAAAGGGGAAGGGGGAGGAGGAGAAGGGGGAGGGGGAGGAGGAGAAGGGGCGGAGGAGGAGAAGGGGTGGAGGAGGAGAAGGGGGGGAGGAGGGGAAGGGGGGAGGAGGGGAAGGGAAAGGGGGGAGAGGAGAAGGGGGGAGGGGGGAGAGGAGAAGGGAGGGAAAGGGGGAGAAGGGGGGTAAAAGGAGAAGAGGGGGGGGCAGGCTGACCGGGCCGGGCCCGGTCGGGCCCAAGACTTCGGGCAGGGCCCATCCCCAGCATCAGATTCACAGGTAGGTGGCGTTGGGTCGGGTCGGGTCCGGGGTCTGGAGTCGAGAGCGCGGGTCGGGTCGGGGGGAGCGCGGGTCGGGGTCGGGAGCACGGGTCGGGTCAGGGAGGCGGAGGGAGGTCGATTCGGTTCGGGTCGGAGGGAAGGAGAGGGAGGTCAGATCGGGTGGAGGGGGGGAGCGCGGGTCGGTTCGGTTCGGGCCGGAGGGAGGGAGGGAGAGGGAGATCAGGTCGGGTGGGGGGGAGCGCGGGTCGGGTCGGGTCCGGGGGGCGGGGGGGGGGGCGGGGAAGCGGGAGTCGAGTCGGGTCGGGAGGAAGCAGGAGCTGGCCGTGGGAGGAGCCTTATGCACGCAGCCCCAGTGAGGCCATTCGGCCAGGGCTAGGGGTTGTGTGCTTCGGGCCCCTCTCACACAGTTTTGGGCGCCTGGAGCTACTGCACATGCGCGCCCACTGTAGCGCGCATGTGCAGAGGTCCCGGCACTGTTTTCAGCGCAGGGACTTAGCTCCTCCCCCAACTGCTCGTGCTTCGCCGCGCCTGACTCAAGAGGACCAGCAGGGAGCCGGAGAATCTATAAGTTTTTTTTAGGCGCACTTTGTGGCGCGAAAAACGGGCGTCCAGGTCGGGGCTGCACCGTTCTAGGCACGGCCCGAAACTTGGGCCTGTTGTCTTAGAGGCAGTCAGCTGATATTTTGAAAATTCACTGGCACTTTGCTTTCTTAAATCATCCCAGCTTTCACATCTGTTTGATTTCTAACCTGAACATATCCCTAAAAGGCAAAGCAATGAAAGAAAAGAAATATAAAGTTTAACGGCTGTTAATCCATGGCCCTGAGTCTAATTGGTGTTCAACTGTGTCACCGTGACAGCTGCGGCTCAGTCCTATTGGGACGTGCCAATGGAAGACAGCTGAATAATGATTAGATCAGGTCCTGCGACAGCACAAATTTACTCGTGTCTTCAGGTGTGTCAGATGCTATCTGGAAAAGCATGCAGCAGCCCTTTCAAGGAATCTGCAGGCAAGGTATCAAGGGAGTCGGGGAGTGATTACACGGCTGGCAAAAGTGATGAAGACGAACCATGAAATAATGTGCTGTGGTGGCAGCTGCTGTATTGGAAAGTAGAAATGACAAGATCGCATGGCGATAAGCTGACACTCAAAAGAAAAAAGAAATGATAAGAACCGACTGACTCTATACAGGAGCGACCTGTACCTTGGGGACTTGGCGAGATCACGAGTGGTCGGGTCTGAGCTGGCGATGCAAGGCTGCGAGTGGATGCGGCGGGAGATCGGGTGGTAATCTCAGTGGGGATGGCGGGTAACCACGGGAACCCTTCCAACAGCGCTGTTGTCATTGTGGGTAAGATGCCTGTTGAGAAAGACAGCTGTTAATGGGGTGCAAAGTTAAATCAACCGCAATAGGTTACAGACAGAGGTGAGCAGTGCCTGTCGGAGCAATGGGGACGAGGAGGTGATCTGCCTCAATTCAATGATGAAACGGCAGTGCACTAAAGGAGAAAGTTTGTTTCCATGTTGGCACGGATGCAACATGTTGTGAAATGTGTGTGAGCACCCATTGGACATGGGAAGTGGTATAAGTGGATTCTTGAGGCAGCGGTGCTGTTTCTTGACTCTGCGTCATCAGCAGGGTCAGTTCCCTAAAGAACACTGGTCCTCTCTTAGGCCTCCGGTTCAGGGTAATGTGGACCAAGCAGGCCCGAGATGTGCTGCTAGTGTCTACATTACTCTTTGTTCAGGGACCACACAAACTCTCGATGCAGTACTTGCACATCACCTCTGTACACTTGTACTTACACCACACCCCTGTATACTTGTACTTACACCACCCCTCTGTACACTTGTACTTGCACCACCCCTCTGTACACTTGTACTTACACCACCCCTGTACACTTGTACTTACACCACCTCTCTGTACACATGTACTTGCACATCAATCCTGTACACATGTACTTACACCACACCTCTGTACACTTGTATTTACACCACACCCCTGTACACATGTACTTACACCACACCTCTGTACACTTGTACTTACACCACACCCCTGTACACTTGTACTTACACATCAATCCTGTACACTTGTGCTTACATATCACCCCTGTACACATGTACTTGCATATCATCCCGGTACACTTGCATTTACACCACACCCCTGTACACTTGTATTTACACCACACCTCTGTACACCTGTACTTACACCACACCTCTGTACACATGTACTTGCATATCACCTCTGTACACATGTACTTGCATATCACCATTGTACAGTATTAGGCGGTCCCTTGTATCGAGGATGACCTGCTTCTACACCAAAAAGGGATGAGTTCACAGATGTTTCAATGAGGAACCTGACATTCTCGGTCCCAAACTACATACTGAAGGGTGGAGGATGCCTGTGCATGGATTCTTTTAACGTGGGGTGGCAGTTGCACACAAGCGACCACACGGGTTTGACAGAGCTAGGTCTTGATTTAGTGGCAAGAATTAACCAAGATGACTGGAGACCAAGCTCCTACAATCCATAGATCGCAGTGTGGGCTGGCCCGTGCTGCCCCTGGGCTCTCGCCTATCCTGGGCCCGATCACAATGCTCATGGCCCTCGATCTCGACGCTCCTGAGCCCCGATCTCTCACTGTTCTTCTGCCCCGATCAAAAATGGAGCAGTCAGAAACAGGACATCAATTAGTCTCCTCTTATCTTGGAGATAACAAGCATCAACACTGTTATTTGGAATATCAAAATATTCAACTCCACCTAGTTCAAGGGTTATTAACATCAGCAGAAACAAACGTCAACTAACAGAATGAACTGTACACATGTACTTGCATATCACTGCTGTACATTTGTATTTACACCACACCGCTGTATACTTGTATTTACACCACACTACTGTACACTTGTACTTACACCACAACTCTGTACACATGTACTTGCATATCACCACTGCACACTTGTACTAATACACCACTGTACACTTGTACTTACACCACAACTCTGTACACATGTACTTGCATATCACCACTGCACACTTGTACTTACACACCACTGTACACTTGTACTTATACCATACCTCTGTACACATGTACTTGCATATCACCACTGCACACTTGTACTTACACACCACTGTACACTTGTACTTATACCATACCTCTGTACACATGTACTTGCACATCACCTCTGTTATAGGCTTGTGGGTAAAAAATCTGTGCTTGAGACTGTTTAAAAACAAGTTAATCGGGGGATGTGCAGTCAAACGAGTTTAGTTTTAATCATAGGCGGTCCCTCAAAATGAGGATGACTTGCTTCCATGCCAAAAAAGGATGACTTCACAGGTGTTTCAATGAAGGACCTGAACTACATCCTCAAGGGTGGAAGATGCCTGTGTATTTTTTTAACATGTGGTGGCCGTTGCACACCAGCCACCACACGGGCTTGACAGAGCTCGGTCTTGGTCCAGTGACAAGGATTAACCAAGACTACTGGACACCTGCTCTGCTGCACGGACCTAGTGTGCACACATATTGCAGTGTGGGCTGGCCCGTGCTGCCCCTGCCCCTGGCCCCGAACTCACGCCTCCCCTGGGCCCCGATCACGTCCCTCTACATTCTCTCGCCACTCCATCGCCCCGACCTTGCAGCTCCTGCTGTATCTGACCACGCTCCAATCACCGACCTGTAACTTGATGACGTCACTCTTCGCTGCCGTCGCCCTCCTGCACCAGCTTGCGCTGCTCCCTGGAGTCGTATGCCTCCATGCTGCTCCCTTAGGCCTCCATGCTGCTCCCCGAGGCCTCCACGCTGCTGCTTTTATGGCCCCGACCAGCGACAGGTCAGGGCCATTAAAGGAGAAGCGTGGAGGCCTCGGGGAGCAGTGTGGAGGCCCCGACCTGCTGAGAACACAAGCGGCAATCGAACGAGTTCAGAAGCTCTGGTAACAGCAGCAGGCAGGCAGACTTTGCATCGGCCGATCAGCCAAAGGTGGAAGTTATCTCTGGCCAGACAGAAACTACACATCAGGCTGATCACGAAGAAGAAGCAAGACAATATATGAATGGAGAACAAAGGCTGCAGGGCACGCTTCTTAAGAAAGAACTGAGGGAAGCAGTTGATCGGCCAGTCGACTCTCGGAGCCGATCTCCAACACGCACTGATCACTCGAGAAGGACTGTATGCATAACAGCTAAATTCGGCACATACTTATTGCGGGGCAGGAATTTAAATTTGTAGTTTTTGATACTTTTAAAATGGTACTCAGCAGTACTAGGGAAATTATAGAGGTAGAAATTGCGTCCCAACCCGTTTCGATGGTTTTTACCGCAGCTGCAGTTCAGGTCGCCGCTTGAGCGACATTCGGTTCTTTGGTTTTTTTTCTCTCCAATTTGGAACTCGATCATAATGGGGGCGGTGACAACACCTGAGGGGCGGAGCGGAGTGACCGCCGCAATGACATCATCACGGAGCCGCATCACCAAGGCTCGCCCCTTCACTTAAAGGTGAGAGGCTCCGCGATTATAAAACTTTGGCCCACTGCACCACCAGGGAGGGTTTCAGCCGGGCCAGCGGCCTGGCACCCAAGAAGTGGTGCCAGGCTGCCTGTTGTTGACCCGGCCAAACCCGGGGAGGGTGGGGCATAATTGTCAGGCTGACATGGCAGTAGGTCGACAAGAAAAAACATGGCAGCAGTGGCAGCAGCAGTGTACCCTCCCCTTTAAGGGAAGCCATGCCGCCATTGCAGAAGGCCACAGCCTCACTGGACCACCGGGAAAAAGCATTTTTTGGGATTGCCGGGCGGGCCGAGGATTTTCTGAGGGAAATGTTGCCATCGGGAGGGGGGGTAGATTAGCGGTGCGCACGGTGATGGGGCGCTTAAGACGGATCGGCAGCAGCGGAGAGGTGGCGGTGGGGGGCGGGGGGGGCGCGGATTGGGACATCGCCGGGAAACCTCGGAAGGGCAATTGGACTAGCAGTGGTCATTCCATGTAAAGTCGACGGCCATCCAACTCCGCAGCGTGGCCGCCGATTTGCGATGGTACAGGCCTTAAGGAGAGGGGCAATTTAGGCCCATAGTCTTTTTGATGATTTTAATAAAGTCCATTTTATTGGAAAAATCAAATCTCTGTCTGTGTCTCAGTGTTCTTATAAGTTTTGGGGGGCCAAAATTGATCAACTTACTACCCACTGCCGCCGACATTCCTCTGCTCAAACCGTCCAGTGCTATTTTCGACGTGGCCTGGAGTGGGCGGTAAGGGAGAGCCGCCGGCAAGCTGCCCGCCAGCGTCAGCGGACGGCCGAAATGTATGATTGGACTCCCGCCCGCCGAGGTGCCGGATTGGTGCGGGCGGAAGTTGGCGGGAGTCAGCGGCAGGACAGCGGTGGACCGCTGAGTGGAGGCTGCTCTGTCCTCAACGGTAAGTGTGAATATCCTGGAATGTTTTTAACCTGGATGGGGTCCCCTGAAGGTGCTCAGATGTTTCTTTTTCTTCGTTGGTGATTTTTATTTTCAGGTCTTCGACCCTCCCTGGGCCCGACTCCATCCTCGGCGGCACTTGGGCGGCAAGCGCCTCTGCCACCGAGAATGAGACCACCCACCCACTGCCGCCCAGATTGTTGGCGTACATCATTGATTTGCTGCCCGCCGACCTTCGAGGGACCTCGGCGATGAAAGCCCCAGCGAAAGTGCCGTCCGGTACCTCGGCAGCCATTGGCGGCATTTGGCGGGGGAAGGCCTTGACCAAATTTGGTCCCTTGGTGTCTAAAACCCATAGGGAAAAGTCCTACACTGTACACATGTGTTTGCACTACATTTCTGTAGACATGTGTACTTGCACTAGAGCGCTGTACACATGTGGTTGCACATCACCTCTGTACATATGTATGTGCATCATATGTGCTTGCATCAGACAGCGATACACGTGTACTGTTTGACTTGTTGGAGAGTTGAGAATTAATAATGGACTATAATACTCAAAATGAACTATAATAACTGCGAGTGGTTGATGGTCCAGTAGGGTGTCTGGGAAAGACAAAGAAAGATGAAACATGGAATACGAAGGGGTTCTGTTCCACTCCAGATATCTGGCTATCAACTGGACCAGTGTGTACCATCCACAAGATGCACTGCAGCAACTAGCCAAGGCTTCTTCAACAGGATCTCCCAAACCTCCGACCTCGACCACCTAGAAGGACAAGGGCAGCAGGCGCATGGGAACACCATCGCCTCCAAGTTCCCCTCCAAGCCACACACCATCCTGACTTGGAAATATGTTGCTGTTCCTTCATAGTTGCTGGGTCAAAGTCCTGGAACTCCCTCTATAACAGCACTGTGGGAGTACCTTCACCGCTCAGACTGCAGCGGTTCACGAAGGCGGCTCACCACCATCTTTTCAAGAGCAATTCAGAATGGGCAATAAATGCTGGTCTTGCCAGCGATGCCCACATCCCAGGAACAAAATAAAAACAAACTGAAATGCAAAGGCGGGCTGGCTAGAATGGTCATCGACCCTTGGTGATTAATGAAGAACTATAGTCCATAGTACAGATGCTTTGAAATAATCATAAGTTGGGAAGTATCTCATTTGGACTGTCAACTCATTAGAAGGAGTTGACAGTCCAAAGGTCTGTCTATGTATGAAATACCAATTTGTGTTAAACAACCAGTGTATAACAAGGGGTGAGGTTACAGTGCTAATTCAGGTAGCAGGAGTGAGAGAAACATGAATTGCAACCCTTTGTATTGTGTAGAATGATTATCTGCACTATATGAATAAAATCTGCTCCTTACATTTGACTGTCTCTTGCTTACTCGAAACGTTTGCTGTGAATCACAGAGGGAAGGAAGTTGACATGTACTTTCATCAGACTTCTATACATGCATGCTTGCACATAACTTTACATGTGGGAGTGAGCCTTGGCTTAGTGGTAGCATGCATGTCTTTAACGCTGACGGTTCCGGGTTCAATCCACACTCCAAACGGTCCTGGCTCCGGCTCTGAATTCTGGGTTGATATCCAGTGTGATATGCTCCTCCAATCCTCACTCTATCGGTTGTAGGTGCCATAAAACCTTTCGGTATAAGACTGGCTGGCATAAAAATGGTTATGGCCATGGAAGGAGAGTCCACGTCAGACTGTTAATCAACCTGCAAATCCTTTCATTACTAGACACAGTTCTCCGAGGGAAGAGTTTGATGTTAAGAATGCAACAAAAACCCAATGTTGTGCTTCACGAGACCTTAATGTGGCATCTGCCAACATTAAGGGCTGGATTTTGGGACGTTAATGGTGATGGAGCGGTCTTGATACCGCCTGGAAAAGGTTTGTGCTTCAGTCAGCAAAATTAGGCAGCTGGGCCCCGAGTGTGGGGCGGAGCGCTAAGGGAGGCGTTGCGCACCTCTTTTAGGGCACTAGGACGGCTTAGCATGCGAAAATCCAGAGCTGAAACAGTCGGCCTTGGAGCGCTCTAAGAAAGGCTTGTCGAGAAAAAAACCCACCAAAACCATTTCCAAAAAATACCTCACTCCACCACTATATAAATGACAAAAAAATAAAAATAAAAAACAATTCCACTTACCTGAGGTCGACATTGTTTATCTCTTCTGCAGCCGCTGCAGCTCGGACCACCCGCTTTCACAGGCTGTCCCAGCACGGCGCTCTACGAAGCACGAAAGATCGGGCGGGCGGAAAAATCAAGCCGGTGTGGCAACCAGGGGCGTTGCACACCGGCTCGCCTCTTCAAGGCGGTAATGTTCCACACCCCGCCGAAACTGGCCACGAAAACCCTGGCAGGGCGCTGGAAGCTGGCCGTCCGCCCTGATAGAGCTCACCGCCGCCACTGCCTCCTCTCCAGGGTGAAAACAGAAGGGGCCAGGAGTGGAAAATCCCGCCCTAAGAATTCCATTTGCACAGTCTCCAATCAGATAGTCCTCGATCAACCAGGAGCTTATTAAACATTGCTTTGTTGCAAGCTGCAGTTATACTGCCATGAGTGCAAAGTCTGAACATAGTGAAGTTACACCTCTCCCCAAAAGTGCACCTCAAGTGACCTTGCAATGGAATTAGTCTATTGCTACATCAAAATCACTTTCCTGTTGGAATATCATAGAATCATAGGATGATACTGCAAAAAATTCAGCCCATCGTGCCTGTCTCGGCTCTTTGGTAGATCCACCCAATTAAGGCCAGAGTGATCTCTTGGACTAGTTTCGCTCGGCTAGATGGGTCGGAGAGGAATTTTCCAGATTTCCAAAATTGGCCTGGGTTTTGCAGTCAGTTTTTTTGCCTCTCCCAGGAGATCACATGATTTGGAGTGGGGTGGAGTGTATATGTTGTGATACACAAGGTATCGCAATTGTGTGGGACAGGGTCGATGGACCAGATAGTCGTTACCTGTCTGTCATTGTTCGTATGTTCATATCTCTTTCCCCATAGCCCTTCAAGAATTTATCCAATTCTCTTTTGAAAGTTATTATTGAATCTGCTTGCAACGGCCTTTCAGTAAGTGCATTCCAGATCATAACAATGCACTATGTAAAGGAATGTTTCCTCATGTCGCCTCTGGTTCTTTTGCCAATCACCTTAAATCTGTGTTCTCAGGTTACCGACCCTTCTGCCACTGGAAACAATTTCTCCTTATTGACTCTATCAAAACCATTTATGATTTTGAACACCACTATCAAATCTTCTCTTAATTTTCTCTGCTCGAAGGGCTTCTGAAAAAGTCAACGAACATTTCAGGTGCAATCTTTCCCTTCGAGTGTTATTTGGTTGTTATTTACTAGGTTTTTAGTGTACAAGTAATCTTCAGCATTATTCTTAATAATTGTTCCATAATTTTACATATATTGAAGTAAAACGAATGGATTATACAGTTTCCCTGATTAGATTTGTCATCACTTTGAATAAGGGTACTAAGTAAGTTCATTTTAAACCCAGCGAGACTTTCCTGTAAATCAATGTCTTTCTCGTAATGATTTCATAACTCCACAATCTCTTCACTTGTCTCTCTTAGTACCCTGAGATCAATATCATCTGTCCCTGGGGATTTCTGCTTTTTTTTCCCAGCCCTTTAAGTTTACCTAGAACCGCCATCTCATAAATGCCAAAGTCCGTAAGCATACTTTGATGATCTTTGGTGTAGACGATCTTTTGCAGGAAATGCTTCAAGACGGTAACTGATTGTAATTTGAATCATAGAATCTTGCATCACAGAAGAAGGCCATTCGATCCATCGTGCTTGTGCCGGCTCTTTGAAAGAACTGTCCAATGAGTTCTACTCCCCTGCTCTTTCCCCGCAGCCCTGCAGTTTTTTTTTCCTTTTCAAGTATTTATCCAATTCCCTTTTGAAAGTTACTATTGAATCTGCTTCCACCTCCCTTCCAGGCCGTGTGTTCCAGATCACAACAACTCGCTGCTTAAAAAAAAAAGTCTCTTCATCTCTCCTCTGGTTCTTTTCCCAAAGTGGGCTGTTGAGGGTGTTTTGGGTGTATATATATATATATATAGCAACATCTGAAGTGAAGCCTGGAGAGAGAAAGTCGAAGGGATCTACTCTGGTGAATGAAGGAACCTTCAAAAGGATGTTGAAAGGTTGGGAAGAAGAGCAAAGAGGAAGCTGGAAATTAGCATAGCTACACACACTAAACACAATTGCAAGAAATCCTTTTTGTATTATAATAGAAGTTCATTAGAAAACTACATAGTTATGATCTGGAATGCACTTCATGAAAGGGTGGTGGAAGCAGATTCAATAATAACTTTCAAAAGAGAATTGGATAATTGCACCCTCATGGGGTATCTAGAACTAGGATGCATACTTTCGGAGATGAGGGGGTTGAGAAGGAATTTCTTCTCCCAGAGGGTTGTGAATCTGTGGAATTCTCTGCCCAAGGAAGCAGTTGAGGCTAGCTCATTGAATGTATTCAAGTCACAGATAGATTTTTAACCAATAAGGGAATTAAGGGTTATGGAGAACGGACGGCTAAGTGGAGCTGAGTCCACGGCCAGATCAGCCATGATCTTGTTGAATGGCGGAGCAGGCTCGAGGGGCTAGATAGCCTACTCCTGTTCCTAATTCTTATGTTCTTATGACTAATAAAGATAGGTTGAGTAGGTTGGCCCTATACTCATTGGCGTTCAGAACAATGAGGTGATCTTATTGAAACATATAAGATAATGAGGGGGCTTGACAAGGTGGATGCAGAGAGAATATTTCCACTCATAGGGGAAACCAAAATAGGTGACATAGTCTCAGAATAAAAGGCCGCCCATTTAAAACTGAGATGAGGAGGAATTTCTTTTCTCAGAGGGTTGTAAATCTATGGAATTCTCTGCCCCAGAGAGCTGTGGAGGCTGGGTCATTGATTAAAAAGTTAAAGCGGAGATAGACAAATTTTTGTGCAATAAGGGAATAAAGGGTTATGGGGAGCGGGCAGGGAAGTGGAGCTGAGTCCATGATCACATAAGCCATGATCTTATTAAATGGCGGAGCAGGCTCGAGGGGCCAGGTGGCCTACTCCTGCTCCTATTTCTTATGTTCTTATGTTCTTAATAAGGGGTTGCCCATTTTAAATCAGAAATGAGGAGCAATTTCTTCTCTCAGAGGGTCGTGAATCTTTGGAATTTTTTACCCCAGAGAGCTGTGGAGGCGGTCTTTGAATATACTTAGGGTGGAGATAGACAGATTTTTGAAGGATAAGGGACTCAAGGGTTATGGGAGCGGGCGAGGAAGTGGAGTTGCGGCCAAGATCAGATCAGCCATGATCTTATTGAATGGGGGAGCAGGCTCGAGGGGCCAAATGGCCTACTCCTGCTCCTATTTCTTATGTTCTTATGTTCTTATGTAACATATTGAGGCCGAAATTGGCAAATGGGGCGCACCTACCATGTTTAAGATTTTTCTTTGTGCCAATCAATGGGGTGGAGAATCCAGCAATTTTCAGGTCTTTGTCGATTTCTTCTGGTCGGAGCTGTATTGCTGTCATCAGCAGGGCGGAATTGCCAGGGGGTCAGAACGGCCGTCGCTCCAAGTCATCAGCGCCGCGCTGATGACATCATGCTGACCCATCACAACATCCCACCCTTTCAGTTAAAGGGGAGGGTCGCTGCGAACTCTGCAGCCACTTTAGTGGCAAACACTGGACCACCAGGTAGGGTTTCGGTCGTGCCAGCGGCCTGGCACCCAAGAGAGGATGCCAGGCTGCTTGTTGGCAGGCCTGCCAAACCAATGGGCATAATTGTCAGTACAACCTGGCAGTCGGCCAACAAGAAAAACATCAAGAGGCTGCTGTGGCAGTGCACCCTCCCCTTTAAGGACGGACGCGCTGCCCAGCCACAAGAAGCTTCCCGCCGGGGAAAGCTGTCGGGGGCACCGAGCGGCGGCTGATCCGCCCCCGCGGGGCAATTTCCCACGCGGGGCGTAAAGGGGGTCGCTGCTGGACGGTAAGCAGTCGGCGCGTGCCCGACGGGGCGTGAAGGTGGCCAGGGGCTGTCCCATACACCACTACAAATGTAATGGAGAGCAAATTTCAAAATGGTGGCCCCTCCACGCCAACTGAGCGGTGAGTCCTTACCAACCCGTGGCTGCTTCTTTGAGGCGTTCACTGCTCTTATAGGAAGGGGCAATTTCTGCTCAATTATCTGCTCAATATCTCACTGCTATCTTGCTGTGTGCAAATTGGCTGCAGCGTTTCCCTACATTACAACAGTGACTACACTGCCAAAAAATACTTAATTAGCTGTAAAGCCCTTTGGGATGTCCTGAGGTTGTGAAAGACGCTGTATAAATTTAATTCTTTGCTTTCACTGGTGTCTCAAGATCTTTTAATGCCCACCATTCTTCACTATCGGAGGCAACAAGAACAATTGTTAAGGCCAACAGATTTAGAGAAGTATTTATTACTGCAGATGAACGGGCAGACGTTATGGTAGGAGATTTGAGAAGTTCTGAGCTTTGATTTGATAGTTCTTTCGGAAATAGATCTTTGTCACTTAGACAAAAACAGACGCTATACGCTGTTAGCTAAAGTCAGGTATGGACAGCGATGAATCCAAATGATTCATTTAATCAAATAATTAAAGGGCTGGAAAATAAAGGGGAGGATGTTTTGCTACAGTCATACAATGTCCTGGTTAGACATCATCTGAAGTACTGTGTACAGTTCTGGTTACCCCACCTTAGAAAGGATCCCCATCATAGGCAGTCCCTCGGAATCGAGGAAGACTTGCTTCCACTCTGAACATGAGTTCCCAGGTGACTGAACAGTCCAATATGAGAACCACAGTCTCTGTCACAGGTGGGACAAATAGTCATTGAAGGAAAGGGTGGGTGGGACAGGTTTGCCGCATGCCATTTCCGCTGCCTGCGCTTGATTTCTGCATGCTCTCGACGATGAAACTCAAGGTGCTCAGCGCCCTCCCAGATACACTTCCTCCACTTAGGGCGGTCTTTGGCCAGGGACTCCTAGGTGTCAGTGGGGTTGTTGCACTTTATCAGGGAGGCTTTTGAGGGTGTCCTTGTAACGTTTCCGCTGCTCACCTTTTGCTCGTTTGCCGTGAAGGAGCTCAGAGTAGAGTGCTTGCTTTCGGAGTCTCGTGTCTGGCATGCAAACTATGTGGCCTGCCCAGCGGAGCTGATCAAGTGTGGTCAGTGCTTCAATGCTGGGGACGTTGGCCTGGACGAGGACGCTGATGTTGGTGCGTCTGTCCTCCCAGGGGATTTGTAGGATCTTGCGGAGACATCATTGGTGGTATTTCTCCAGCGACTTGAGGTGTCTACTGTACATGGTCCATGTTTCTGAGCCTACAGGAGGATGGGTATTACTGCAGCCCTGTAGACCATGAGCTTGGTGGCAGTTTTGAGGGCGTGGTCTTCAAATACCCTTTTCCTCAGGCGACTGAAGGTTGCACTGGCGCACTGGAGACGATGTTGGATCTCGTCGTCGATGCTCCCAAGATATGGGAAGTGATCCACGGTGTCCAGGGCCGCGTCATGGATCTTGATGACTGGGGAGCAGTGCTGTGCGGCGAGGACAGGCTGGTGGAGGACCTTTGTCTGACTGGTGTTTAGCGTAAGACCCATGCTTTCATACGCCTCAGTAAATACGTCGACAATGTCCTGGAGTTTAGCCTCTGTATTTGCGCAGACGCAGGCGTCGTCCGTGTACTGTAGCTCGACGTTAGAGGTTGGGGTGGTCTTGGACCTGCCTGGAGACGGCGAAGGTTGAACAGCTTCCCACTGGTTCTGTAGTTTAGTTCCACTCCACTGGGGAGCTTGTCGACTGTGAGGTGGAGCATGGCAGCGAGGAAGATTGAGAAGAGATTGGGACGATGACGCAGCCCTGTTTGACCCCAGTCCAGACAGGGATTGGGTCTGTGATGGATCCGTTGTCAGGATCATGACCTGCATGTCGTTGTGGAGCAGGCGGAGGATGGTGACGAACTTTTGGGGGCATCCCAAACGGAGGAGGATGCTCCAAAGACCCTTGCGGTTGACAGTGTCAAAGGCCTTTGTAAGTTCAAAGAAGGCCATGTATAAGGGCTGGCGCTGTTTCCTGCATTTTTCCTACAGCTGTCGCGCTGCAAAAGTCATGTCTGTTGTGCCCCGAAAGGATATATTAGCTTTGGAAAGATTGCAGCGCAGATTGTTATCAGGGCTCCAAGGCTAGAGATTACATAAACATGGCTTGTATTCCCTGGAATATAGAAGGTTAAGGGGTGATTTGATTGAGGTTTTTAGAAACTTGTAAAATAACTGATAGTGTTAAGTTCAGAATAACTCCATGAGACTGTGTTGTAAGCGCAAACCATTGTGATCTTGGTCTCTTTAATATAACTCCAAAGTGAGGCAGCAGCATGGTGGACTGCGTTTTATACCTTCTTGCTCCAGGGTACACAGGTGATGCATAGGTTTTCCACAGGTGTGCCCCCCCCAGTGGCAAGTCTTACACATAGGTTAGGTTCACATACGTAACATCACTTCACCCCAAAGTCTTAAGTACAAGTTATTTACAGGTTGAGGCAATCTGGCGCTCTGCATTCCTGGGAATGTTATGTATGTAAACCTGTAAATGCCATGTCTAACCACCAAGGGGCTTATCCCCTGGAGTCCCAAGGGATCCCACAATCCCTTGGGAGCACCTGTATATAAGGAAGCCTCACAGGCTGGCAATGCACGCTGAGATCTGTAATAAAGGACTATGGTCACACCTTACTTTGAGCTTCCAGTATCTAGTCTGACTCTTTATTCAAGGTATAACAACTGGCGACGAGATACAGATGACGAAATCCACCGCAACAATGCAGAGCACCGTGGGCATCCTGGAGAAATTTTCGGAGGGAGATGATTGCAAAACCTTCGTGGAGCGACTCGACCAATATTTCTTGGCCAACGAGCAGGAAGGAGAAGGGAACGCTGCCAAACGAAGGGCGATCCTCCTCACCGTTTGCGGGGCACCAACGCATGGCCTCATGAAAAACCTGCTCGCTGCAGCAAAACCCACAGACAAAGTCATACGATGAGTTGTGCACACTGGTCCGGGAACATCTAAACCCAAAGGAAAGCATTCTGATGGTGAGGTATCGGTTCTACACGTACAAGAGGTCTGAAGGCCAGGAAGTGGCGAATTACGTCGGTGAGCTAAGGCACCTTGCAGGACATTGCGAATTTGAAGGACACTTGGAGCATATGCTCAGGGACTTCTTTGTACTTGGCATTGGCCATGAAGTAATACTTCGCAAACTTTTGACTGTAGAGACCCCAACCTTGGGTAAAGCCATAGCGATAGCCCAGGCATTTATCGCCAACAGTGACAATACCAAACAAATTTCTCAGCACTCGTGCTGCTGCAAGTACTGTGAACAAAGTAAAGGTTTTGAATCGAAATGTACAGGGCAGGGCTTACATGCCTGCAGCTGCACGTCTGCAGATGACTCAGAGTCCACCATCAAGGGTGGTGACTACAAGGCCATTAACACCTTGTTGGCGCTGCGGGGGTGATCATCGTTTCCATTCATGCCGCTTCAAAGGATACGTTCGCAAGGGCTGTGGAACAATGGGACACCTCCAAAGTATGTGCAGGCGAGCTGTAAACCCTGCTAATCCTGAAAACCACCATGTTGCAGAGGAGGACAGATCCACGGTGGATCACGACGAACCAGAGCCTCAGACCGAGGAGGCAGAGGTATATGGGGTGCACACATTTACCACAAAGTGTCCCCCGATAATGCTGAAGGTTGAATTAAATGGACTCCCGGTGTCCATGGAGTTGGACACGGGCACAAGCCAGTCCATAATGAGCAAAAAGACTTTCGATAAATTGTGGTGCAGCAAGGCTTCAAGGCCAATCCTGACTCCCATTCGTACTAAACTGAGAACGTACAAAAAGGAACTGATTCCCGTAATCGGCAGTGCTACCGTAAAGGTCTCCTACGATGGAGCGGTGCACAAATTACCACTCTGGGTGGTACCGGGTGATGGCCCCATGATGTTCGGCAGGAGATGGCTGGGAAGGATACGCTGGAACTGGGACAACGTCCGAGCGTTTCTGTCCGTCGACGACACCTCATGTGCCCAGGTCCTAAGCAAGTTCCCCTCACTGTTCAAACCAGACATCAGGAAGTTCCAAGGAGTAAAAGTGCAGATCCATTTGATTCTGGGGGTGGGATCCATCCATCACAAGGCGAGAGCGGTACCTTACATGATGAGAGAGAGGGTGGAGATCGAGCTGGACAGGCTGCAACGAGAGGGCATCATTTCGCCGATCGAATTCAATGAGTGGGCCAGTCCGATCATTCCAGTCCTCAAGGGAGGTGGCACCCATCAGAATCTGTGGTGATTACAAAGTAACTCAATCGTTTCTCACTGCAGGATCAATACCTGCTACAAAAGGCAGACGACCTATTTGCGGCGCTGGCGGGAGGAAAAACATTCACGAAGCTGGACTTGACCTCGGCCTACATGACGCAGGAGCTGGAGGAATCATCAAAAGGCCTCACCTGCATCAACACGCACAAAGATCTCTTCATTTACAACAGATGCCAATTTGGGATTTAATTGGCTACGGCGATATTCCAGAGGAACATGAATAGCTTGCTGAAGTCGGTCCCATGCATCGTGATCTCCCAGGATGACATCTTGGTTACAGGTTGGGACACCGTCGACCACCTGCAGAACCTGGAGGAGGTTCTTAATCGGCTTAATCGTGTGGGGCTCAGGCTAAAACGCTCTAAGTGCGTTTTCCTGGCACCTGAAGTGAAGGGGAGAAGAATCGCGGCGGACGGCATCAGGCCCACCGATTCGAAGGCGGAGGCAATCAAGAACGCACTGAGTTCACAGAATGTGACGGAGCTGTGGTTGTTTCTAGGACTCCTGAACTATTTTGATAACTTCTTACTGGGTCTCAGCACATTGTTAGAACCCCTACACTCTTTACTGCATAAAGGAGATGAATGGGTATGGGGTAAAAGCCAAGAAAATGCCTTTGAGAAAGGTAGAAAGCTGTTAGGTTCAAACAAATTGCTTGTGTTGTATGATCCATGTAAGCGTTTGGTACTAACATGTGATGCGTCATCGTACGGGGTCGGGTGTGTATTGCAACAAGCTAATGAATTTGGGAAATTGCAATCGGTTGCTTATGCATCCAGAAGTCTGTCTCAGGCTGAGAGGGCCTATAGTATGATCGAAAAAGAAGCGTTAGCATGTGTTTACAGGGTAAAGAAAATGCATCAATATCTGTTTGGGCTCAAATTTGAATTGGAAACTGACCATAAGCCACTTATATCCCTCTTTTCTGAAAGTAAGGGGATAAATACGAATGCATCGGCCCGCATCCAGAGATGGGCGCTCAAGTTGTCCGCATACAACTACGCCACCTGCCACAGGACAGGCACAGAAAACTGCTGATGCTCTCAGTAGGCTGCCATTGCCCACCACAGGGATGGAGATGGCACAGCCCGCAGATTTAGTTATGGTAATGGAAGCATTCGAGAGTGAGCAATCACCTGTTACCATCCGACAGATTAGAACCTGGACGAGCCAGGACCCCTTACTGTCCTTCGTAAAAAACTGTATGCTCCACTGGAGTTGGTCTAGTGTCCCGTTAGAGATGCAGGAAGAAATAAAGCCGTATCAGCGCGCAAAGATGAAATGTCTATCCAGGCAGACTGCCTCCTATGGGGTAATCGGGTAGTGGTGCCAAAAAAGGGCAGGGACACTTTCATTAGTAATCTCCACAGCACCCACCCAGGCATCGTAATGATGAAAGTGATAGCCAGATCACACGTGTGGTGGCCTGGTATCGATTCAAACTTAGAGTTCTGCGTGCACAAATGTAATACATGTTCCCAGTTAAGCAATGCAACCAGGGAGGCACCACTAAGTTTATGGTCCTGGACATCCAAACCGTGGTCTAGGATCCATGCCGACTATGCAGGCTCATTCTTGGGAAAAATGTTTTTTAGTGGTTGTAGATGCATACTCCAAATGGATTGAAAGTGTGGTAATGTCAGCAAGCACATCCGCTGCCACCATTGAAAGCCTACGGGCCATGTTTGCCATGCACGGCCTTCCTTGATGTCTTTTTAAGTGACAATGGGCCGTGCTTTACCAGTGCCGAGTTCATCGCGTTCATGACCCGCAATGGGATCAAACATGTCACGTCTGCCCCGTTTAAACCAGCATTCAATGGTCAGGCAGAACGAGCAGTTCAAACAATCAAGCAGAGCTTGAAAAGGGTAACTGAAGGCTCACTGCAGACTCGCTTATCCCGAGTCCTGCTTAGTTACCACACAAGACCCCACTCGCTCACTGGGGTTCCTCCCGCTGAACTGCTCATGAAAAGGGCACTTAAGGCAAGGCTCTCGTTAGTCCACCCTGATCTACATGAACAGGTAGAGAGCAGGCGGCTTCAACAGAATACATATCATGATCGCGCAAATGTGTCACGCGAAATTGACATGAATGATCCTGTTTGGTGTTGAACTATGGACAAGGTCCCAAGTGGCTTCCTGGCACTGTTTTGGCCAAAGAGTAGGGTATTTGTGGTCAAACTCTCAAATGGACTCACCTGCAGGAAACACTTGGACCAAACCAAACTCAGATTTACGGACTATCCAGAACAACCCACAATAAACTCTACCTTTCTCGACCCTCCAACACACACACAAGTGGCAAACGACCCAGCGGTTGACCACGAAGCAGAACCCATCACCCGCAGCAGCCCAGCAGGACTCACCACACCCAGCAGCCCAGCAAGGCCAGCTGTGCAGCAGCCCAGCAAGGGCCCAACAAACGACTCACCAAAACCAGCATTTGTATCGAGACGATCAACCAGGGAAAGGAAGGCCCCAGATCGACTCACATTGTAAATAGTTACACTATTGACTTTGAGGGGAGTGTTGTTATGTATGTAAAGCTGGAATTACCATGTCTAACCACCAGAGGGCTTATCCCCTGGAGTCCCAAGGGATCCCACAATCCCTTGGGAGCACCTGTATATAAGGAGGCCTCACAGACTGGAGAGGCACTCTGAGATCTGTAATAAAGGACTACGGTCACACCTTACTTTGAGCTTTCAGCATCTAGTCTGAATCTTTATTCAAGATATAACAGTGCTGATCGCCTGAGTTGAAGTCCTGGAATGGATGAGTTGGTCGGATCATTGCTGCATGGCAGCGCGGCTGGTCTGATCGGACTGTCGGGCATGGTGGGTTCATCCTCGTGGTTGACAGCGAGGTCAATTGCTGGTTGGGTGTATGTTGGTGGATGGTAGGGTCTTCTTCCAACTGTTCTTGGTTGTCCATGAATTGCAGTTTGGTCTGATCCAGGTGCTTTCTGCACGTTTGCCCATTCAACAATTTCACAACAAACGCTCTATTCCCCTCCTTAGCTAAAACAGTGCCAGCAATCCATTTGGGACCGTAACTGTAATTGAGAACAAACACAGGATCATTAACCTCGATGTCACGCGAGGCCGCCGCGCGATCGTGGTGCACGTTATGCCGGTGCCGCCGAGTTTCTACGTGATCATTGAGATCCGGGTGGACTAAGGAGAGCCTGGTTTTGAGTACTCTCTTCATTAACAATTCTGCAGGGGGAACCCCGGTGAGTGAGTGGGGGCACGTCCGGTAGCTGAGCAGGATCCGGGATAACCGGGTCTGCAAGCAGCCGTCCGTTACGCGTTCCCAGCTCTGCTTGATGGTTTGGACTGCCCGTTCCGCTTGATCATTGGATGCGGGCTTAAATGGGGCAGACCTGACATGCTTAATGCCACTGCGGGTCATGAAGTCGTTGAATTCCGAGCTGGTGAAACATGGTCCATTGTCACTAGCAAGGACGTCGGGCAAACCATGGGTGGTGAACATGGCCCGAAGGCTTTCAATGGTGGCAGTGGACGTACATGATCACATTATTATACATTCAATCCATTTGGAGTAAACGTCCACTGTGACTAGAAACATCTTCCCTAGAAAGGGGCCTGCGAAGTCTATGTGGACCCTGGACCACAGGCTCATGGGGGCCTCCCTGGGTCAACTGTGAGCAAGTGTTGCATTGGTGTACGCATGACTCCAATTCGGAGTCAATGCCGGGCCACCAGAGGTGTGACCTGGCGATAGCCTTCATCGTGACTATGTCTGGGTGGGTACTATGTAGGTCGCGTGTAAACGTTTCCCTGCCTTTCTTGGGCAAGATCACGTGATTCCCCTATAGGAGACAATCTGATTGGATGGACAATTAATCCTTGCGTTGGTGAAATGACTTAATTTTGTCTTGCATTTCACCGTGAACAGCCGACCAGCTCCCATTGAGGATGCAGCTTTTTACAAGTGATAGCACCAGGCCCTGGCTAGCCCAGGTCCTGATCTGGCAAGCCGTGACAGGTGACCCCTCGCTCTAAAAAGCATCCATTACCAGAAGCAAGTCTGCGGGTTGCGCAATTTCCACCCCGGTGGTGGGCAATGGTAGCCGACTGAGGGTGTCAGCGCAGTTCTCAGTGCCTGGTCTGTGGCGGATTAAATAGTCATATGCAGACAATGTTAGTGCCCATCTCTGGCTGCGGGATGAAGCATTGGTGTTGATACCTTTGCTTTCTGAGAGCAGTGAGGTAAATGGTTTGTGGTCGGTTTCGAGCTTGAACCAGAGGCCAAATAGATATTGGTGCATTTTCTTAACCCCGTATGCACATGCCAACGTTTCTTTCTCAACCATACTGTAGGCTCTTTCAGCCTTGGATAAACTCCTGGACGTATATGTAACCGGTTGCAGTTTGCCTGACTCATTTGCTTGCTGTAACACACAACCGACCCTGTACGACGACGCATCACATGCTAGTACTAAACGTTTACATGGGTCATACAATGCAAGGAACTTATTAGAGCATAGCAGATTTCTGGCCTTATTAAAGGCTGTCTCTTGAGATTTACCCCAAACGTAATCGTTATCCTTCCGTAGCAATAAATGCAAGGGTTCCAGCAGTGTGTTCAACCCCGGTAGAAAGTTACCAAAATAGTTGAGGAGTCCCAGGAACGAACGCAGCTCCGTTACACTCTGGTGTGGGTGCGTTCTTGATGGCCTCCGTCTTGGAGTCCGTGGGTCTGATGCCATCTGCCGCAATCTTCCTCCCCAGAAATTCGACCTCTGGCGCCAGGAAAACACACAGAGCGTTTCAGCCTAAGTCCCACTCTGTCCAGTCGCTTTAGAACCTCTTCCAGGTTGTGGAAGTGTTCGGTGGTGTTGCGACCAGTGATCAAGATGTCGTCTTGGAACACCACGGTGCATGGAACCAATTTCAGCAGACTCTCCATGTTCCTCTGGAAGGTGGCCGCAGCTGAGCGAATCCCAAAGGGACACCTATGGTACACGAACAGTCCTTTGTGCGTGTTAATGTGTGAATGTTTAAAAATGTATAGAGACATTGAAGTTGAGAACGTGGGAATTGTATAGGGACAGTATAAGCTAACAAAGAATTCATGGAGGAATAGCCATGACATCTCAGACTCGAGACGGCGAAATGTTACAACACTAATACATATTGAAACAAAACGCACAACTTGCAGAAAAACCTCAAGGTCTTATTAAATCATGTTATTAACCTGAAACATTAACAGAAGGTCTTTGTTTAAAATCAGACCATACTTAGGTCGGCTTATGAGTGGACAAAGGGAAAGAGGGATCAAAGGAGATAGGCTGAACTAGGATGTCACTCTGGCCCTATCTTGTTATCTTTTGCCGAAAATGTAAAAACCATCGTCCCTTTACAATGTAACGTCACTTTGTCCGTAGGAAGTGGGTGCGTTCTATCATTCCTTCTGTCTGATAAGGTCCCCGATCGGGATTTGCTTTTTAAATAAAAGCTTGCTTTGTTTAAAGCACAAACGGTATTCGTTTCAGTAATTTTGCTGAACCAGATTGAGGTAAAAGAATCCAGGAATCAACATTTGGTGTCAGAAGTGGGATCTCAACGGACGACTGCCGAAAACTTGCGAATTAAGAGCCAGACTAGCCTTGGACGAGACGAGGGGAAAGTGGCCACTGGAGTGAGTATGATTTCAATACTGCTCCAGTTTCCCCCGGTTTCAAAAGTCTGAGGAAAGTTTAGCCACTCGCTGGTTCTCAGGTAGTGTCTGAACGAGATCCAGGACAATCTGGTGAATACCTTTCAAACTTAGAATAGGGATAGAGATAGGGAAATTGCGCGGTGACGCAAACCAAGCGGCGACTTGGAAAGAGTAGATCTGTGCGGCGACACGGAAAGTAGGGATAGTTAGAGCTAGATAGGGATAGATGATCAATCATGGATCCAAAAATTAATAGGAAAGAAAAGAGACTCTTGTGAACATCTGTTTAAATGAGAAATGCTTCTGTGATTTTTACTGTAAAAAAAAAGTCGGGGAGTTGTGGTTTGTTTTATCTCCACCTACTTTTTCAAACAAAATGAAAGTTTTTTTAACCCTTCGTAGTGTTGTCCTGTATGTGGGAAGTTTAAGAGTGTGAACCTTATTGAATTACGTATATTCGGATGATAAGTTACGGAGCCAGGAAATGCACAAAGGATAGGTTTGTTGAGTAAAAAAAAAAGAAAAAAATACATGGTCCCGGTGGTTAAAAAAAAAAGGATTTAACATGCTCACTTACTTGTCGAAAGAAAACATTCAGAGAAGGCACAGCAAAACAACTGAGATGGATTCAAAAGGATTAAAAAAAAATATTATATTAAATAACACGACCTTGAGGCTGGAACAATTGAGATAACGAAAAGCAGTCCACAGCCTACGTGCCAGACTTCTCTCTAGTTATGGAAAAGACAAAAAAAAGTAACGTACGAAATAGGTGCTGAAAGAAAAAAAAAAATGTTCTGAGATTTTAAATTGTGAGAAAAATTCCACTGCAGTCTAAAAAAAAATCACTCCTGTCCAGTTGGCAGAAAAACTCCATTAAATTAGGGCTTTCATTGACAGAAGGAGGACATATTAAAAACCGTGGACATCTTAAAGAAAGAGTGCACGCACGAGAAACGTACTCAGAGTTCCACTGGGACCTCTGAGAAATGTATCGATAGACTACGTAGTTAAAATGGTTGGCTTTGCATTGACCGAGGCTGATGACGAAATTGAATTTCAGTAAACAAATGTGTGGTCTCGTTTTAAATCAATTAAAAAAATATCTTTGGCAAGTACTTGAATAAGAAGTTAAAAAATGCTGCCTTTCCTGATGAAAAGATTTTTTTCAGATGGTTACGTGAAGTCACGTAATGACATCAGGTCTTCTTACAAACCTGTAAAGGAGTTAACCCTTTCCATTGAAAGCCATTTCATACTGAACATTATCAATTTGGATTTCTTAATAGAAAAAAGACTCACCTAACAGAGGAATGGTGCGATAGTCAGAATAAAAATAAAAACAGAACTAGCTTATGTAATAATACTTGCCTGATACAATAAAGAAATAGATACTCAAACAAAACAAATTGAAGAGTTAAAAGGCTAAGATAAATAAGCTGAAAGGGATCCACAAACCCAACTTAACCCTGACCTCCGATTTCACGGCGTGACCTCGACATGCATGGATATAATGCAGAATCAAGGGACCTGTGGGCCCTGGTAAAGCAAACCCTGAGCCCAACTGAGCATGCCCGATTTCTAACTCACCTAGGACGTGCTACATGATGCATTGTTGGTTGCTCATCCTAACGATGTCCAGGATCACCTAAACGCTATCTTTAATGCTCTCACCACGACCCTTCAGAAGCCCATCAGTATGGCCGCGGTATTAGAAACTAAACCCAAACGAGAAGAAACTGCCGATGAATTCATGGAAAGATTTATTGAAATATATGGAAGTCAATCAGGAGATAATGCCTTCAGGGCAGGAGAGGATTCTCCTCAATTCTGCGCTATCCTACTTCAGTGCCTGCCCTATTCGGTTGCTCACACTATCCGGACAAATAATTGGGCAGATAATAGTAAAGCCCAGATGGAAAGGGCGGTTAAATATTATTGGCAGGAAAAGAAAGGAGAGGGGGGAGGTGCGCCCCAACCCGGGTCAAGACTGAATACGTGACGAGAAAGGAAGAGCCGCCTCGGGTGGAAGGACCAAAACCTGACCCAAGGGGATACCAGATGGAACCGCAGTATTGCGTGCAGGGTTGGGTGGATAAACAGGGATACGGTTATATCAAACACCCAAATGGCCCGGGCCCTGCTAATTACGAACCGCCCTACTGTCCCCGGCCTGGTATGGGAAGAGGTCGGGGCTGGGAAAGACGAGATGGATGCTTTATTTGTGGGCAAGAAGGACATTGGAATAGAAATTGTCCCTCCCGTCAGCACGAAAAAGGAAGAGGAGGAAGAGGAGGGGGGTAAGGGGGGAGAGGACGGGGATCTTACACTAACTTCTCCCAGAATAACCCCTTTGGCCAACCGTCCCCCGATTTGTATTGACTATGCAGGGACCCTCCCCGGATGACGAACCGATGATATTGTTAAAAATTCGGAATGAGTGGCAACCCTTCTTAATAGATACGGGAGCCTTCATGTCTTCTGTACAATCAAAGCTTAAACTCCCCGCCTTCACTGAAACACAGGGACTGTCAGGATTCCTGGGACAAGTCTCTACATTCCCGGTGTCAGAACCGGTTAAAATGGGTTACCAGGAAGAATCGGTGGAACATCGATTTGTTATCACAACCAATCTGGACTGTAACTTGATGGCTAGAGACCTCCTCTGCAAATTCCAGTTGCATTTGGAGTGTGGAGATGATGGGATTATTGTAAAACAGGGAACCCTTAAGCAGCAGTATACCACTAGAACCCCTCAGTGGTGATCTCTGGACCTGCCGCAGGCACCCTATCACGTGACCCTAGCATACGATCCCAGTGGAAATGGGAAGACCTCTTCACTCCAGCAATCGATGTCCCCCATGCTCAGAGGCAGAGCAAAACCTCACCTTTGCTTGGGCCAGGCACCAGAGAACAGACCAGTGCAGCACCTGAGGCACAGACCATCCATCACGACTGCGTGGCAATGATCCGACTGGAACGATCTAAAAATACCTTCCCAGCTCCAGTGGCAGGACTCCTGGGGAAGAAGATCAATTTCATAGATACCCTTCCAGCGGCTGTGGCAGAATTGCGGGAGAGAAGGATCAAGGCAGTCGACCTCGAGGACAGAGGCAAGATGGCGTTCCTGCTGCAGCGAGGGGCAGCGTGGTTGAAAAAAGAGCCCCACCACGCTAAAGATTTGGAAGTTATGGTGCGCCAGGCTATAGACGAGGCTGACCCTACCAGCCGGGATGTGCAAATTGTAAAACATGGCCGAACAGTCCAATTCCACGGGGACCCCGAGAAGGTCTTAACGACTCTGCAGCATCATACTGGCTCTGGCATACCTGACTATGTAGATCCTCATGTGTGGGCAGAGGACCCCTCCCAAGTGGGTTATACTCCCATTGATCCGATTGAGATCCCAGTGCAGGGCAATGTGGACTGGCCCTCTATCCGACAGGCAATCACAGGCAATCCTAAACTGACCTTTCGACACTGTACTGCAATTAATCCGGCCTGTTTTCTTACTGAGCCACCCCAAGATGAGGAAGAACCCAGTCATGATTGTTTATCTTTAATTTAAGAGGCCACATCAGTCAGGGAAGATTTAGTTGATGTACCAATGGAAGATCCAGACTGTATTATGTATGTTGACGGAATTAATCCAGAAGGTACACGAATCTCAGGATACGCCATAGTAAACCAGGAGAATCAGGTCTTGGAATCTGCCGCTTTTGAAACTGCCTATTCTGCCCAACAAGCTGAACTATTCGCCCTCACCCGAGCCTGTATCTTGGCCAAAGATCTCAAAGTCAATATCTATACCGACTCTAGGTATGCCTTTGGGGTGGCCCATGATTTCGGACAATTATGGAAAAATAGGGGATTCCTAACCTCACAGGGGAATGAGATATCCCATAAGCAACTAGTATCTGATTTGTTGCAAGTCCTCATGCTCCCCAAGCACATTGCCGTTGTTAAATGTACTGCCCACACTATCGGAAAATCCCCGGTTGATATAGGGAACCACTGTGCTGACAAAGAGGCTAAACAGGCCTCTCGTGACCAACAGATGGTAGTGCCCAAAATGATGAGTCAGACTAAAAATCCTGCGAAGGATAAGTTAGCCTCGGAAAAACCAATGCCAATCATCCAAGATGTTATAAAAGCACAGGAGGACGCTCCTGAAAAAGATAAACTGTTGTGGAAAAATTATGGATGTACTTATGACAATGTTTCTAAACTCTGGACCACTCCCGCGGAACAGACTTGCATGTCTGACGAGTTGGCTCTATGGGTTATTGAATGTATGCATTTTGCTACTCATTGTGGAGCAAGGACCACGAGTGATACACTTTTGGCTACTTGGTGGCACCCTAGATTCCAGGCCCTCGCCCAGAACATCAGTAGTCATTGCCTGGTTTGCCAGCAACATAATCCAGGGAAGGGAGTCCCCTGTGATTGGGGTAAAACGCCCCTACCCGAAGGTCCCTTTGAGACATTTCAGTTGGACTACATTGAGTTGCAAAAAGTTCAGTGTTATAAATATGTGTTAGTAATAGTAGATGTGTTTAGCAGATGAATTGAAGCCTATCCTAACCTCGACAATAAGGCTCAAACTGTTGTTAAGGTGTTAATGAGGGAAATTGTTCCTAGGTATGGTATCTCAGCTCGACTGATGACCACCTATGTTCTTTCTCTGACTCAGGCTCTGCGACTAGCTTACAACCAGGTTCAAGATGCTCACCTCGACCTCCCAGTTTTACCCGAATTGTCCCTCGTGGCACCAGGGAAGTATGAATTCGGAAGGGATTAGAGCCACAATGGGAGGGGCCTTTTCAGGTGTTATTCACTACCCCCACTGCAGCCAAGGTTGAGGGGAAAATTGCCTGGGTTCACCTGCACCACTGCAAGCTCACCACCCTCTAACGAACCTATTTTACTGGTTATTCTAACTCCTGTTTCTGTTCCAGACTTCCTCTTCTCCATAGCTGAACAAGGCCGTTGGCATCCTAATTGGAACGTGGACCAGTTTGAACTTTTACCCGTAGTGATAGACAGCCAGCTACACCGATGGTGACCTGAGAAGAGAGACGGGAAAACTGAACTCTTTTAATCAGCAAAATAATTGGACTATTTATCTGAATCCTGAGCCATGAGATGAAACTGTCTGTATGCCACAGTCTGTATAATAGTGTTGATATATGACAGTTTTGGCGCATGGGAGGGGAGACAGAGACGAGAGCTCCATGTAAACACCTTTTTGTACATGTCTTATGTTTATGCGCAAAATGGGAACTTTTCTAGATGTTGGGTGTGTTCACATTCCCTATACATTCCCTATACATTCCAAAGGAGGAATTCCTTTGCGCCCCATTCCACTAACCCTAACTGAGACTGTCAGATGGATTCAGAGCCAAACTATCACGAGAGGAGGGGGGCCAATACAATACTGCTGAAGCTCTGGAGGGCATCACAGCTGAAATGGTAGCAATAAGGACCGTAGCATTACAAAACCGAATGGCCCTCAATTACCTGTTAGCTGAGAAAGGGGGAACGTGTGCCCTGATAGGATCTGAATGTTGCACTTACATTCCTGATAGTTCAGAAAACATAACCAATCTCGCTGATCACATAAGAAGGGAGGTGAAGAAGCTATCCACACCAGCAGAAGGATCTAGCTGGTTTGATTGGCTGTCAGATGGATCTTGGAGATCCTATCTAATTGTTGGTTGCCTTAACCTTTGTTGTAAAGTAATGATGGCAAGGTTAGCAAACCCTCTTGTGGTCAAGGGCTCCCGAGTTATGATCCAACGAACTAAAGAACTACTCGACACTAACAACAATATGATTCAGGAAATAGAGTGTGAACGGATGAATGCGATACTCCTAGAATGATCCTAAGTGTTATCATGGAATGATAAAAGGGGGGAATGTGAATGTTTAAAAATGTATAGAAACATTGAAGTTGAGAACGTGAGAATTGTATAGGGACAGTATAAGCTAACAAAGAATTCATGGAGGAATAGCCATGACATCTCAGACTCGAGACTGCGAAATGTTACAACACTAATACATATTGAAACAAAACCCACAGCTTGCAGAAAAACCTCAAGGTCTTATTAAATCATGTTATTAACCTGAAACATTAACAGAAGGTCTTTGTTTAAAATCAGACCATACTTAGGTTGGCTTATGAGTGGACAAAGGGAAAGAGAGATCAAAAGAGATAGGCTGAACTAGGATGTTACTCTAGCCCTATCTTGTTATCTTTTGCCGAAAATGTATAACCATCGTCCCTTTACAATGTAACGTCACTTTGTCCGTAGGAAGTGGGTGCGATCTATCAGGAAGCATTCCTTCTGCCTGATAAGGTCCCCGATCGGGATTTGCTTTTTAAATAAAAGCTTGCTTTGTTTAAAGCACAAACGGTATTTGTTTCAGTAATTTTGCTGAACCAGATTGAGGTAAAAGAATCCAGAAATCAACAGATGCACGTCAACTTCTTTGATGGTTCAGCCAGCTCCTGTGTCATGTAAGCAGAGGTTAGATCTAGCTTGGTGAACGACTTTCCCCCTGCTAGCATTGTGAATAAGTCCTCCACTTTGGATAGTGGGTATTGGTCCTGTAACAAGATTCGATTGATCGT
Source organism: Pristiophorus japonicus (assembly GCF_044704955.1). Classification (NCBI taxonomy): domain Eukaryota; kingdom Metazoa; phylum Chordata; class Chondrichthyes; family Pristiophoridae; genus Pristiophorus; species Pristiophorus japonicus. The sequence goes on along the minus strand of NC_091983.1, from coordinate 23,699,061 downwards.
TACATTGTAGGCCCCACAGATTCTGACCGTCCCATCGCTCTTTAGTACCGGCACGATTGGACTGGCCCACTCATTGAACTCAACTGATGATATGATTCCCTCTTGTTGAAGTCTGCCCAGCTCGATCTCGACTTTCTCTCGCATCATATATGGGACTGCTCAGGCCTTGTGATGAACGGGCTGTGCCTCAGGAACAAGATGGATCTGCACTTTGGCGACTGTGAAGTTGCCAATGCCTGGCTCAAATAATGCCGGGAATTTGTTTAGCACCTGGGCGCACGGGGCGTCATCCACTGAAGACAGTGCTTTGATGTCGTCCCAGTTCCACCGGATCTTGCCTAGCCAGCTTCTGCCGAACAGCGTTGGGCCATCGCCGGTACAATCCATAGTGGTAAATCATGCACCATTCCGTCAGACGATACTTTCACTGCCGCACTGCCAATAACAGGTATGAGTTGTTTGCTGTAAGTGCGCAGTGCAGTGTGAATCGGGCTCAGTTTTGGTCTCTGTGCCTTGTTGCCCCACAGTTTCTCAAAAGCCTTTTGGCTCATAATTGATTGACTCGCCCCCGTGTCCAATTCCATGGAGATTGGAATGCTGTTAAGTTTAACTTTTAACATTATTGGGGGCTTTTGGTGGTGAAGGTGTGTACCCCATACACACTTCCTCTTCATCCTCCGGTTGAGTTGCCTCTCCTGCTCGTTCAGTGTGATCCGCGCTGGATCGGTCGTCCTCTGCTGACTCTGCCACGTGGTGAGTCCGAGGTCACTTGCACATTCGCTGGAGGTGCCCCATTGTTCCACAGCCCTTGCACACGTAGTGCTTGAATCGACATTGATGGGCTCTGTGACTACCCCCACAGCGCCAGCATGGTGTTAATGGATTTGCATTAGCACTCCACAGCGGCCTCTGAGTCACCCGAGGCCTGGCCTCTGTGGTCGTGTATGCCCCGCCAATGTATAGTTCTGCCTGCTGAAGGCATTATTTTATGCACAGTACTTGCCGGTGAGCTTCGATTCTGTTTCATGTTGTCGCTCGTGGATATGAAGGCCTGAGCTATCGTGATGGCCTTGCTCAGATCTAAGGATTCGGCAGACAGTAGTTTGTGGAGCACGGTCTCGTGGCCAATTCCAAGCACAATAAAGTCCCCCAACATTTCCCCCAAAGATCCTGAAAATTCGCACTGTCCCGCAAGGCTTCTTAGGTCGGCGACAAAACTCGCCACCTTCTGGCCCTCGGAGTGCTGGTGTGTGTAAAAGCGATACCTGGCCATTAAGATGTTCTCCTTCGGCTGGAGGTGTTCCCGAGCCAATGCATACAGCTCTGTGTATGTCTTGTCTGTTGGTTTGTCTGGGACCGTAGATTTTTGAGGAGGCCATATACCGACGACCCACATGCGGTGAGGAGAATCGCCCTGCGCTTGGTCTCCATCTCAGCCGTGTCCAACTCGTTTGCCATGAAGTACTGGTCAAGACAATCAACGAAGGCTTCCCAATCATCACCCTCAACAAATCTCTCAAGAATACCAACGGCAGCCATTTGCATGTGAAAGTTTGTGATCTGTAACTCGTCGCCAGTTGTTCAGTTCAGAATAACTCCACGAGACTGTGTTGTAAGCTCAAATCATTATGACCTTGGTTTCTTTAATATAATTCCAAAGTGAGGGAGCAGCATGGTGGACTGCCTTTTATACCTGCTTGCTCTAGGGTACACAGGTGACCCATAGGTCTCTCACAGGTGTCCCCCCTAGTGGCAGGTCTTACACATAGGTTAGGTTCACATACATAACAGATAGAGTAGAGAGAAACTTTTTCCGCTGATGGGAGAGTCCAGGACAAGGCGACATAACCTTAAAATCAGAGCCAGTTCATTCAGGATAAGCACTTTACAGTCTTCTGGACTCAACATTGAGTTCAACATTTTCCCATTTTTTTCAGATGGCAGCTGTTGCTGATGATTCTGATATCCCAAAGTTTCCTTTTGCCTCGCACCATCAATCCTTTTGTCATTTAATCTCTCCTGCCTTAAACCCAATCACAGACCTTCCCTTTTGTTCTTTCTTCCCCTCAACCCTTTCCCTGCCCCTGTACTTGCTTACAACCTGTTACATCGCAAACCTTTTCTGGTTCTGACAAAAAGTAATCGACCTGAAACGTTAACTCTGGCTCTCTCTCCACAGATGCAGAGAGGGAGATATCTGCTAAGTATTTCCAGTATTTTTCAGTTTCCATTCAGGACAGATGTTATGAAACATTTATTCACACAAAGGGTGGCAGAATTGTGGTATATCTACCTCAAAAAGCAGTCGATACTATCTTAATTAATAATTTTAAATCTGAGACAGATTTTGGTTAAGGGATATGGACCCAAAAATGGGTAGATAAAGTTAGGATACAGAACAGCCATGATTTCACTGAATGGCAGAGCAGGTTCAAGGGCCTAAATGGCCTACTCCTGTTCCTATGTTTATTTGTTTCTGAAAGGTAGTTTGAAACTTCTGAAACTGTATATGACTATTGAATGTATTGCATCAGCTCAATGGTGACAGTTGATTCCCTGCTGAAAAGATTATACTGAAGTTGTACTACTATGACAGACCAAGCGCAAAGGGTAAAATTTGTGTCCTGGTGCAAGCATGGATACTTTTTCAGTGAGGCAATCTGTTGAGGAGAAAAATCCACGATGAACTCAATAAATTCCAAGCTCCTACTGATTGAGCAGGTCCGAGAAGACAAGTCGATGCTCCTCGATATCATCACGGTGTACTCATTTGTCTTTTGGGCAACTCATAAGTTCAATTTAACTCTCTTTATTCCGGTGATCTGTCAGCCATGTGCAGTTAAAAATGGTGTTCTTCATACCAACAGTCTCTTATTAAGATCAAGGGCCCTATACCTCCTAGCTAGAGGGTGCTATGCATTCTATCATTACACAAGGGACATCCCCGCAGAAGATAAGGGTGAACCAGTGCGAGCCACTGTAAACAGGAGTCCGTAGGAGACTAATGAGCCAGCAAGCTGCTGATTACTGGAATCATGCACAGTACAGGGAAAGATAAAGGAGAAACTTGATGAAGCTGAAATGATGAATCCTGTACACGGGAGACAGGGACATTGATCGAAACAGGAATAAAAGATGTCTTGTCACTCGCATCCTGGAGGAGTGAGACCAAGGCAGGTTCAGCAAAGGCACTCACATATTTAGGAACTATTGATTCAAAAAAAAATGTATTTCAAGATGGCTGCTGATCATGGACGCATCACTGGGAAACAATACATGGCACACTCGCCCCTGCAAGATCTTGGGGAGGGAATGATGGAGAACATACTAATCCTGACAATGCAGGGGTCCTGAAAACCATTCACTAATACCAACAGACATGCCTAGGGGAAGCCAACACCTGTATTCCTCTTCTGGATGATGCACTTCTGGCTGTTCCACTAGTAATGGAGGTTGTCAGAAAGTGCTGGCATGATCATTCTGTCATTTTTAGACCTTTAGGAAAAATAAAGAGGCGGGGGGGAGAGGGAACTATAGACCACTTAGCCTAACATCTGTGGTTGGGAAAATGTTGGAGTCCATTATTAAAAAAGCAGTAGCAGGACATTTGGAAAAGCAAAAGACAGAGTCAGCATGGATTTATGAAGGGAAAGTCATGTTTGACAAATTTGCTGGAGTTATTTGAGGATGTAACGAACAGGGTGGATAAAGGGGAACCAGTGGATGTGGTGTATTTGGACTTCCAGAAGGCATTTGACAAGGTGCCACATAAAAGGTTACTGCACAAGATAAAAGTTCACGGGGTTGGGGGTAATATATTAGCATGGATAGAGGATTGGCTCACTGACAGAGAACAGAAAGTTGGGATAAGTGGTTCATTCTCTGGTTGGCAACCAGTAACTAGTGGGGTGCCGCAGGAATCAGTGCTGTGACCCCAACTATTTACAATCTATATTAACGACTTGGAAGAAGGGACTGAGTGTAACGTAGCCAAGTTTGCTGATGATACAAAGATGGGAGAAAAAGCAATATGTGAGGAGGACACAAAAAATCTGCAAAGGGACATAGACAGGTTAAGTGAGTGGGCAAAAATTTGGCAGATGGAGTATAATGTCGGAAAGTGTAAGTCATGCACTTTGGCAGAAAAAAATCAAAGAGCAAGTTATTATTTAAATGGAGAAAGATTGCAAAGTGCCACAGTACAGTGGGACCTGGGAGTACTTGTGCATGAAACACGAAAGGATAGTATGCAGGTACAACAAGTGATCAGGAAGGCCAATGGTATCTTGGCCTTTATTGCAAAGGGGATGGAGTATAAAAGCAGGGAAGTCTTGCTACAGCTATATAAGATATTAGTGAGGTCACACCTGGAATACTGCGTGCAGTTTTGGTTTCCATATTTACAAAAGGATACACTTGCTTTGGAGGCAGTTCAGAGAAGGTTCACCAGGTTGATTCCGGGGATGAGTGGGGTTAACTTATGAGGAAAGGTTGAGTAGGTTGGGCCTCTACTCAGTGGAATTCAGACGAATGAGAGGTGATCTTATCGAAACATCTAAGATTATGAGGGGGCTTGACAAGATGGATGCAGAGAGGATGTTTCCACTGACGGGGGAGACTAAAACTAGAGGGCACAATCTTAGAATAAGGGGTCACCCATTTAAAACAGAGATGAGGAGAAATTTCTTTTCGCAGAGGGTTGAAAATCTGTGGAATTCGCTGCCTCAGAGAGCTGTGGAAGCTGGGTCATTGAATACATTTAAGACAGAAACAGAAATTTTCTTAAACGATAAGGGGATAAGGGGTTATGGGTAGTGGGCAGGGAAGTGGAGCTGAGTCCATGATCAGATCAGCCATGATCTTATTGAATGGCGGAGCAGGTTCGAGGAGCCGTATGGCCTACTCCTGTTCCTAGTTCCTATGTTCTTATGTTCTTAGAAGGTAAATTTTTCAGTTGATGGTGAACAGCTTTTTCCTCTGGGCTTGTTTTCTGAGATTACAGCAATTCGTACTGCCAACAGAAACTATTAATTCTCTCGTAGGCAAAAAAGCACTTTAGAGCAGGCAAAAGCGACTCAGTAAATCATATTCTTAATAAAAGTGTAAGCACAATATAAGCGACCTCAAGAGCTTAGTAAGTGTAAACCCTCCAATTATTCACGGCCTGTGTGAGACCACTACTCAGAATAAATGGCACTGTTCAAATAAGGAGTATTACATTTCCTAAAGCAAATCAACTGCTCTGACTCAATAAAAAATTGAAGAATTACAAATCTGTGTCCCTGAATTCTTTGGAGAGTATTTTGCATTCAGATTTAGAAGAGTTACCACCACATTATACATTTTCTAATTAAAGCTCATACAATTTGCTTATCTCTCTCAGGAAGGAACAGAACCCCTGTAGGAACCTGTGACAAATACAACAAAGCTTCTCCATTACTTCAAAACCGACTGTCTATTTTAATGTCACCGATTGACTTTAAACAAGGGAGTCTATGCTACCCGTATCTAATGGATATCGTTATTTAGTCCATCACCTTTAATAGCTTCTACTGGATTGCTTGAAAGTTATCTTGAGCTGAGAATTGGAAATAAGCAATTTATTAAGCAACAGAGTACAAAAGCAAGGAAGTTATGTTAACCTTTTACAAATCATTGGTTGGTCCTTCGCTGGATGAAGGATGTCTTGGTGTTAGAGATGGTGAAGAAGAGATTTACTGGAATGGTACCAGGGATCAGGGACTTCAGTTATGTGGAGACAGTGGAGAAGTTGGGCTTGTTCTCCTTAGAGGAGAGAAGGTTAAGAGGAGATTTGATAGAGGTGTTCAAAATTATGAATGGTTTTGATCGAGTAAATAAGGGGACAGTCGGTCGGTAACCAGAGAACACAGATTTAAAGTAATTGGCAAAAAAAAACAGAGGGGAGATGAGGAGAATTGCTTTTACCCAGCGTGTTGTCGTGACCTGGAATGCGCTGCCTGAAAGGGTGGTGGAAGCAGAAAGGGAAAGTGGATAAATACTTTCAAAAGTAAAGTTTGCAGGGTTATGGGAAAAGAGCAGGGGATTGGAACTAATTGGATCGCTCTTTCAAAGAGCCGGCTCAGTCACGATGGGCCGAATGGTCTCCTTCAGTGCTGTATGATTCTGTGATAGAGCTGGATTGATAGGTCACCTTTCTGTCTGAAGGTATCATGTGGATGGACCATAACCGTTAGAAAAATCTATCAGCACTTTTTCCCGCTGGGTAATGTAAAGTCATCTGTTGCTATGTCAGGAGAAACAAGGGAGACTCCAGTCAAATAGCACAGGACTAACTTGGATGGACATGTATGGTCCAAGCGGGCCAGAGTTTGAGACAAAGCCCTGCTGAGGGAAAGGACAAAATAGACATGTGACACAAAGGGGAGTGGGGTGGAGGGCTGTCAAACAGTCCTCAAGGAGCATAAGCAACCTCCCATGTCACACTGACGCAACACAGTGAGGAAAGCTGATTAAAGGCTCTGGCAGAGGGGGTTTGAAAGGAGCTACACGTGGAATGGAAAATTGCACAGCTCAACGGAGCGAAGTAAATCGAGGTGTGTGAAAGGGCAAGTTTTTTTTGCACTAGTGAGATCAGGTGCTGGGAAGGGAATCAAGCCTCCCACAGCATCCAACAATATTACTACACGTCCATTCATTTGTAGAAGCCACATGTTCCAGGTCGTTTCCCAAAGATTGGTTAAAACGAGGACGTTAAACTCCACCATGCTTATACGCTCAACCTGAATTATACATTGGCCTGAAGTCTCCAGGAAACGAAGCTTAATCTCCAGGGCACCGCTGCAAGCACACCCAGGAGAAATATCATAGGGACATTAAAGCAAATTGTGTTTCTTTTTCCATTTTTTTTAACAAACACTTCAATTTATTAGTTATAAAAATATTGGAGCTGGAGGAAAAAAAAGGTCTGTTTCTCGAACAGTCAAGCTGAAGCCAATTGGGTAACAAAGAGCCTGTTCCCTTTCCAATTGGCGGCGCGCCTGGAGGATGGACCAATGGCGGGCGTGTGGAGGCGGGACGGCTGGAACATGTGATGACACCTCCAGGAATACACCCTAGGCCCGAGCTGGCTGGCAGATGCCTCAAGTTTATCCCAGGTTTATGTCTATCCATCAAGTTAAAACAAAGAGATGGACATATATTTAGGAGCATCATGAAAAAAAAAATCATCTTCTATTCTACTGTTGCTGGTAATGTAAGTGAGGCTTCAACTGCGGCCTTGGGCCCTTTGAAGTAAAAGCAAAGTACAGAATTCAGCAAAGGGTATTTTCATTTTCTCAAAGTGACTGCACAACAGAGGATTAGGGTTGTAATTTATAACAACCGATGTCTGTGCACAGTGAGGCCTATTTGGTCACAGTGCATTGGTTTCAGATCCATAAGATTAAATGCTCTCTCCCCATATCTTGCTTATTTTTTTCTTCTCTCTTTGAAGGGAGACGTTAAATTATAGGAAGCAAACATGCTCTTAGGCACATTACAAAGTGTAACTAATATAGAGGCACGCTGAGCTCATTTATCTAAAGGTTACAAAAGATATCAATGGTAGAAAAATTACACTGACCTTGCAACAGCCATATAATGAAATAAAAATGTGCTACCCACTGTATCATAAAACCATAGAAGCTCACTGTATAAAAAGGAGACAAGTCAGCCCATCATGTCTGTGCCAGCCCTTACTGAGAGCAATCCAAAACTCATCCCACAGCCCCATAACACTGTATATTTCTCTTCTACAAGTGTTGATCCAGTTTTTCTCTAAAAGTTCCAATGGTCTCTGTCTCAACTATTCCCTTCATTAAAACATTCCTTGCGCCAACAATCTTCTGTGCAAAATAATTTTCTCCTGAACTCTCTCCTCAATTTGATGACCCCCATGTCTCTGACTCCCCAACCAGAGGAAATAATCCACTCTTCTTCATAGGAAGGAACACAGGACCAGGAGGAAGCCATTCAGCCCATCGAGCCTGTTCTGCCATTCAATTAGATCATGGTTGACCTGCATTTTAACTCCATCTACCCACCTTGGTTCCGTAACCCATAATCCCCTTGCCTAACAAAACTCTATCAATCTTCGTTTTGAAATTTTCAATTGACCCCCAACCTCAACAGTTTTTTGAGGGAGGAAGTTTCAGATTTCCACTGCCCTTTGGTGTGAAGAGGTGCTTCCTAACATTACCCCTGAATGACCTGTCTCTAATTTTCAGGTACAAAAGCAAAATACTGCGGATGCTGAAATCTTAAATAGAAACAGAAAATGCAGGAAATCTCAGCAGGTCGGGCAGCATCGGTGGAAAGAAATAGAGTTAACGTTTCGTGTCTGTGAACCTTTGTCAGAACACCGACGAAGGGTCACAGGCCTGAAACATTAACTCTGTTTCTAATTTTAAGGTTATGCCCCCTTGTTCTGGACTCCCCCACCAAAGGAAATAGTTTCTCTCTATCTACCCTATCAACTCCTTTAATCATCTTAAACACCTCAATGAGATCATTGAGATCACCCCTTAATCTGCTATACTCAAGGGAATACAAGCTTTAGACTATCCAACCTGTCCTCATAATTAAACTCTTTCAGCCCCGGTATCATTCTGGTGAACCTGCGCTGCACCCACTCCAAGGCCAATATATCCTTCCTGAAATGTGGTGCCCAGAACTGAACACATCAAAACCTTCATAATTTTATAAACCTCGATTAAATTTCATCTTGAACTCTTCTGTTTGAGTGGAAATAGCCCTAGTATCACAAGTTGCTGTTCATAACTAGAGTTTTCCATCCCTGGTATCATCATGGTGAATTTATATAGTATGCTCTTTGATGGCTTTAGTGACCTTTCTACAATGGGACAAAAAAGCTGGACAGTTACCTAACCGTAGCCTAATCGTCACCTCTATAAATTTACCACTACTTCTTTAATTTTGTACTTTCTGCCCCATTTATAAAGAACAAAATATGAATGGCCTTCTTTCATAGCTTTATCGACTCATGCTTTTAATGAATTGTGCCTTTGAGACCCTCGCTTCAAATTGGAGTAAATAAGTAGAAACTGTTTCGATTGGTAGCCCACGATGGGCTGAAATGGCCTCCTTCTGCATTTTTATGTTTCTATGTTTCTATGAGGCGGTTGACCTATGAGGAAAGGTTGAGTAGGTTGGACCTCAACTCATTGGAATTCAGAAGAATGAGAGGCGATCTTCTCAAAACGTATAAGATTATGAGGGGGCTTGACAAGGTGGATGCAGAGAGGATGTTTCCACTGATGGGGAGACTAGAACTAGGGGGCATAATCTTAGAATGAGGGGCCGCTCATTTAAAACTGAGATGAAGAGGAATTTTTCCTTCTCAGAGGGTTGTAAATCGGTGGAATTCGCAGCCTCAGAGAGCTGTGGAAGCCAGGACATTGAATAAATTTAAGACAGAGTTAGACAGTTTCTTAGGGAATAAGGGGTTATGGGGAGCAGGCAGAGAAGTGGACCTGAGTCCATGATCGGATCAGCCAAGACCATATTAAATGGCGGAGCAGGCTCGAGGGGCCGTATGGCCTTCCCCTGCTCCTATTCCTTATGTTCTTATGTATGTGGGTCGGTAACCAGAGGACACAGATTTAAGGTAACTGGCTAAAGAACCAGAGGTGAGATGAGGAGAATTGTTTTTTTAAACAGCGAGTTGTTGTGATCTGGAATGCACTGCCTGAAAAGGTGGTGGAAGCAGATTCAATAGTGATTTACAAAAGGAGATTGTATATATAGTTGAAAAGGAAAAATTTGCAGGGCTATGGGTAAAGAGCAGGGAGAGTGGGACTAATTGGATAGCTCTTAGAATGAGCCGACACAGGCACGATGGGCCAAATGGTTCTTGGGGGATAATTCTGACTTTGGATGAGAGTGTAAACCATCCGCCCATTATACATCTTTCTTGCTTTTCATTTCCACTAAAGTAAATGGAAATCGGGAGAGATGTGTAATGGATGGTGATTCGATATTGTCTTGTTTTACAGTGTCACAAAATGAGTTTTGTGTGCAGACCAGTATCTAACGCATACACCCCTGTCAGTTCCTTGCCTGATTCTGAAGAATTTCTGGGAGGAGGATGCAAACTTTATCAAGGAGCTAAAATTACCGCTCCGCCTGGGTTACCGCCCCAAATGAAACGCGACCAAATTTCTCCCCCTTTGTGTACAGGGTCTTTTCACTTTAAACACATGGGCCACGTCATGCTGGAGTGGGGCATTTCATGGCATGCCCTGTTAGTTAGACATTTATCTGCACCGTTCAGTTCAAAAAAAATTTTCCCTGTAACTTGCCGGAAGTGCGAGCTGATAAGGGCGCGGTGAGGGCAACCGGGCATCTGGGACCTTGGTCAGTGGCGGGACCAGCATCATCATCATCATCATCATAGGCAGTCCCTTGGAATCGAGGAAGACTTGCTTCCACTCCTGAAGTGAGTTTTTTGGTGGCTGAACAGTACAATATGAGAGCCACAGAACCTGTCACAGGTGGGACAGACATTCGTCAAGGGAAAGGGGTGGGTGGGACTGGTTTGCCACACGCTGCTTCCACTGCCTGCGCTTGACCTCTTCATGCTCTCGCCGTTGAGATTCAAAGTGCTCAATGCCCTCCCGGATGCACTTTCTCCACCTAAGACTGTCTTCAGCCAGGTTCTCCCAGGTGTCAGTGGTGATGTCACATGCTACCAAGGAGGCTTTAAGGGTGTCCTTGTAACGTTTCCGCTGTCCACCTTTGGCTCATTTGCCATGAAGGAGCTCCGCTTAGAGCATTTGCTTAGGGAGTCTTGTGTCTGGCATGCGAACTATGTGTACTGCCCAGCGAAGCTGATCGAGTGTGGTCAGTGCTTCAATGCTGAGGATGTTAGCCTGGATGAGGACACTGATGTTGGTGCGCCTGTCCTCCCAGGAGATTTGCAGGATCTTATGGAGACATCGTTGGTGATATATCTCCAGCAACTTGAGGTGTTTTCTGAACATCGTCCATGCCTCTGATCCATACAGGAGGGTGGGTATTACTACAGCCCTGTAAACCATGAGCTTGGTGGTAGATTTGAGGGCCCGGTCTTCGATACTCTTTTCCACAGGTGGCTGGAGGCTGCATTGGCACACTGGAGGTGGTTTTGAATCTCTGCATCAATGTCTGCTTTTGTTGATAAAAGGGTCCCCAGGTATGGGAAATGGTCCACGTTGTCGAGGGCCGCGCCATGAATCTTGATTACTGGGGGGCAGTGCTGTGCGGCGAGGACAGGCTGGTGGAGGACCTTTGTCTTACAGATGTTAAGTGTAAGGCCCATGCTTTCATATGCCTCGGTGAATACATCGACTATATCCTGGAGTTCAGCCTCAGAATGGCGCAGATGCAGGCGTCGTCCGCATGCTGTAGCTCAATGACAGAAGTTGGGGTGATCTTGGGCCTGGCCTGGAGGCGGCATAGGTTAAACAGCTTCCTACTTTAAAAAAGGGGACGTCCGACTGCGGCAACTCCAGGGGAATCTCCCTACTATCAGCCACTGGAAAAGTTGTCGCTATAGTTCTCCTCAACCGTCTTCTCCTTGTGGCCGAGGAGCTCCTCCCGGAATCACAGTGCGGATTTCGTCCCCTATGGGACACAATGGACATGATCTTTGCAGCACGACAACTGCAGGAAAAATGTAGGGAGCAGCGCCAGCCCTTATACATGGTCTTTTTCAATCTTACAAAGGCCTTTGACACTGTCAACCGTGACGGTCTATGGAGCGCCCTCCTCTGTTTTGGATGCCCTCAAAAGTTTGTCAACATCCTTTGCTTGCTCCACGACGACATGCAGGCCGTGTAACTTGCCGGAAGTGCGAGCTAATAAGGGCAACCGAGCATCTGGGACCTTGGTCAGTGGCGGGACCAGCAGTCTATCTCCTTAACCAATGAGATTTAAGGACTGAGAAATAAACAGAGGAAGGACTGTGAAGAAGGGTAAATTAGAGCCAAATCAGGTACAGAAAGACGGTACTTCCGACAGTGCAGCACTCCCTCAGCACAGCATTGAAGTGTCAGCCTGGATTATGTACTCAAGTATCCGGAGTAGGCCTTTGCTGTCTTATATGCCTGTAATATGCCAGTTTATGAATTTGAACTCATCCACAATCCTGCTGCCCATATCCTAACATGCACCTAATCTCGTTCACCCATCCTTGGCCTCGTACCCTCCTTATCTCCGTGATCTCCTCCCACCATACAACCATCCGGGATCTTTGCACTCCTCCAATTCTGGCATCTTGTACATCCCCGACTTCCATCGCTCTACCATTGATGGCTGTGCTTTTGGCTGTCTAGGCTCTAAGTGCTAATATCTCCTCCTTTGATTGAGTATCAATTTCTGTCTGATCACGCTGCTATGAAGCCTTGGGAGGTTTTACTAAAATAAAGATGCTATATAACTGCAAGTTGTTGTTCTTTATTGGCACTCCTGTGAAAACCACCTGTTGTTGCTTCATTTACATTACAGTGAGATTAGGGCTACCATCGGGGACAGTAAAGGAGCCTTAAGAGTGTGCCGTCATTCATGGCTCAAGTCTCCATTGTATAACTGCCACCTGATGTGAATGCTGTACCAATGATCCATTGTTGGCGACGGCTGCGAAGTCCGGTCACTCATTGCAGTGCGGGCAGGCACAGCAGGAGGGGTGAAGGAGCAGCAAGAGTTTGTGGAAGGAAGTGATCGGGGCCCAGGAGAGGCGTGAGTCTGGGGCCTAGAAGAGGCGAGGGCCCAGGGGCAGCACGGGCCAGCCCACATGGCGATATGTGTGCGCACTAGGTCCGTGCAGCAGAGCTGGTCTCCAGTCGTCTTGGTTAATCCTTGCCATTGGACCAAGACCTAGCTCTATCAAGCACGTGTGGTGGCTGGTGTGCAACAGCTGCCACACGTTAAGTAAATCCACGTACAGGCATCTTCCACCCTCCAAGATGTAGTTCTGGAATATTAGGTCCTTCATTGAAACACCTGTGAACTCATTCCTTTTTGGCGTGGAATCAAGTCATCCTCGCTTCGAGGGACTGCCTATGATGAGGATAAGTTATAATTTACCACTAATTGACATGTTGCTAGGTTGCTGTAAGAATAAAAGTGTATATTAATGATAGCAATGATATGGAATATACATAATAAAGGTAAATTGTGTGTGTGCATGTATAAATGTAGAAAGTGCAGATTACACAGACAGGCTGCGATTTGAACTCAAGAACACAAAACTGATATTCAAGTTCATCTTCTCTGGGTGGGCAGAGCTTAAGGAACAAAAAGAGCATGACTTTGAAACCCATCGAAACTAAGCGGTATTAATGGGAAAACGATTAACCTAATCAAGGAGTGGCTCCAATTCCTGCAAACAGTCACAATAAAGAAACATAGAAACATAGGGCCCAAGTTTCCACATGCACCTAGAACGGCGCAGTCCCGACCTGGACGCACGTTTTTCGCGCCACAAAGTGCGCCTAAAAAAATTCTCGGTATTCTCCACCTCCCTGCAGGTCCTCTGGCCCTCGGCGCAGCCAGCACGAGCTGTGGGGGGGCGGAGCCAGGTCCCTGCGCTGAAAACAGTGCCGGGACCTCTGCACATGCGCGCTGCAGTGGGCACGCAAGTGCAGTAGCTCCAGGCGCCGAACTGTGTGGGAGGGGCCCGAAGCACGCAGCCCCTAGCCCTGGCCCAATGGCCTCACTGGGGCTGCGTGAATAAGGCTCCTCCCACGGCCAGCTCCTGCTCCCCCCCCCCGACCAGACCCGACACCCGCTCCCCGCCCACCCCCTGTCTCCGGACCAGACCCGTCACCCGCGGCCCCCCACCCCCAACTGACCCGACCCGACCCGCGCTCCCGCACCCCGACCCGACCCCCCCCCCCCCCACTGGACCCGACCCGACTCCCGCTCCCGGACTGGATCCGACCTGACCTGCCCCCCTCCCCTCTCCCTCTCTCTCTCTCTCCCCCCCTCTCTCTCCCTTCCCCCCCTCAGATGGTTTATTTAATCTTTTCTTTGCTTATAAATGTTTATTCAGGTTGGATTTATTTGTATAATATTTGTATAAGTATAAATAAGGATTTATTATAGAATTTAATGACTTCCCTACCCCCCCCCACCTCGTTCTGGACACCTAATTTGTAACCTGCGCCTGATTTTTTAATGTGTAGAACAGGTTTTTTCAGTTCTACAAAAATCTTCACTTGCTCCATTCTACTTTAGTTTGGAGTACGTTTTCACTGTGGAAACTTTCAAATCACGTGTCAGTGGCCGGACACGCCCCCTTTTGAAGAAAAAATTCTGTTCCAAAGTAGAACTGTTCTACCTGACTAGAACTGCAGAAAAAAAATGTGGAGAATTGCGATTTCTAAGATAGTCCGTTCTCCACCAGTTGCTCCTAAAAATCAGGCGCAAATCATGTGGAAACTTGGGCCCATAGAAACATAGAAAATAGGTGCAGGAGTAGGCCATTCGGCCCTTCTAGCCTGCACCGCCATTCAATGAGTTCATGGCTGAACATGCAACTTCAGTACCCCATTCCTGCTTTCTCGCCATACCTCTTGATCCCCCTAGTAGTAAGGACTACAGTAGTAAGAACTCCCTGGCACTAAGACCCAATCCTGGGGCTTTACCAACTTATGTTGAGACACAATGGACATTAGGAGATATAAAAATGCAAGCGCGAAGCCTGATCTCTCTATTTTCGGATGAAAGGGGCAAAGTGGGAAACCACCCTCTCCACAAGACCAGAGCAAGAAGCAAGGAAGAAGGCCACGTTCTTTGCTTCACTCAGAGGGACGTGTATGTCTGTGTAAATCTGTAACTCATTACCTTACCTGTTGGATTAAGTAGAGTCCGTAGGATACTAATTGTGTTCAATAGGTTACGTGCATGTGTGTGTGTTTAATAAACTGATTCCAAATTGTTTTAAAAGAATTGGTCTTGCTGTCAATTTAATGCCAGAGATTTAGAAATCATACATTGTATAACAAGGCAGAGAGAGTGCAGGTAACTGTAAATAATCATTACGTCTCAATTTTGGTCACTAGTGATTTCTGCCGTACTTGCCAGAGGTGCGCCAGTTTTCCACGCTTGGAAGCGCGGCAAAAATCTTCGGGTCGATTTTGACCGCTGTCCCTGGCCTTCTAGCTGCTGGCGCGGCGTGGCGACTGGGTCTGTGGGCAGAGCCAGTGTCCTGTGCTGGAAACAGTGCCGGGACGCTGGACATGAGCAGTAGGATCGGGATTGCCGTGATCGCGCATGCGCAGTAGAATCGGGCTCCCGATACTTTGTCGTGTTTCTGCCCAGCCCAGCCCAGCCTCTGCCCCCCCACCCCCACCCCCCGGCATTTAGCCTCCCCCCCTCCCTCCTGTTCAGCCCTTCCTCCCTCCTCCTCCCCCTTCCTCCTCCCCCTCCACCACTCCCTCCCTCCTCCCCTCCACCACTCCCTCCCTCCTCCCCTCTCCAGCCCCTCCCTGTCCCCCTCCCCCCGATGCTCTGCAGGCTCGCTGCCGTGTTCAGAACATGTAAAAGTGTAAAGATAGGATTTTACAATTGCCACTGTGACAGAGCCTGTGTGGTCTCTGCTTTCGTTACTCTATGAAGTGTATTTACTGGCAGCACATTTTAAGGGATTATTTTGTTCTAATGTTTCATAAAGCCTGCAAATAATAAATAGTACAATTGGCAATGCACTTTAAACGTAAAGCTCTAAAAATATACAAAATAACCACAAAGTGCACTGTATGGGGGGAGGGCTGAATGAGGTTTTAAATGAGCAATTGGCAAATTCCATGTTTGAAATGTACTGCTGCATACAGATATCTTGCCAGCACCATCTTGAAATGGATGAATCTAGACTTTAAACATAAATTAATGGGATACAGAGCTGATAAAGAGCACATTCAGGCTGTGTACAGGCTAGGTAAACTTTGCAGTAAAAATTTTATTAAATTAAGTTACACTTTACAATGACAGTGACATATTTCACATGGAGATGGATCTGCATTACGGGTTGTGTTCAAATCCTCCCATGGCCTCATCCCTCCCTATTTCTGTAACCTCCTCCAGCTCTACAACCCTCCGAAATATCTGCGCTCCTCCAATTCTGGCCTCCTTAACATCCCCAATTTTCATTGCATCCCACTTGACACACCGTGCCTTCAGCTGCCGAGGCCCTAAGCTGTGTAGTTCCTTTCCTAAACCTCTATGCCTCCCCCTCGTTTAGCCTCACCCCCCCTCCACCCCCCCCCCATGTTCAGCCTCCATTCATCCTCACTCCCGCCCCCCGCGTTGAGCCTCCGTTCAACCCACCTTCCCCCCCGTGTTCAGCCTCCCCCTGCTCCCCTCCGCGTTGAGCCTCCGTTCACCCCCCCGGCCCGGGGTTGAACCTCCGTTCACCCCACCTCCTCCCGCGTTCAGCCTCCGTTCACACACACCCGTCCCGCGTTCAACCTCCTATTCAGACTCCACCCCCCCCCCCACCCCCGCGTTCAGCCTCCGTTCACCTCCCATCCCTCCCATTCAGCCCCTCCCATCCCCCCCCTCCTCCTCCCCCTGTCTCTCCCCACCCCCTCTTCCCCCACCCCTCACTGTCAGAAACACAGAGAGACACTGAGAGAGACACTGACAGAGAGAGAGACACTGACAGAGATACTGACAGAGACATGGAGAGGCTGACAGAAACACCTTCCCTTCACATAAAGGTAACACTTCTATTTTTTATTTGTTATTGATTGGTTGCTTATTACTTTGGCCTTGGTGCTGTAGGTGCAGGGTTCCTTCTATTTTTTATTTGTTAATTAATTGCTTATTACTTTTTGTGCTTCGTTTAGTGCTTGGTGCTTTAAATGTACTTATGCTTCTTTAATGTTGTTGTGAAGGTGTTTAGTGCTTTGGAAAATCCTCTAACTTCCCTCCCCCCCTCCCCACCCGCCACCCTGTTGATGTTGATGTGTCTGCCTCAGCCGGGAGCCTACACTTGCTTATTTATAAAAGGAGAAACAACTGTCCTCACTCAGCAGATATAAGGCAAAATATCAGCGCAAGAAGATTTAGGCCATTTTAAGTGACGTGTTTAATGCTTTAGTCCTTTGTGTTTAATGCGTCCCGCCCCTCCTGCCCGTCTCTAGCTGTGCCTGCACTGAACTTAACTCTAGGTAGGGTTTTTCAGAACTTACAAAAGTGGACACTTACTCCATTCTAAGTTAGTTTGGAGTAAGTTTTCGCTGCTCAAACTTACAAAACAGGTCTAAGTGGCTGGACACGCCCCCTTTTGAAAAAAAATTGAACGAAAACGAACTAAACTAACTGACTAGAATGCCGAGAATTGCGATTTCTAAGATACTCCAAACTAAACTAGTTGCTCCTTTGCACCCGAAACTTGGGCCCATATTTTGATATGAAATGCAGACTCAAAGTTATGAGGTGAATTACAACAAACGATTAGAAATGCGATCATCATTGCAAAAGAGAAAAGTGATTTTTAAAATAAAAATTTCACGATCTATAAATGACAAAGTTGCAAAAGCTCTTGCCAGCTCTCACCATCTCCATTGTCAGACGAATTACCTTGAGATTCTTTGTCCTCCGTACTGATGATGCTCCATGATACTGCAGTCTCTGGTAAGATCGAGGTAGGTGCAATATGGAATGCTTCACTTGGCATCACTTTAATAGGGCTTTTTGTGCCAGTGCTGGGCTCAACAGATGAACAAGTGACCTTGTTTAGGCCATCGATACATTCAAAGCCCGCCGGGCAAGTATAGATCAAGCAATCGTTGTAATTTTGCTCACAATTTACTCCCTGAAAAGAAAAGAGGTGAAAAAATACATCTGAGTTGTTATTAAAACAAATCTGTCTCAACTAATTTCACAAAAGCTTTGTGGGCAGTTAACATTCAGCGTTAGTGATTATTTGGCTGACCATATAACATTCCTCTCCTCTCTCTGGCAAATTGTTTCTTGTTCTGAAGGAGAGTCGACACGCAAAAGGATAATCTCTCGTTATAGATGCTGACTGACTTGCTGCATAGTTCCAGCAATTCCTGATGTTATCAGGGAAGCAACAATAATTTGCATTTATATGGCACCTTTAATGCAGTAAAGCATCCCAAGGTGCTTCACATAGTGCCATGGAGTGGCTTGAGGAGTGGTGAGGGAGGGAGGGATTCAAATTGCTGGGACATTGGAACCGGTTCTGGGGGAGGTGGGACCAGTACAAACCGGACGGTCTGCACCTGGGCAGGACCGGAACCAATGTCTGAGGGGGAGAGTTTGCTAGTGCTGTTGGGGAGGGGTTAAAATAATCTGGCAGGGGGATGGGAACCTATGCAGCGAGACAGAGGGAAATAAAATGGGGGCAGAAGCAAAAGATAGAAAGAAGAAAAGTAAAAGTGGAGGGCAGAGAACCCCAAGGCAAAAATCAAAAAGGCCACATTACGGAAAAAGTCTAAAGGGACAAAGTGTGTTAAAAAGACAAGCCTGAAGGCTCTGTGCCTCAATGCGAGGAGTATTCATAATAAGGTGGACAAATTAATTGCGCAGGCAGCTATTAACGAATATGATATAATTGGGATTACGGAGACATGGCTCCAGGGTGACCAAGGCTGGGAACTCAACATCCAGGGGTATTCAACATTCAGGAAAGATAGACAGAAAGGAAAAGGAGGTGACGTAGCGTTGCTGGTTAGAGAAGAAATTAACGCAATAGTAAGGAAGGACATTAGCTTGGATGATATGGTTAGAACTGCGGAATACCAAAGAGCAGAAAACGCTAGTGGGAGTTGTGTACAGACCATCAAACAGTAGTAGTGAGGTTGGGGACAGCATCACACAAGAAATTAGGGATGTGTGCAATAAAGGTGCAGCAGTTATTATGGGCGATTTTAATCTACATATAGATTGGGCTAATCAAACTGGTAGCAATACGGTGGAGGAGGATTTCCTGGAGTGTATTAGGGATGGTTTTCTGGACCAATATGTCGAGGAACCAACTAGAGGGCTGGCCATCCTAGACTGGGTGATGTGTAGATGGATTATTGACGCACAGACACACTCTGGTGAAAGTTGTGTTGACTGATATCAGCGGCGATATATTAACACAGTCCCACCTTCAGCGGGATATCGACCAGGGACGCGGCCCAGCCACAGCAGCTGAGCCGGAGACTGACTGTGTCCTTCTGTCACCGGGCGCTTCTGTCCCGGCCAAAGGGACTCTGCACCGGCCCGGACCAAAGGGTCTCTGCACCAGATTCAGAGGGCGCCTGGCCGGCCGAGGGGACTCCGGGACAACCTGGCAAAGGGACTCGAGGTCGTGGGGCCAGCCAAAGGGACTCCAAGGCCGGCGTTCAATCCACCGAAGGGACTCGGAGGCCGGCCGAACCGGCTGAAGGGACCGAGGCGTGGCATCGTCTCATACTCCCAACCAACTTTTTATTAATTTTTAAACTTTTAGCCAACTTTTAAACTTATTAAACAATTTGGGAGAACTTTTAAAACTTACATTTTAGACTCACAACCTAAATACTTTTAAACATTTATTATCAATTTACATCTTTGACTTTTAACAACTTTTAGAAACTTTTTAAATTAGGGAAACTTTTTTAATCTATTATTGATTTACATCTTAGATTTTTAACAACTCTTAGAAACTTCTTAAAATGTTTTAACAAATCTTAGAAATTTTTGAAATAAATTGGGAACCTTTATCAATTTTTCATCTTTTAAAATAACTTTGGAAGTCACCTTCCTAATGCCTATCCCCCAACCTAGCCTCGGGCCATCTACCATCAATGGCGCTATCCGGCGTCGAGCTTGCGGCCAACACTTCGCCATAGGCAATTAGGCTTATCGCGCTGTGCCTGGTCTCCAGTTGTCTTGGACCCCCTTGCCACTGGACCAAGACCTTGTTCAGCTAAGCCCGTGTGGTTGTCGATGTGCAGCGGCCACCCCATGTTAAAAGAACTCACGCACAGGCATCTTCCACTTCGTCAGTATGAAGGTCGGGACCTGGAACGTCAGGACCCTCATTGACAATCCCAACAGCGACAGGCCGGAACGCCACACCGCCATAGTTGTCCGGGAACTCAGACGTTTTGACATTGACATCGCCGCCCTAAGCGAAACCCGACGGGCAGGGGAAGACCAGTTGAAGAAACATGGTGGAGGTTACATCTTCTTCTGGAAAGGGAAACCAGAGGCAGAACGCAGATTGAGGAGAACTCGAGCGACAACTTTCCCGGTGGCTGAAAGCAGGGAGATTCCCCTGTAGTTGCCGCAGTCGGACTTGTCCCCCTTTTTAAAAATGGTCACAATCACTGAGGCATATGAAAGCATGGGCCTTACGCTTAACATCTGTAAGACAAAGGTCCTTCACCAGCCTGTCATCGCCAAACAGCACTGCCCTCCAATCATCAAGATCCACGGCGCGGCCCTGGACAACGTGAACCATTTCCCTTATCTCGGGAGCCTCTTATCAACAAAGGCAGATATTGATGCGGAGATTCAGCATCGCCTCCAGTGCGCCAGCGCAGCCTTCGGCCGTCTGAGGAAAAGAGTGTTTGAAGACCAGGCCCTCAAATCTACCACCAAACTCATGGTCTACAGGGCTGTAGTAATACCCACCCTCCTGTATGGGTCTGAGGCATGGACAATGTACAGAAGGCACCTCAGGTCGCTGGAGATATATCACTAATGATGTCGCCGCAAGATCCTGCAAATCTCCTGGGAGGATACATGCACCAACATCAGGGTCCTCGACCAGGCTAACATCCCCAGTATTGAAGCACTGACCACACTCGATCAGTTTCGCTGCGCAGGCCACATAGTACGCATGCCAGATACGAGACTCCCTAAGCAAATGCTTTATGTGGAGCTCCTTCATGGTAAATGAGCCAAAGGAGGACAGCAGAAACGTTATAAGGACACCCTCAAAGCCTCCCTGGTAAAGTGCAACATCACCACTGACACCTGGGAGACCCTGGTCGCAGACCGCCCGAGGTGGAAAAAGTCCATCCGGGAGGGCGTTGAGTTCTTTGAGTCTCGACGCAAGGAGCATGAAGAGGCCAGGCGCAGGCAGCGGAAGGAGCACACGGCAAACCAGCCCTACCGACCCCTTCCCCCTCTGTCCCATCTGTAACAGAGTCTGTGACTCCCGTATTGGACTGTTCAGCCATCAAAGAACTCACTTTGGGAGTGGAAGCAGGTCCTCCTCGATTCCGAGGGACTGCCTATGATGATGTGTAATAAGAAAGGGCCAATTAGTAATCTTGTTGTGCGAGGCCCCTTGGGGAAGAGTGACCATAATATGGTAGAATTCTTTATTAAGATGGAGAGTGACACAGTTAATTCAGAAACTAGGGTCCTGAACTTAAGGAAAGGTAACTTTGATGGTATGAGACGTGAATTGGCTAGAATAGAATGGCGAATACTTAAAGGATTGACGGTGGATAGGCAATGGCAAACATTTACTGAGCACATGGATGAACTTCAACAATTGTACATCCCTGTCTGGAGTAAAAAATAAAATGGGGAAGGTGGCTCAACCGTGGCTAACAAGGGAAATTTGGGATCGTGTTAAATCCAAGGAAGGGGCATATAACTGGCCAGAAAAAGCAGCAAACCTGAGGACTGGGAGAAATTTAGAATTCAGCAGAGGAGGCCAAAGGGTTTAGTTAGGAGGGGGAAAATAGAGTATGAGAGGAAGCTTGCTGGGAACATAAAAACTGACTGCAAAAGCTTCTGTAGATATGTGAAGAGAAAAAGATTAGTGAAGACAAACGTAGGTCCCTTGCAGTCAGAATCAGGTGAATTTATAATTGGGAACCAAGAAATGGCAGAGCAATTGAACAAACACTTTGATTCTGTCTTCACGGAGGAAGACACAAATATCCTTCTGGAAATACTAGGGGACCGAGGGTGTAGTGAGAAGGAGGAACTGAAGGAAATCCTTATTAGTCAGGAAATTGTGTTAGGGAAATTGTTGGGATTGAAGGCCGATAATTCCCCAGGGTCTGATAGTCTGCATCCCAGAGTACTTAAGGAAGTGGCCCGAGAAATAGTGGATGCATTGGTGATCATTTTCCAACAGTCTATCGACTCTGGATCAGTTCCTATTGACTGGAGGGTAGCTAATGAAACACCACTTTTTAAAAAAGGAGGGAGAGAGAAAACGGGGAATTATAGACCGGTTAGCCTGACATTAGTAGTGGGGAAAATGTTGGAATCAATTATTAAAGATGAAATAGCAGCGCATTTGGAAAGCAGTAACAGGATCGATCCAAGTCAGCATAGATTTATGAAAGGGAAATCATGCTTGACAAATCTTCTAGAATTTTTTGAGGATGTAACTAATAGAGTGGACAAGGGAGAACCAGTGGATGTGGTGTATTTGGACTTTCAAAAGGCTTTTGACAAGGTCCCACACAAGAGATTGGTGTGCAAAATTAAAGCACATGGTATTGGGGGTAATGTACTGACGTGGATAGAGAACTGGTTGGCAGACAGGAAGCAGAGAGTCGGGATAAACGGGCCCTTTTCAGAATGGCAGGTAGTGACTGGTGGGGTGCCGCGGGGCTCAGTGCTGGGACCCCAGCTATTTACAATATACATCAATAATTTAGATGAAGGAATTGAGAGTAATATCTCCAAGTTTGCAGATGACACTAAGCTGGGTGTCGGTGTGAGCTGTGAGGGGGATGCTAAGGGGCTGCAGGGTGACTTGGACAGGTTAGGTGAGTGGGCAAATGCATCGCAGATGCAGTATAATGTGGATAAATGTGAGGTTATCCACTTTGGTGGCAAAAACAGAAAGGCAGAATATTATCTGAATGGTGACAGATTCGGAAAAGGGGAGGTGCAACGAGACCTGGGTGTCATGGTACATCAGTCATTGAAAGTTGGCATACAGGTACAGCAGGTGGCAAAGAAGGCAAATGGTATAGCTAGGGGATTTGAGTATAGAAGCAGGGAGGTCTTACTGCAGTTGTACAGGGCCTTGGTGAAGCCTCACCTGGAATATTGTGTTCAGTTTTGGTCTCCTAATCTGAGGAAGGACATTCTTGCTATTGAGGGAGTGCAGCGACGGTTCACCAGACTGATTCATGGGATGGCAGGACTGACATATGAGGAGAGACTGGATCAACTGGGCCTGTATTCACTGGAATTTAGAAGAATGAGAGGGGATCTCATAGAAACACATAAAATTCTGACAGGACTGGACAGGTTAGATGCAGGAAGAATTATCCCGATGTTGGGGAGTCCAGAACCAGGGGTCACAGTCTAAGGATAAGGGGTAAACCATTTAAGACTGAGATGAGAAGAAACTTCTTCACTCAGAGAGTTGTTAACCTGTGGAATTCTCTATGGCAGAGTTGTTGATGCCAGTTCATTAGATGTATTCAAGAGGGAGTTAGATATGGCCCTTACGGCTAAAGAGATCAAGGGGTATGGAGAGAAAGCAGGAAAGGGATTCTGAGGTGAATGATCAGCCATGATCTTATTGAATGGTGGTGCAGGCTCGAAGGACCGAATGGCCTACACGTGCACCTATTTTCTATGTTTCTCTGTTTCTATGTTTCTATAGTTCCACCTCGTGGACAACTGCTCCACCTAGTGGTCTGCTGTGGTAATGCAGCTATTGCTGTTTACAATAATAAAAAGGAATGGAGCCATCTTGTAGTCTGTGTGTGTTTACGATGTCGTAGAGAATACACCACAAGTACGTTGCGGAACCAACCAGGGAACAGCTATCTTAGATCTGGTACTGTGTAATGAGACAGGATTAATAAATGATGTCATCGTAAAGGATCCTCTAGGAATTAGTGATCATAGCATGGTTGAATTTCAAATTCAGTTGGAGGGTGAGAAAATTGGGTCTCAAACCAGTGTCTCGATCTTAAATAAAGGCGATTACAAAGATATGAAGGCAGAGTTGGCTAAAGTGGACTGGGAAAATAGATTAAAGTGTAAGACGGTTGATAAGCAGTGGCAGACATTTAAAATTCTGACGGGATTGGACAGGTTAGATGCAGGAAGAATGTTCCCAATGTTGGGGAAGTCCAGAATCAGGGGTCACAGTCTAAAGATAACGGGTAAGCCATTTAGGACCGAGATGAGGAGAAACTTCTTTACTCAGAGAATTGTGAACCTGTGGAATTCTCTACCACAGAAAGTTGTTGAGGCCAGTTCATTAGATATATTCAAAAGGGAGTTAGATGTGGCCCTTACGGCTAAAGGGATCAAGGGGTATGGAGAAAAGGCAGGAGCGGGGTACTGAAGTTGCATGATCAGCCATGATCATATTGAATGATGGTGCAGGCTCGAAGGGCCGAATGGCCTACTCCTGCACCTATTTTCTATGTTTCTAAGGAGATATTTCATAACTCGCAACAAAAATATATTCCAGTGAGAAGGAAAGATTTTAAGAGAAAGGAGAACCATCCATGGCTAACTAAGGAAGTAAAGGATGGTATCAAATTGAAAACAATGGCATACAATGTTGCCAAGATTAGTGGAGGCCAGAGGATTGGGAAATGTTATAAAACCAGCAAAGGACAACTAAAAAAATAATAAAGAGAAGATGGATTCTGAGAGTAAACTAGCAAGAAATATAAAAACAGATAGTAAGAGTTTCTACAGATATATAAAAAGGAAGAGAGTAGCTAAAGTAAATGTTGGTCCCTTAGAGGATGAGACTGGGGAATTAATCATGGGGAACAGGGAAATGGCAGTGACTTCGAACAAATATTTTGTATCGGTCTTCACAGTAGAAGACACCAAAAACATCCCAATAATGGATAATAAGGGGCAATAGGGAGGGGGGAACTTAGAACAAATGCTATCACTAAAGAAAAAGTACTTGGTAAAATAATGGGACTAAAGGTGGACAAGTCCCCTGGACCTGATGGCCTGCATCCTAGGGTCTTAAAAGAAGTAGCTG